>NC_080112.1:133019025-133378791 GCF_950005125.1 Chionomys nivalis
AATAGACCTCTAATGATGATATTTTTGTTATGTGATAAACTATAAATTGAATCATAATGAGTTTTCAGAGCAACATTTATGTAAAACTCTATGTAGGTGCTGGGTGTGGCGGTACATGCTTTTAATCTCAGCATTCTAAAGGTAAAAGCAGGTAGATGTCTGTGAGTTCAAGGTCAGCCTGGTCTGCAGCCTCAGACAGTGTCTCAAAACAAAAGTATGTTGAGGACGTTTTTAAAATAGTGATTATTGATGCAACTCTGCAAATATGTGCATGTATGTGGCAACAAGATGTCCCCATGCATGTGCATTCTCTCTCTCCCCTCCCCCTCCCTCCCTCTCTTTCTCCATTCCTCCCAACTCCCTCACCCCCTCTCTGTGTCATACCCCCCCATGACTCTCCACCCCCACCAGCCCAGAGGGTTGGAAGTTAGCATACAGGAAACCCTGATAAAACAGATAAGTTTGTCGCTGAGACAGGCAGCACTGTGTCTCTGTAAGGGGGACAGGAAGCTTTCCTTTGGGGGTCTGATGGGTACTGAGAAGGGGTGGAGTTGCTGACTTTTCTAGATTCTCTGATTGGAAAATGAGGGCTCAAAGGAAGTCTATCCTTCCTGAGTAATTGCATCCTGACACCCTTGAACTTCCTCTGGGTTTCGACTTTCAACCCTTGGAGGCAAGACAAAGGCTAGGCCATTCCTCCCCTGGGAAGGGAGAAGCAAACTTGCTGTGTGGGGTAGCTGCCCCAGCCCACAGATGGCTCTGCTCAGGGCCTGTGACTCTGGCTTCCTGGACAGAGAAAGCAGGTATCTTGTTTCGCCTTTTCCTCTCACCAGATGCTCCTGTGGGCCCCTCACTGGTCTTGGTTCCCCATCAATTTCTACGAGGCAGCTGCCACACAGCGTTCTGTTTAGCAAAGGAGGTGGCACCAGCCACAAATGTTAGGTTTGGCAGTCATTCGTGAATTTTATTCACCCACTCTGTCCTTGTAACATGAACAAAACTTTTTAGACCCGAGGCCACTAGTGGGGAATCGGAGATGTTGATTCATCAAGAATCAGAGAAAGAGTAATGTTGGGAATGACAAGGGAAGTCTTGACTTTTGCTTCACACGGAGGGTGGGGTTTCCGTATACTTCTCACAAACAAATCTCAGGCCTGAGGCCCTTGGGAGGTGTTAGGTGATGCTTGGTTGGCTTGGTTTGAAGGTTGAAAGATGGGAAGATATACTAAAAGAACAACTGTGGATATTATAAATGAATTTACTATTTATTTTGAATTTGGTATCAACTAGGTTTATTTGATTGCTTGTCTATAATCTTTGTAATTATAAAGGTAGTACAGTTATTTATTTGTAACAAGACATAATTAAGATCACCAATCTCTTATGCAAATTTTAAGAAGTAGAAACTAGCCTCTCTTCCATCCAAAGGAAATGATATACATGAGCTAAGTGCTAAGATTGCCCTTTTGCATAGATGAGGAAACTGAGACACAGAGAAGTTCCATAACCTGGCATACAGCTAGGGCAATGACAAATAATGATCCATCCTTATTGTCGGTGACGTGAACTCTTTCTGACATATGAGTGTGTGTGCACACATTTTCTTGCGGTTGTTTGTACACTAAACACAGAGGAAACGAGAATCTTCAAGCCGCTTGGCAAAAGAGAGGTCAAGATTGGAGCTCTTTAGGGCGCTCCTTTAAAAACCAAGGGCATTTGTTATCGGATAAATTTAAATAGTTAACCAAAGGAGCTTGTCATGCCTTTGCTACCAAGCAAGTTATTTAAACTCTCTGGGTCCCAGATACCTTATCTAGGCAGACAATGAACTAAAAAGTTCTTACCCTCTAAAATCATTTCAGGGAGGTCAAAGCTGTGACAATAGGGTGTTGTTGGCTCAGTGAGGGTGAGAATAGCTCTCCATTTTATGCCACAGGCTCCCTTTTCTGAAGGCACAGAGTGACAATGGCTATAAAGCACATCAGAAGATAAGCTACTGGCCTTTTGATACCTAGAAGCCAAAAGAACCTGAAACACACATCCATGAGGTGATTGGCCATTTATAGAGAAAGGATAAAATAAATCGATCAACAGAGTCGGATTTTTTTTTCAGATTCTCCAGTTTAGCCACAAGCAACTCTCTCTCTCTCTCTCTCTCTCTCTCTCTCTCTCTCAGCAAAAACTGATACCAGAAATCTGTGACATCTTTAACCTGGGCCTACCAGGCCTCTTTAATGCTGCCTATTCACAAGACCTAGGGAAGGTGACTTGAGCCGCCCTCAGTCAAGGACTTATGGTGCAGATCCCAGTGAGAAGTGTGATGCTCCTGTTTCTGTGACCAGGACAGCAGGACAGCCCTGAAAACCCTGTCTTAGCTCTACTGTAGGCTTTATACAGCCTTACTCTGTCTGCCTTCTGAGTCCTCTGGACTTGACAGGAAGGGAAGGTTATCAAAATGCTCTCTTCTTGGATGTGTGTATGTGGCTTCTTTGGTAGAATGCTTGCCTAACATGTATGAAGTCCTGGATTCAGTCCCCAGCACTGCATACACAGCACTGAAGTACACACCAGCAACCTCAGAAACTGGGAGGTAGGAACAGAAGGATCAGAAGTTTGAGATTATGGCTATATAGTAAGTTCAAGAGCAGCCTGAGATGCATGAGATGCTAAATAAATAAATAAATAAATAAATAAATAGCTCTCTTCTCAGATAACCTATCTATAGTCACCTCTTAGGTTGCTGGTAGATTCTGGGAGCAGACAAGGGGCCGAAACACTGTATTTTTCAATATCCTGACCATTATTGATTTCATAAGTTCAGGTTTCCAGAAGCTACAAGTGTATTGATACCTATTAACTTATTTATTGCTATGCGAAGCAACCAGTTTAGAGGTTGGAGGTATAGCTAAATGGCAGAACATGAATCTAGCATGAGCAAGGTCCTGTGTTCAATCACCAGTCTCACAAACATAGAAAATTCCCATCCCTGTAAACATGTGTGTTTAAAACTATAGCGAAAATATGTATGTAAACATAGGCATGTAAGAATATAGTTATTTAATAAAGATGAGGTGCCTCTCATATGCCTCGTTAGCCTTAAAATAGGGTGAGGGTGTCTAATGAATTGAATTTGAAAGAAAATGAGCAGCGCCCTCAGTTCATTGTCGAACTGAGAAGTCTAAACCCACCTCGTGTGTCACCCCCACCTCGCGTGTCATCCTGCCAAGCACAGTGTAGTCCTTTACCTCTCTCATCTGGGGAGAGTTGCTGCCCTACAGGGAGGGCCAGGACTTCCAAGGACCCAGTCCAGCAAAGAGCAGTTCTCTGTGCACACACTACAAGGTACCAGAAGCTCAAGTTCTGTACTTAAGGCCTTTCGGGCTGAAGCCAAGGGTCCACTAAATCTGCTTGGGAACTGATTTGTTAATTATTCGTTTCCTTTTGTGACATTTTTTTGAGATAAACTTACTTGAGCCAGGCTCCTAGAAAAACCTTTTAAAATGCTAATTGTGCGATTGTGCGAATAATGTAAAAATGAATCCTGTGGTGTGCTCAGCGCTTGACTAATTAACAGGCAGCAAATGAATCCTTGCCTAGCAATCTTTGCGCCAGGCTCTGTGAATAGCAGGCGGGATGCTTCCTGAAGCCACAGCTGGAAAAGTTTGGCTTTAACTAAATAGGTGCCTTTCCTTGATCAAGGAAAATCAGGAGTTATTTGGTCCTGGTGCTAGTTCATATTAAAATTGCAGACTATTAGTGGACTCAATTAAGGAGACATTGTTTGGAATCTTGAGTGGCCCCATGACAGGCCTTAGGATACAGGGCCACAGAGATAAATTCAGACTAAAGGATATTTTTGAAGGTTTGTTATTTGTTTTTATCTCATGTGTATGAATGTTTTGCCTTCATGTATGTTCATGGTGCATACAGGTACCAGCAGAGGCCAGAAGATGATGTCAGCTCCTTTGGAACTGACGTCACTGGCTCCTGTGAGCTGCCAGGTGGGTGCTAGGAATGAAACTCCTGTCTTCTTCTAGAGCAACAAGGGTTCTGAACTGCTAGAGCCATCTTTCCAGCCCAGAGAAGAGTGTTGAAAGTAAATAATGTCACAAAAGTCCATGACAGGGAATCAAAGTCAACAGTGGAATGCCTTTTGACTTCAAGGACAGATGTTCTAGTCATCATAGCTTAAATGGTAAATATAGCTAATTGTCTTCGCAATACCATGCCTGAAGGTAGAGAGTTCTAAGATCTATTCTTCCTTATGTTGTCCTTACCATGTTGACTTTTTGTCCTTAGACCTCTTGCCTCACAATTGCAATACAACTGCCTTGTTGGAAGCATCATGTTCTCAGAGGGCAGAACTCAAAAGCTGTGAGCAAGGCAGGGACTGGAACAGTATGGTAGAAGCTCAGAGCCTCTCAGTCATCATTAGCCAAAACAATTCACACATAGGTGCCTGAGTGACTGTGAAGCCTGAAAATTCAATCTGTCTGGGCTACTGTTTTTCCAGTATCAGCAACACAAAGTTTAAAGGACTTTCTTTAAACAATGTGTTATACACTTAAATATCCCTGCCATATAACATGTAGTATAGGAAGTGTTTTGATCCAGGTGCATTCAGAAGACAGAGATTGTACATTAGTTCTTGAAAAATGATGGAACCTGGGCTGGAGAGATGGCTTAGCAGTTAAGAGCATTGCCTGCTCTTCCAAAGGTCCTGAGTTCAATTCCCAGCAACCACATGGTGGCTCACAACCATCTGTAATGAGGTCTGGTGCCCTCTTCTGGTCTGCAGGCATACGTGTAGACAGAATATATACAGAACATTGTATACATAATAAATAAATAAATATTTTAAAAAAAAGGAAAAGAAAGAAAAATGATGGTACCTGAGCTTTTAGCTACATCACCAAGTGGGTAGAGGAGAGAATGCACACAGGAAACCCAATATGTCAGATTATTATGTTCTTTGTTTTCTCAGACTTCCTCATCATTTGTTCAAGCCTCTGTATCTAGGGAATCATTTAACTCCTCAGGGATTCAAGATTAACTTCATGTTACAAGATGCTATGTACGCTACTGAGGGAGAAGAAAAATCATCAGTACCACCCAGTTGTGATTGCCCCAGAGGTACAACAATCACTGACCAGACAAGATATGCCCATTGGTGCAATGTTGGCGCAGATGTTATGAAAGTAACCAACCATTTCCTGATTGTGTACTAGGACCACTTCATGAGATGGAACCCTTGCCTGGCACTGTTAATGGGGGCATTAACCTGTGACTACATAGGTCATGGACTCTAGGGGAGAACCTACTATACCATTACTCTGTTAAATGGGCATAGAATTTAATGACTCCTAATGACTTAGTACTATACCCATAGTTCAGTGCATCTCTCAACTTTTATCAGAGAAGCTTCTAATTGCAGTAGGCTGAAATTAACACAGAGATCATCTGATGTTCAACACGTAGAGAATAAGAGACTGGAAAGTGCTCAGCCCTAAATGGGATAACCCCATTACCCACACCCCACTAAGGTTCAGGGACCTTCTCAGAAGAGGAGGTGAAAAGATTGTAAGAGCCAGAGGTGATGGATGACTTCAAAGAAAGAGTTTTCCAGTCACAACAGAGAAATGGGCTTGTGTACACACATGTGTATATCAAATGGACAAAATGATATTTTTAAATGAATGATTCTCGATGTGGGTGTGCAAACCCTGGGACTCTCTCTCACAGGCTATTAATGAGAACATAAACTGATACAGTGTTCATTGGGGACAGTGTGACAATGCCTTCTTTAAAAAATATTAAAACCCTTTAATTCAGTAATTCAAAATCCAAGAATATATGCTAGGTGGGTAGTGGCCGATGCTTGTATAGAATATAATTAGTATAAAGTTGTTTATCTTGAAGCCACTTGGATAAAAACTACTGAAATCAGCATAAATGGCAAGAAATAAACAATTTGTTAAGTGAATTGGAGTCCATGCATTTTAATATAAAAAAATGTTTGGAATATATTCAGTGATGTAGAAGAAATGGTTGTGGTATGGCATTATATAGTCTATAAAGCACTATGCACAGCATAGGTCTAGTTTTGTGCAAAAATAAATATCATACTTAGAAAAGAGTCTGGAAAGTAAAATACCAAAATGTGACAGTTATTATCTCTGGGTACTAGAAAAACCGCTTTTATTTTCTTCTGTGCTGCTCTGAATTCTCCCAACTGTCTTGTGCTGCACATGTAACGACATGGAAAATGCTTATAAAATTAAGAGATAATATCAGGTGAGAAAAATTACCAAAACAGAATACAAATTGGCTTTAACTATGTAAGAATACACATGCATCCCAAGAGGGAAAAAAGAGGCTGAAAGGAATTATTTCCAAATCTTTTTTGCAAAACATTCTTTCTGCAGTGCTTGGGATGGAATCCAGCATATTATGCATGCCAGGCAAGTGCTCTACCACTGAGCCAATTCTTCAGCTCCTCCAAATCTTGTCAGTAATTTTCTCTGGATGGCGACATGATAGATTACTGTCATTTTCTTCTTTATACTACTTTGTATTTTTCAACTTTCCTATGACTAGCTTATATTATTTTTATGAGCACAAAAAGAAAATGACCATCAACTAAAACCCATAGAAAGAAATTGTCTTGAATATGTGTCACATGTGATCCCTGGTTCTCGTAGATGTCAACAAAACATTAAGTCTGAGGGCCTCAGCTTCTTGTGCCAGAGCTGGGGAATCATTTGACCTGTGTCGATATTGATGCTCAGAGTTATTTCTTGCCTCTCCCAAACAACAAGGCACACATTGTGAAAGACGGAGGGACACAGATGGTCAGAGTTACTGTTAATGGGGCAAATGAGTGAATTTCACCAGTGTAGAAAAAATACAGTGGAACCTGTACTCAGGGTTGCAGGAGGGCAGACTGTCTTTTGTAAACTGCTGAGCCAATAGGCTCCTCTGGTTGGATGCATGGAGCTCTCTGGTGGCCAAGAGGTGTCAACGCAGTAATTTCTGCACTTCCCAAACCAAATCCAAGATTCAGAAGGCAAACCAGCACATTCAAAGGCCACTACCTACTTGTAGATTAAATTTCAAGCCCTCATAACTGGTAGGGAAACATCTGTCTCCATTATCCTTATAAGTATTTTGTATGAAGACAGAATACTCCACTCTGCCCTTTAAATTACAGATGGAATAGGAACTCTCTCAGCCTTCATGCTATGCCCAAATCACCTGACTCTGCTTGCTTTTGTAATGCTGCTTTAATATTGCCTGACATGAGCCAACTACCACGAGACTCCCAATCACACACCTGCCTCATGAGTCCACAGTGGGTGAAAGACTTCTTCAGTCAGATGCTTAGTGGATCATCATAGCATCTCAGAATTAAGGGAGAAAAAAGCCCTAGTAACAAGGAGACTGAGCTCCAGGGACGCAAAAACAGAATTCTGAAAGATTTGCTGAACCAACAGTAAAATACATTCCAGTCTTCAGAACTGAGGGCATCAGGCCCCTCCATTTCCCTCAAGCTGTCTCTTTCTGGAATAAACAAAACCAAATCAGAACAAAGTTTCAGACTTGGCCCTGGGTAATCTCCTATGTCTCTATGTTTGTATCACACTGTGACTTTGGCTCCACAGATGGGGTGATCAGCCAATATGTGTGTTGGGGAACCCATGTGCCATGTATTTGTAATAGTATGCAATCACACCTAGTTACACATGGATCTCTTACTTTTCATCTAGATATGGTCCATACTCTCAACCATATTGTAAATTCCTTGAAGATATAATCTTGCATGACTTCTGAGGTCCAATATAATGTTACTGAGAAGTGTTGCAAACAGCAGCCCAACTCAAATTACTTTTTTTTTTATCATCCACAAAGGCAAATAATACTTGATTGTTTGGAGTCTTAGACTTTGCTTATAGAATATTGTTCTACTTTTAGCTTTTGTGGAGCCCTGGCATTTAAAGAGACCTGATGATTAGTGGAAACTTACCCCTTGGATATTCTAGAGTGTCCCATCTAGAGGTAATTAAGGGGAAGAAAAGAACTAAATTGCACTCCCAGCCGAAAAGCCAGTGGTTTGGTTATATTTATTTTTGTTGGACCAACAACATTCCCTCTGCCAGGTTTCACCGGTCACAAAGGTAACATATGGCACTAGAGAACTCTGGCAAATGTGGTTCTGAGGATAAGCCCTGAAATGCTCTCTAAAGCCAATTTGAATGTTCTATCAAATTTATACATGTTGATGGTAATATTTTAAAATTCATCACTTATATTATTTATGATTTTGTGTATATGAGTGCTTTGCCTGAACATATGTATGTACACTGTATGCATACCAGGTGTCTAAGGATGCCAGAGGAGAATATAGGATCCTCTGGAACTGGAGTTACAGTTGGTTGTCAGCCACCTTATGGGTGCTGGGAACCAAATCTGAATCTTCTGTAAGAGTAGCCTCTGCTCCTAAATTCTGACCAATCCTTGTAGCCATTATAATGAGCTTTAAGAAGAAAACATATGCAAGAAATAATTTAAAATGGCCTTAGGAGATAGTCACATAAAAAGGACTTTAAAAATTAAGTGACTTCTTTATTTTTCTGTGTTGTTTTCTTGTATTTCAGGGCTAGCCTTGAACTCACTATATAGCCAAGAATGACCTGAAACTTCTGATCCTCTTGTTTCTACTTTCCATGTGCTGAAATTAAAAGTGTATATGATCATTCCACTAAATGACTTTTTAAAAATATTTATATTATTATTTATTTTTGTATGTTGTGTGTATGTGTGCACATGCACGTATACCTGGATGTCAAGGAGGCAAAGAGAGAGATGCCCTGGAACTGTAGTTATAGGTGGTTTTGAGTCATCTGATGTGCAGGGAAGCAAATTCTGGTCATCTTCAAGAGCAGCAAGTATTCTTAAGTGGTGAGCCATCTCTCCAGCCACCTAAATTATTTTTCAATGTTGAACTGAGTCCCTGGCTCCCTGCTTTCTTCTGTATCTAGGTGCCCCTGGATTCCCAGTGGAAGACACATGAAGCTTTCATTAGCAATGAGTTATAAGCCTCCTACATGGAGATTTTGTCTAACTTGTTTCTGTATGCACAACCCATGGTTCACAAAGGTTTTAGATGGATTCATGGTTGAACACACTGATGGAGGGGGGAAACTAACTTAAGGTAGAATGCACGTGTGTCTTTGTATGCTAAATAGTTTTCCTTTTTAGCCTCTATTTATATAGTAATCTATTTTTATTAGAAAAATCCACTAAAAAGAGTTTATTGTTTGTCAGTTAATATACCACTTAGAACCTATTATGTACCAGGCAGGGCAACAATGCATCACATTTTCATGCCATTTAATCTTTATAACACCTCTATGATGTAGGCCTTATTTGTTAATGCTACTACACAGATAAAGACATCCATGCTTAGAAAGGTCGAAGTACTCTCCCATGTTCATAATTTCTGTAAGTCTACACTTTTTTCTTGTGAACTAAGCAATGTGGAAACACCCATAGTGAGAATGCTCATTCTGGTGTAGAAATTAGGTAATGGCTTACCACCTCAAAGACATTTCTAAAAGACAGGTATTTGCTAGAAGGAGGAGAACCCAATGGATAGTTACTAGAAAGAAAAGAGTCCAGTGGAATAAAAGGGAGTTTGCTAGATGTTACAAAGAAGGGTGACAAGCAAAAGAAGCCATGGAACAATGAAGGGAGGAGAGAGATGCCCAGGTAGAATTCAGGCTGAAGAGCAAGGAAAAGGCAGTTATCTAGCTGACTGTGGGTAGCAAGGGGGTTAAAACTGGTAGCTAATTTGAGACATTCCTAAGGTGATTTACTCTGTTTCTACCCTGTCTAGAGTACCTCTGGGATCAGGTTTCTCTATCTGACCATAGAAGCAATCTCCATTAGCAAAGTCTCAGGTACCTTGGAGGCAGTGGGGAAGATGCATACATAAATTTTTCTGTTTTGGCCACCAACTCATAAAAAATGACACTGAGACTTATTAATTATGAAAGCTCAGTTTTAGCTAAGACTTGTGTCTAACTAGCTCTTATAAGTTAAATTAATGCATATTTTTTAAATCTGAATTCTTCCATGCATTCATTACCTCATCTCTGTTATGCCCATCCTGGTTATTCTATGTCTGGCTGTCCACTCTGTCTTTCTTCTCAGCTTCCTCTCTATCTGGCAATCCTGCCTAGCTATTGGCCATTCAGCTTTTTATTAAACCAGAATGGCATATCTTCAAAGTGTACAAAAAGATTATTCCACAGTGCTTCCCCCTTTTTGTCTAAATAAAAGGAAAGGTTTTAACTCTAACACAGTAAAACTATGTACAATAAGAACAATTATCGGGTAAAATTACATTTGCAATATCTAGTCCAGTCCATTTGTATTTGGCAAATTTAGAGAAAATATTCCATTATCTATCCTATCTTAGTCCAAAGTTTTGTACCTAATTTACTTTCTATCATGATTAAGGGAAACTGTAACTATCTAGTTTTCAACTCTATCAGAGATCCAAGAAGGATATATTACCTGAGTAAGTGGAAAGTGCAGAGCAAGCAACTTCCAAAACTGTGAAACAACAGAGACATCTGGCTACCTGAACAGTCATCCCAGGGTTTTTCTGCAATGTTGGGGCATCCATCTTCAGCTTATAGAATTATAATATCTGACAGATTTTTTTCTATGAAGTAGGAAAGTTTTTAAGGATTGTCCTATCTTCTCTTGGCAAATTTGGCAGTCACATTTTTGTGTGTTCTACTGGTCTAGTTTGGACACCATACTGTCAGCAGTCAAGGCAAGGGAAGTATCTTACTCAAATGGCTAGTTTTACACATTGAAAGCAAACTCCATACAGAAGTTCTTCAGTGCCCATCATCCTTTCGTGAAGTAGATTGGTGCTGCCAGGAGCATATGTGTCCACTGTCATGAAAAGCCTTATGTTTTTATAACATTTTAAACGCCATATTCTGTAGGTCTTTGAAGTGTTTTAAGATTACCTACCTAAAATATATCTTTGTATGACCTTGAAAATATACCTACATGACTATAAATTTGATTTCTATAGATGATTAACTATTGACCTGTAATTCTTTATTCACCTAAATAGCTTTCAAGGACTAAAAATTTACATTTTAAATGAGCAGCATAAGTACAATATCTTAAACAAGAATAGAAACATTTGTATCAATACCCCAAAATCCATAACAATGTAAACTATTTGAGACTAGTGCTTATTCAAGAGTGGACTCAACAATCTACCCTTTTATTTCATCATTTCTATTCTATATCCCCCCACTTTTCTCTTCAGATAAAAATTCTTGAATTTAATCTCCTTTGTTTAGTTTTCTTGTTGTTGTTGACCATTACCATTAACAACTTACAACAACCCCCCTAAATGATGACAAACATCTATAATCCATTGACTGACCAAAAGACACCCACCCAACCTCTTGGGAATGTGGGTGAAATGTTCTCTAGACTAATTCCTATTGTCTGGGGGCAATGATATATTTGGGAGACCTTGAGAAAAATTGGGATAGTGATCAAATCCTGGAAAAAACTAGCCATAACATTTGTTGTCCAGTCTCTGTACATTGAGAAAGTAGAAGGCTTATTAGAGCTAGAAAAGTCTGTGAGGCTGGACCATCTCAGCCAGCAGTTTTGAAGCTGTGGTGGATCTAGAACTCTGAAGAAACTGCAGCAGAGGCACTTTGGGAAGCTGGATCACTTGGACCATCCATTTCCATTGGTGTCTGGTCCCCTTTCTCTGAAAACATAAAATTTTCAAAGGTAGCATTCATATCTGCTTTAAATCAAGTATGGACTTGTGTTGTACACAAGCCAGCCAAAGAGGATTTTTTTTTTTGTCTTGTAGTTTTTCTAGGTCTATTTCTTTATGTCTGTAGCCAGGGTTTTCAGGGGTCTCCCTCAATCAAATTTGCTTTTTGTTTGTTTGTTTGTGTTTTTTTTTAAATATTTATTTATTTATTATGTATACAATATTCTGTCCGTGTGTATGCCTGCAGGACAGAAGAGGGCACCAGACCCCATTACAGATGGTTGTGAGCCACCATGTGGTTGCTGGGAATTGAACTCAGGACCTTTGGAAGAGCAGGCAATGCTCTTAACCTCTGAGCCATCTCTCCAGCCCCTGTTTGTGTTTTTTGAGACAGGGTTTCTCTTGTAGCTTTGGAGCCTGTTCTGGAACTAACTCTTGTAGACCAGGCTGGCCTTGAACTCACAGCAGCTGCACACTTACACTGTTCTCTGACACACATGAGCCAAATCTTAAACTTCTGTGCAGCTATAGTGCAGTTCAGCTTAGAGCATGGCACTGGTAGCTGGTACTGGCAGCAGGCTCCAGCCCGTTGGGAGCAGCTGGTAGCCATGTCTTTGTATACCATTGAGGCCACCTGAGAGACCATGGCCTCCTTTGACTCCATGTTCTGAACCTTTCTTTCTCAGGCCTTATGTGGATATACATGGCTGGACGTTGGGTGCCATGTGTAAACAGATATTTCTTTTTGGGCTTTTAGCTCACAAAAAAATGACATGGAGACTTATTATTAATGATGAAAGTTTAGCCTTCGCTTAGGTTTGTTTCTAACTAGCTCTCATAACTTAAATTGACCAATAATTTTAAATCTATGCTCTTCTACTTAATCATTATCTCATCTCCATTTTGCCCACCCTGCTTATTCCACATCTGGCTGGCAACTCCACCTTTCTTCTTCCCACCTTCCTCTCTGCCTAGAGATCCTGCAGAGCTATTGGCCATTCATCTTTTTATTAAGTCAATCAGAGTGACACATCTTCACAGTGTACAAAAAGATTATTCCACAACAGAGAGCAAAGTCAAGTCTGTACCACTGGCTTGTTCAAGGGCCAGAAAAGGAAGCAAAGCAGGGGTGCAGCTAGAGACATGGACTCTTTCTTGTATGCTTTATTGATAGGGTGCTTCCAGGAGAATCGGACAAAAGGGAAGCAGGCTGGGGCAAGGAGAGAGATCTAAACAAGTTGTAGTCTTAGCTAGAAACTAATCTGGACATAATTTCACTGGAGCAGGAATTGCACCACAGAGGTAGTTCCACACTGAAACAATGGGAAGAACCTTTTCTGACAGTCATTAGCTGTGGGCTGTCATTGGAGAGGGAGGTATACCTTATGAGTTGGGTGACTCTCGTTGGCAGGGTTAATTATCTAGAGAAAGGTTTAGTTGTGCACTGACATTGGTAACTAGCCCTCATAGCTGCTGAAGAAAAGGGTGTCAGTCCAATTAAAGGATCTGGGTTGGGGCATCAGCAGCATCCACTAGAACCATCAAGCTGTCACAAAAGTTCCTGGTATCATGGAATGTATGCAAAACTTCTTCAGAAAATTTGACTCTCCTTTATGTAGAATCTCGACAGGTAGTGGCATTTTACACAAAAGTTCATTCTTTGGCTCTAAAAAGGAAGGACTCTTACCATTAGGTGTCTCTATTTTCTGGTTCTTCTGGGGTACCCCCTATGCCAGTTGAAACTAAACATTTTTGATGAAGTCTAGAGTATTCTTTCACTTCAATGACATTTAGCATACTTAGTTCACTTTAATGTTGGACGGTCTCTCTCATGACATCTAGGGTGTATCTGTCTCCACTTTTTATTTCTCCTCTTAATTCATATATCCCCCCACATCCCTTCTAATGTTCTGCCCAACCTTTCCCTCATCAGATACTGTTAATATTTAACTGGGAGAGAAGGTTCAAGATTTCTTTGGGTAAAGAATAACGAAAAGGCCATTATCTATCTGACTGTTAGTGAACAAGGACTGGAAACTGATTATGTGTCTAATTTGAGAAATTCCTAAGAGTATTCCTTCCCTTTATGGTCAACACTAAAAGAAACCAATGGATGTAGGGTATTTTTCTTGCCATTAGACCTAAAGGATTAGCCATAGGATTGTGTTCAAATTATTCAATCCTAAAAAAATAATGATTAACATTTAACTTCTTTAATGGACAATTACTCAACAGCCATGCCAATGGGTAAATATTTATTCATCTATTCCAAAGAGTGAATGTCAATGTGAGTCAGTTATTTGTGTTCATTCTTTAATAATGGAAAAGTTAATACATACACATCAGCTCCAAATCCGAATCAAATAATCAGTACATGAACACCTTTCAGATCCCTAAATTTGGCATAAGTTACAGATTATTTACTTACCTACTCTTTCCTTAATAAGAAAAAAAAAGGTAATATTTATTGTATTCACTTCTGTTCATTTGAAATCTGCTAACCCAAACTCTCACGAAGCCAACCGTAACAAATAGCCCAGTTTCTCAGCCTGTAGTCTTGTGTCAGACTCAATTTGCCGTTATGCCGCTATGGATGCAAGTCAGGGCGGAAGCAAAGCCGTGGTGCTGTACAACTCGTTCTTTGTAATGTGCTTGTAATCATTCTTCCTTAGACTAGGAGGATAATTTCGGTGAACTTTTCTAGCCTGGAAGGAATTAGCAGCTTCCAATCTCATTTCTTGTTTGCTTACTCGGAGTTCAAATGCCCCTGTCATGTCCATATGGATGCACTGAGTAAATGCCCCGAGAAGTCAGGGGACAATTGGGTACCCCCTCCCAGACTTTCTGTTTACTTTCGAGAAGTAAATTTTAATCAATAGGCCGGAAACAAATTTAAACATTGAAACATGAACCAAGGTCGGAGGTTAAGGGCTGGGACTTGAAAGTTTAATGCTAATACTTCCAGGTGTGGCCTCTCATGCAAAGGTCAAAAATGCCTGCATAAGCTACTAGCAAGAGAGGGGCCAGGGTTGCCTTGACTTCAAAAATTAAGTTGGAGAATTTAAACTAGACTGGTCCAGGTAAGCTAACCACCTGACCTCTAAGTCCCAGGTGCTTCATACAAATTAGAGTTTATTATTTATTTATCTGTGTGTTTATTTCCTCATGTCACATTCCACGGGGAGGGAGAATGCAGGCATTCGGGAACCCAACCCCCTTCTGTTTTATCAGCAGTCCTTGTGGCTTCCCACTTGAATTACTGCATTAAGACAACAGACAAGAGAAAGGAGGACTGGAGGTTTTATAGGCCCACACATACTCTAGCTATTGTGTGAGAGAGGCTGGGAGCAGTGTTATTTGTCTGCCCCAGATGGAAGAAGAAATGGTTGGGGGTAGAACTAGCCAGTTCCTGTCACACGTGGCTTTAAGAACATGAGGCTATTTCTCCAAGAAAAAGAAGACTAGAGAGACCGGCAAGGCTAGTGGCAGGGGAGAGGGACGGAGGTGAAGTGAAGCCTCTTCCCAGTGTCTGGAAGAAAAGAGGAAAGAAAGAGGGCAGGCAAGCCTGGACTCAAAAGTTAGTGGCCCGCTCCTGGAGCCTTGCCAGCTTAGACATTCACTTTTACGCTGAATGAGAGAGCAAAGTTGTTCTTGTTTGGCTTTTCCCCCCCACACTGGGTAAAGGCTCGAAAGGGTGAGTGAAAGTTGCTAAAGCAAAAGACTAGATAAGAGGAAAGTCCTTTTTTGACTGAGAAGCCAGCTGTGCCCAAAAGGGACAGAAAGAAGCAGAATAGGTCAAGCTCGCCACAGGTGCCTGATTGTGGTGGCCTCTGGAGGTTGGCTGTGAACTGAGCCAACCTGAGTCCGAACCTCCTCAGACTCCTCATTCACTAGGGGTGTGGTGAAAATAACAAAGCCACCAGACAGATGGTGCCAGAATGCCCTCAGGCTGCCTTCTGGGTGAGGGGAGGCCGCTCCGCTTGAATCTCCCTCTTTTATGGCCTCCCTGCTTCTGCTTTTGTACCCAATCATGTCTAACTCTCTTTGGAGGAGATCACTGGTGGAAGGGAAGGTTCTGGCAGAGAACTGAAGAAAGGTGGGGTTTGGGGGTTTTCCCACCCAGCAAGTAGCATCAGGGGTATCTGACCTGGCCAGAATCCTGCTGGATCGAACTCTCCTGCCCCAGTGATTCTGACAGGCCCTCTGGGGCAGACTCCTTTGTGGCAGTTTCTGGCAGTACCAAATGTGGCTCGTTGTCAAGCCTCTGGACCAGTGCCCAGGAGTCTGTTGGAAGTCCAGAATTCAAGTCGAGAAGAGCAGAATTAACTGGCTAGTTGCCAAGGTAATATTTTCCTTCCCAAGTAAGAATGCTACCTAGGAAATAAGTTTAACTCACTTACTTTCTTATCCCATCACCAGTCTCAAGAGCAGTGATTGTTAAAAGACACTTTAGGTGGCCCCCTGCCCTCCAAAGAAAATGATTTTTTTTCTTTAACAAATATGTGCGTGGTTCCCATACACTGTCTTTATAATATTCTGTGTTGAACAAATATTGGCAATTCGATCCTCACAACAACCCTGTGACATAGGTACAGCTTTTATCTGTACTTTAGAGATAAAGTGCAGATGTACAGAGGTGAGAAAGACTTAGTGGTTTAAGGGTGATACCATTTAGGACTAAAGCTGGGATTTGAACCAAAACAATCAGCCTATTTGCTTCAATCTATCTGCTCAGCTGACTCTGTGTTCTTTCACTAAAGAAAAATGTGGATATTCTGTTCTTTCCCTAAAGAAAGTATGGGTTGCCTTTTACAAATTGGTATAAGCATATATAGAAAAATGCACGGATACTAAATGTATATAGTCCAGTGGATTTTCACAAGCCGAACACTTAGGTACCTGAAATTATGCCTCCCACAGAACTAAGAACATCATTGCCCCCAGAAGAGCACTTTCACCTCCATATTTAAGGCAAAGGTCTTGTTCTGACTTTCCCAACATGGGTCAGTTTGAACTACTTAAATTTTTAAAACATTTTTAAGTTTTTAAAAACTTTTGTATAAGTAATGCCATATAAAATGCCTTCTTTTGTGTCTGTTTCTTTTTCTTCCCATCTTATCCTTGCTTTGGGTAGAGTTCAAGTTGTTTGGGTTTCATTATTGTATAGTATTTCATTTTGGACCATATCAGAATTGGTTTATCAATTATATTAGTGATAGATCATTTGTTAATTTTCTAGTGTGAGACTATACTAATAATGCTAGTTTATATTTATTTTTGTGACTGTATATTTCAGTTTGATATGCTGTATGGTATAAAGATGTTCATCTTAATTGGTAAAATTGTACAGTTTTCCAAAGTCACTGTCATAGTTAGCAATCACACCTGTAGTATCTGGGAATTCCAGTTGCTCCACACTCTTGCCAACACTTGGACTTTTCATTTTTATCCATTTAAAAAAAAGTTTTAAGTTTTTAAAAAAACGTTTTTTATAAAATTAAGATTGAGAGCTACTGACCACAGGTCTCTTACTCAAGAGGGCACCAGATCTCATTACAGATGGTTGTTAGCCACCATGTGGCTACTGGGAATTGAACTCAGGACCTCTGTAAGATCAGGCAGTGCTCTTAACCACTGAGCCAAGATGGCTCAGTCATCAAAGGCTAGGCTCACAACCAAAATAAAATAAAATGAAATGAGAGAGATATACATGGATCTAAATAGGAAGAAGAAAAAGACAAGATCTCCTGAGTAAATTTGGAATGAGGGGTCACGGCAGAGGGTAGAAGGGGGAAAGAGAGGAAGAGGAAGGGAACAGAGAAAAGTGTATAGCACAGTAAAAACAATAAAAAAATTGATTCAAATAATAATATGAAGTTTTTACAACAGCTTTAGACCATTGGGCAGACAGTGTACAGAGCTCCATGTACCTTACATCCAGTTTCTCTTACTATTGGCATCTTATGTTAGTATAGTATGTCTCTTACAATTCATAAGCCAGTATTAATACATTATCATTCATAGTTTTAAAGACATAGTTTCAAAGACACTAATTAAATGAATGATAGTGTTAATGTCTTCTACGTTTGTCAAGTAGAAAACTGTTAGGGAAGAGTTTCCCTTCATTATTCAAATGGACCAGGGTGGATTGATACTTCTAGCACAATTATTTGCTTTAACAAACCCAGAAAAACCATTAAATGATGCAAGCAGATGGCTGTGTGGTATAAAAGCTTTGTGATGATCATTGTGGATCAGAGAGTTTCCAAAGGTAAACCTTAGAAGAATATGAGGATCCTGTTAAAATGTCAATGTTTGGATTCCATTCCTCACTAAAAATCAAACCTCTCGGGATACAGGCTTTGAATGTACCATTTTGAGAAAAATAAAGTAAAAGAAAAGAAAACCTTCAGGTAAATCTAATGTACTCCCCCAAACTGATAACCTCTATTCTCTTAGAAAATAATAGCAAGAGCTGTAAACAGTACCTATGGCATATTAAGCCCTATAGGTATGGCATTTGGATGAAGCGGTTGGCAGCTAATACAAACACACTCATTTAGTTCTTTTTTGTTTTTAAATGAGACCAATGCTCTATCTTCTATGAGCTAATGAAGTACTTTTGTTTCTGTTTTAATAATAAAAAGGTATGTACATTCGGAAAAAGCCTGTCAAAACCATAGTTCTAAAGACTATCAGGTCATCTTTCCCATGAATGTGGGGTAAAGGGTTACCACTGGAAATCTTAAATGGCGTAGCTGGTCCTCCATGAGTGAGGAAGCAGAGACAGAGGGAGTTGGGGTCCTTGGCTCCTTTGAGATCTGCAGAAGAGTTCTAATGTTAGATAGGGCGTGGAGGACAGCAGGAAGAGATCAGTGAGTAAAATATTCCAATGACAAATTCCAGAGAAGCAGCAGCCAGAGCTAAATGGGACAATAGACAATACACATTAATTTAAGACCTCGTCTATTTAGTGGTATGTTTGTTGAAATAACCCTTTGCATTCTAAAAAAAAAAAAACATGGGGGTGCAGACCTCTGAATCCCTTCAGGAAACTGCAGATTCCTAGGAGGGAATAACGGCAGCCCCAAATGGGACTTTAATAACAAAAGGCAATTATTTTTAGTATTTTCCAGAAGATCTCAGCTGTCTGGTATTGTCAGGTTCTATTCGTGGAGAGGGGGGAATTTAGAGAGGGAGTTAATTCAGTGGATGGGGAGGGGAGCAGGGACTGATGGAAGGAAGGAAAGGGGATGGGAGGAGGAAAGGAGGGAGGAAGGAGACAGATCAGAGGAGAGAAAAGAGGAATGTGAGCAGGAATTTACAAGTTTTTTCACTTTGATACTATTAGCTGGCATGATGAAGGCAAGGTGCCAGTGCTCTAGAAACAAATGCCAAGATCAAATGTCCAGGAACAAATATAAAAGAATTCTAAAACAAGCAATTTGTCAAACTGTGTTTGGGGTACACGGAAACACAAAGAAATCAAGGAGAAAGTAGGTCACTGACAAATTCTCATGGAAACAGTTGGGAAGCCATTATGGGTGATAACATTGGAACTAATTAAGAAGTACTAAAGCCATAGATGAAGGTGGTACCCGAGGGAGATGGTGGTGGCAGGTCACCAAAGAGAGAACAAGTATGGAATTAATATATTTTTGACAACTGTTTGGAAATCCCAAAGATGTGAACTCAGCAGATCTCTAGACGAGTCCCTGGGTGAGGAAGATCACGTTCTCAAAGGTCCCTGAGAGGCAGCAAGGCTGTCCAGGATGTCCAGGCTGTCCAGTGGTATGCCAACAGCAGCGTGTTCATCCTGTGTAGGGAGGAGAGCATTGCCTTGCCAGTCCTGTACCAGACAATGGACATTACTTCCTCATCAAAGTACAGAAGTAAACACCAAAGAAAAATGCTAAAAGATTCAAGGCATGGGAGAACTGTTTATGATGGGCAGCTTCTACATCTTAAATCAAGATAAATGGACTGCATGGAAAGGAACAAGAGTACCTAATTATGGATGACAAAGAAGACCATTATGTCTGGACCCTTACAACCTATTTCTATGGCGTCTTAGGAAATTTTGCTAGAAATTTTACTCAGATTGCCTTAGATGGATACTGGCAGTCTCAGAAAAGACAATCAAGTGGCTTAAAGAACACAGTCCCCAAACAATGATTTCTAGAAACGTCTCAGTCGGGAAGGAAGCAAACTAGTAGTTACTTTTTAAAGCATTTTCTCTTAGTTGCTGCTTCCTTTGATCTCACTGTCAGTATTCTGGGAAGCACCTCAGTGAGGGAGATCGGCCTCTTTTACATAAAGGGATATTTAAACTCAGAGGTGTTAAGTCACCCTCTAAAGTCACAAAACTTATTTAAAGACCCAGTTCAAGCTCCCAACTACTGTTCTTTGACTTTGAAAGTGGCCTTCCACCATGTTCTCTTATAAACTGGACATGGACACATAGATGTGATGCGTGAGTGCATGCTAGGAAGAAGAGAGGGTCAGAACCAAAGGTCAAAGTTCCTCCTACATGAGCTCACATGGAACTATCACCAGAACAGCAAGCAGTTCCTCCTAAGCAGGGCAAGCCAGAATTCCTAAAGAAGAGCCTCAGTGAGACTAGAAGTGAGAACTTTGAAGACCTATGAGTGTATGCGCATGCGTGCATGGATAAACATGGAATGGAGAGGGAGAGGTGGAGAGGGGAAGGGAGGGGAAAGGAGAGAGAGGGGAGAAAAGAGGGTGCCAAATGCATATGACTTTGAGGCATTCCTTAGTAGCATGCATACTTAGATTGGTGCCTCCTATGCTGTCTCAAAGTGGAGTAGGACAGAGGATTCTCAAGTAGAGAGAGGGGGATTGCTCAACTGGAGAGAGTCAATTATGCCCTTAAGAATGTAGAGTGAGGCAGAGGTCACTGAATGGAGAAGGGTGGCACTTTGCTGCACATTTTTGCGGCCACATCTTCATGGTATATAGATTACCTTGTATGGCAGCCAGTACAGAACTGCTTGGCATGGATGCTGACGTTCTCTACTGCTTTGCTTAGGAAGTGAACTTTGACCTTTGTTTCTCTGAGAACGGTGTTTCAGAAAAGTTCAAGTTCAAGGACAACATGATATCTTTTTCATGTCTTTAAAATGGGGGCTCTTCTCCCTGCAGGGTAAAGCCTTAGAACATGGGGCTAGTTGGCAACAACCCAGCTGCAGTTAACATGATAAATCTGTAAAGCTTTGAATTTCCATTTTCATATACTTTTCCACACATGTTTGCATTTCTTCCCTTTGGAATTTACAAACAGTGATTTCAGGCTTAGCCATTTAGATGAAGAGTGAAAGTCGAGAAATCCACAGGCCAGGAGCCAGAGTAATCTTGGACAAAACATACTGATTTCATTTGGGGACACTGAATTGAAACTTGTAACCATACCAAACTTCTCTCCAAGATATCTCCGAGCCTGGAAAACCAAACAAAAGGAATTTACATTCTCTTCTGTCTTTCCAGAGTCTACAGTTTCTCGTTTACTCCTGCCAGACCTATTATTTGGTTCTCCATTTATTCAGTCTCTCCTATTTCCCTTCAGTAATGAGTCAAAGAAAGAGCATGATAAAACCGAAGTACCAAAAGATGCTCCTGTGGCCTCATACCACACACAACACCACCATGATGCCACTCTTTGCCCTGGGCAAAATTGTTAAACCTCTTTAGCCTTGATTCTGGTAGGCACCCCAAACTAGAGGGACAAGAAGAGAAAGACATATATTTCAATCAGCACCTAGACATGATCTCTGGCATAGGTAGACCAAAAGAAATCAGCTTGATTCTAGACCTCTTAGAGTCATTGAATGGAAGGCTGCCCTCTGCTTGAGAATCTATGACCTATTATCTATACTCCATATGGTTCCACTTCAGAAAATTAAGAATGTCACTGAGACAAGAGAATGAAATAATACTATTAATATTACTTAATTTATACATTTATTTATTTGTGTGTGTGTGTGTGTGTGTGTGATGTCTGTGCATGTGTGCGGACATCTGACAAGGTCAGAGAACAGCTTTGTAAAGCTGGTTCTTTCCTTCCTCCTTTACATTGTTTCTGGGGGTCAAGCTTGGATGGCAAGTGTTTTTACCTGCTGAGCCACTCAGAACTCCTGTTGATGTTATTGTAATGGCATTGTTAAAATAGTCAGTAGTTCACAAATATATTTATGCAGTATAAATAATATATTGATAAATTGTATCTGCAGGCTTGGGTTACTTCTGCCGAGTAGGAGATCAGCTAAAGGGTGTATGGTTTTAATAAAAAGTTTCTTCAAGTGTGTGCTTTCCTTAGGCTATTATTAGCTGGCACAGTACCCATACACACATTTCTATAGTCAAGAGTGTTGGGGAAAAAAATTGCATGAGTTAAGACTTCTCAGGGTTTTTAATATTCTAAAGTGCATAAAGATCTCTCTAAAAGTGAGGAGTATCCTAAACTTAGTAGATCAGAGCTCACTATTGTCGCATTTGGGACTTGGGTTCCACACAGAAAGGCTTCTTAAAATTTTCACTTTCCACCCCTTTCTGCCTGATGAGTTTTTAAGGCAACTTTGGGTATATAGACACATAAAAGGAGGTGTAAATTAAAATTTTAGTGACAATAAATCGTAGAGAATTTTATTTTAAAACCATTTTTTGGTATACTTATTATCTTTATCATTTTACTAGAAATAAAAATAAATTTATGTATTAATGGATAGGTTTACTTATTTATAATAAAGAGTTAAATCTTGGCTGAATGGTTAATTCTGTAGGATATTGAGCATCTTCAACATCTTTCAGAATTTAGTAATATTTTGATTTTAAAATCAATAATCAATGATGAGAATGGAGCTTTGCACAAATACATAGAACAAAATGGCAGAAGTATGTTTGGGGCCACTTCTGACATTGTTAGAACTTTGATTCTAATCCCAAACTGAGATATGCTGAATGCCTTTTTTTTTTTTTTTTTGGAAATGAAATTCAAGTCAATAACTCAAGACAGAAGAATTTTAAATCAAATATCCAAAACAAATACATGGCAAGATAGACCAACTTGATACTTCCATATGAACAGTAAGAAAACACTGAACATCTTTCCTCTCTGTAATTAAACCATTACATTTTTACGAGAGAAAAAAAAGACCGTTGTATGTACAGCAAAAACGCTACAGTCCTACAGTCCATAATAGTCGTCTCGAATCTGAGCCAAGGTGTTTCAGGTAGTGCCCTTCGGCCTTGTGTGGTACGATGGCCTATGCATTGCCAAGTGCACATTATTGTACATGCAGAACTGTGGTACAGTGAAACTGGTACAGCAAGGGCAAGAGCCACCAGAAGCAGCCCAGATCCTTTACAATTTGACGGACTAACGGTTGACGGCTGTCCGCTCAGAGGCCTTTCACTACTTCCAACTTCGTTATAGCCTCCTACATTCAGTTACCTCGGGTGGGTTCAGGATTCACAGTGTAAGAACCTGGACTATAAAGCACATTTTGAGAGGTGCTGATTTAGAAAATAATCCTCCAAATAGGATCCTTTGCCTGATAGGCAGGCCATGGCTCTAGAAAGAAAGACTTTCTGGGAAGGTTCAGTGAGTGGAACGGAGAAAGGCGCCCGTGGCAGAACATGATCCGGATTTGAATAATCAAGGTTTTGATTCCAGCAACTCCAGGGAGACTCTTGAAAGTCACCCTCTTCAGCATGTAGCATCGGCATTCGATCCTTGACTGCTGAACGAATGAACGAACGAAGGAATGAATGAATGAACGAACAAATGCCTTCTCTAAGGTTTAGCACTCCAGTACCAGTCGATCCTAATTTTCCTTTTACCCAGAATTCTCCAATAGTATAAAATACCTTTTTCCCTTTTCATGTTGATTTGGGGTCCCTTGTAGTAGATAAATAACTAAGTGGGTGAAGAAGTATCTGGTGCACCTCAAGTGTCCCAGAATAAAATACTCCAGAACAAAACAGCTTAGGGTAGGATGTGCCTGGTAGCTTTCCAGTTTGATGTGAAAAGAGGAAAACATGTCTGGCTCCATCCTGAGGTGGCTTTCATCACAACGCATGGGATAACCTATGCTCCCATACTGTTCCAAAAGGTCATCCTATTCAGACTCATGTCTTTATGTATCGGTGTGTCGCCCCTAAGCTGTGCCTCAAGTCCTGAATTACTAATAGCAGACTTTGGGGGCTGTTTCCCTTCCAAATATAAATAAGAGCACATTTAAAGCTGCAGCTAGCTTCACTTTGACTCCCAGTTTGATAGACTTTCATAAGTGAGAGAGAAAACAGCTCGCTTGCCAAGAATCACACATGCTTGCACCATCAGACATATGTGTCTTATTGGAACAGAAAAGCTAAGGAAGAGAAGCTTCTATGCAGATGCTAAGCTCCCATAGGTCCTTAATGGAACCCCTTAAGACCCCTTTCTTATGGTCTTTCTCTCACAGGAATAGCCAGTCCTACGTCTAAGTAGCATTCATTACCAAGGAAACAGCGTTCTGCTTTGGAGTTGCCATGGCTGCCCTCTGCCCTCAGGGCAAAATTGAGGTCCAGCTTCTCTCTGCATTCCAACTCATTCCTGTTGGCAGGAACTGACAGCTAGGGAAGAGTTTATCACTATGGGCAAAGGGTTAACACAGCTTTTTTTCCTTTCTCTGTGGAAATCTGTCCTTGCGTTAACTTACCAGCTCTGTTGCCCTGGAAACGTGGTGAAGGTGGAATGTCAGCTGTGTTACCAGGCAATATTGCTTATAGTAAAAATGACCCAATTGTTAAATTGCTTCTGGTGCTGCAGGATTGGAAATGAACCTAAATACTTGGCAGGAAGCCATAGCTTTGAGCTTCTCTGACTGCAGAACTCTTGGTACTCTTATGACCCTATGGGGCCGCGGGAAACTACAGTTGTTTACAAAATATACTATCCTCTGGGATCTGGGGATTCTAAGCCAAGATGCACCGTATACTTTCTCTCCATCCTTTTTGTTTGCTTCTGAGCTGCTAGCTGGGGATCCAGAGATGAGTACCTGGATGAATGTGGACTCCTAGGAAGACCCTCTCAGAGGAGAGCACATGCCCAAGCTGCCCTGCTGATCAGGAGGCTTTCTGGCCACCTTCCTTTTGAGTAGATGTGCACCAGTGATGGCCTGTGAGTTGCCGAGTTCTGCTGAATCCAAGGAGTCCCAGTAGACATAGGAGCCACGAGGGAATGGGTGTGGTCTCTGTACTCGCTGGGGTAGCCACGGGATGTGGTCTTCCTGTCCTATTTTCTAGCTCATGCTGGTCTAATCCTTTAAGCAACAACTTGCAGGGAGTTGTTTCTCTGTCATTGGAAGGGCCCGTTCCCATTGGAGACGAACTTGCTGATTTAGCATCTTTGAACACGAGTGAGCTGTTGGAAAGGCTGAAAAGTATTCTCACTCGCAGGTTTTCAAAAAGCTTTACATCTCCTATTTATGGGGTGGTTCATACTGTTTTAAGATTTCAAACATCTAACGCTCACCAAAGCCTACTAGCATCTATGTTTCAGATGACTGCAACATGTTTTCAATGTTCCACTTTATTAAGCAGGTTCAGTTCTGCTGCTATTTGCACACTTGTTGGTCAATTATATTGAGACTCCTGGTTTCCCAGGCTGATCTTGGCAGGAGAGGAGTACTTCCTATGCAACTGAATATGTACTAAGTAGTCTATGTGTATAGAGATAGAAATAGCCGTACAAGGTAGAAACCTTGCTGCTTATTATCTGCTTTCAAAACACGAGACAACAGAGGCACGTGGCAAGTCGTGACTTACCCAAGGCCACACTGCTTTGTAAGTAAAGAGGCCATACATTTACTTTCAGAGAGTCCCGTTTCAGAATTGGCATATGTAGCTGCTTGAATACTTTAGCACTCTGGGTCTCATAATAAAAGCACGGTTCTGTCCAGCTTCAGAGACTGAAGCTGACCCAGGTGATATTAGTTAATATTGCTCAATTTCACTGAAGAAAAAAAAAGAAAAGAAAACCTTGAGTAGGTGAGCCGAGCTGTAGCTTTCAAATCAACATGGTTCGAGTAAAATTCCCTCAAATCTGCCAGCCCAAGCTGCAAAACCAGGTGTCTAGTCCTTGTCAGAGTTGAATTTCTTCTCAGTGCTGCCTACTTTGAAAACCACATTTCCAGGTAGCTAAGCAAAACAGGAGATACTTAAAGATCGTTTTTAAAAAGACAAGTAGGAGGCAAGAGAAAAGGCAGGGTGGGAGGGTGCTGAAAGAAAGGGGGATATTGTAGCATCCTACCAATCTGTGTTTCTGGTTCTCAGCAACCTTGAAAGAGAACATTAAGATATCCTTTACTCTCAGGTCTGGCTTCCCAGAGAGAGGGAGCCATAAATGAAAGCCTGCTTTGTGCGGCTATACTGTGACTGCAGAGACAATGACTAGGGTTTTTTTTTAAGCATTTGTGTGTGTGTGTGTGTGTGTGTTGAAGCCCTTATCGCTGCAAAACAGTCTTTCACAATTAGCTACTATTCACCTTGACTTCAGTACTTTTTTAAAAATAATTATGATAGTGACTTAAAAAATGCTATCTATACTCAGGGCAGTTTCTTGGGTCCTGAAGGATTTAACAAACATCTTCCAAAGCCCCAGACCCTGACTGGCCTCATCAGCTTGAAACCTGAGCAGTCTTTAGGCTGAATCAGATACAGAACACCACCCTTCACTGAAACCCTGACTGTTGGGCTAAGGCCAAAGTTGAACTTTAGTTGGGGCTTATCAGTGCAGCCATGTATCCATTTGGTTAGTCAATGCCTATGCCGTACAACTGTAAAATATTTTGAATATCACTTCTGAAATATTATGACTGTGCTAAACCTCCAAGATATGAACTTATTTCAGGGAGAAGGAAGCTGGCCACCCCATCAGTGATGTATTTAATAACAAATTAAGAAAGACACTAAAGGCGACTGGTGTGCAATTAAATAACCACCTTGTGGTAAAACTTGAGCCCAGGTTAAAGTGGAAGTGTTTTTTAAAAGCCATAAAATGCCAAAAGAGGAAGACATTACTTTGACCCTGGGATAGCAGGGAGGTTTGAAGGGAGAAGTGACACTTGATCTGAGTCTTAATGGTCTTGAAGTAGGAGCTCACCAGGGTACGAAGCAGAGGGAACAAGTATCGTGTACTCTGGAACATGGAATTTAAAGTGATGGTAGCCAGGGTGAGGACAGGAGCTAAAGTGGGAGAATCTCTGTTGGTGCCCTATTCTGGAGTGCTTCAGATTCCACGGTAGCAACGCATTTAATTCTGTAAAGGACTGGGAGTGGATGCATTCGTTTCAGCATGTTTCGGAGACAATGGTGCTTGATTTGGAGGAAGATGGCTATCACAGGCATGTGATGCAGTGCCCAAAAGGGAGAAATGGACTAGTGCCAGGGAAACCAGCAAGGAAATGGCAGTTCACACGAAAGTCCAGGAGACCATTGGCCTATGGCAGCATCTGAAGGGATGGGAAGGATGAAAGTATGGAATGGAGAAGCCCCCGAGACAGAAGCAACAGTGCTTGGCTATTGGATTTGGCAGATAGGGAGGGGATAATTTTAAACGTTGAAGCCCATACACCAGGTACAAATGGACATTTTATTTTAATTTTTTTTTAATTTGCAGTGCAGAGAACACAACCCAGAGAGTTGGCCACGATAACTGCTCACATTACCAATAGGTGACACCACACCCAGATAATTTCAGTGGGCTTTCAGAGGCAGAGTAATTATTTACTCATTTTAGTTGGTCTTTAATGGTTAGCATGGGGACTGAGAGAGCTTACCATTCCAAAACAATGCTTTGGTGCAACTGTCATTAAGACCATGTACCAGGACATCACATAGGGCAGTTTCTCTTCTGGCATCCCGATCTATCACCTTGTAACCCGATTTCTTCTTGAAAATAGCTTCAATTGGATATTTAGCTACAGACATTTTGCTTGTTTCTATTGGATTGGATTCTACATCTATCAAACTGCTTCTCTCATGAATCCTTCACAAGATAGAGCTAAGGCAATGTAACTTTGTCCCCCTTTTACTAAAGCTTTTATTCCCTCTTGTCCAGGTAGAGATAATGCCTGCCTCTCTGAAAGCTGTGAGGAACCATTGTATACAGTGAATTTGGATACCTTCATGGATCTGTGATCTGCAGACTTCATTCCATGTAATCACATAGATCTGTGGCCACTACTCATGTATGAACTTGGGTGAAGTCTGCTAAAGATTACAGCAGATATGGTCGTTTAAAATTTTTTTACTGGCTACTGTTTTGTTTCAGGATGGTTGGCAGGACCACAAATTAAGCTTAAAATGTATCCTGAAACCCTTTATCCATGCCCCACATTTGATCAGAATCAACCAAGTCCTTTGAAAGTTATCATGAAGCAAATAGGCAGATAAAAGCAAAATGTGGAGTGGCTGAGGTGAAACAGACCCCTTGTTTTGGTTGGTTATTTGATCTCGGTCCATATCCTGTCATTAGGCACATTGTCAGATTGAAGAACTAATTCCAGACTTCCATTTATATGGGGGAAGGCAGTGAATGAAATCATAGGTGAGGAGAAAAACTACCCACTTCCCTGCAACTGTGCTCACCCTTCGTTTCCTCCCTTGTTTTAAGAGCACCTTTGCCTATATTTAGCCCAAAGCTATGCCAACATATTCAGGCCTAGATCAGTGGACGAATGTGCTCCAATGCAGCTGCAGGCTCTAAAATTGTAAACAACATTGAGAAGAATTATCAAAGGGAAAGAATTTTTTTTAAGTTTTTTTCCTCCATAGAACCATGCTTGGCCTGGGCACATTGGCACACACCTTGGATTCCAGCACTAGGGGAGCTAAAGCACTAAGTGTTCAAGTTCCAAGCCAGTCTAGACTGTATAGTAGGCCTCCTGCCCCCAATCTTAAACAAGCAAGCAAGCAAGCAAACCCGAAATACTTGTCTGGCCTTTTATTAACACTGATTTATTGTGTGTGTGTGATGTGTGACATGGTGCTGGTGTGGAGGTCAGGGGACAGACGACTTGCAGAAATCAGCTCTTTCTTTCCACAATGTGGATTCCAAGGATGAAGAGCACAGGTCCTTTATGTAGCAAGTTCTTTTTGCCTCTGAGCTCTTTCAGGGACCTGGATTTCTTTTTTTCATAATAAAGGTGTCTTAGTAATCTTAGTTACATTTAAATTCTCATCTACTAGAAGTTTAGGGAAGACTATAAGACAAAGATTGTTAGACGAGCATTTTCAGTCAACTAATGAAAGGCAAATTAACCATACCCAGGTACTTAAAGAGATGAGTGTCTGTCAGCTCTTGTTTTTACCAGCAGAGAGCAAGTCGTCTTCATTTTCTTTCTTTCTTTGTTTTGTTTTATTTTGTTTTTCTGAGACAGGGTTTCTCTGTGTAGCCCTGGCTGTCCTGGAACTAGCTCTGTAGACCAGGCTGCCCTCTAACTCGTGTGGATCCATCTGTCTCCCCAGTGCTAGGATTAAAGGCATGTGCCACCATTGCCAGGCTGTACTACTTGTTTCTATTTAACTGAAAAAAAAAACTGTCTTCTAACATAGTATGGGAGAAAATTTTGGCAGCTACTCTTCCAATAGAGGATTACTGTTCAGAATTATGAGGAACTCAAAATATTTAACGCCCAGAGAAAAAACAATCCAATTAGCAAGTGGGCAATCTGTTCAGCTATTTGGTATGAAAATCAGTGTTGAAGTTCCTTAAAAATCTAAGAGTGGGACTAGCATATGATATAGCTATACTTCTCTTTATACTGGAGGGATTCTAAGTTAGAATACTATGGACAACTGTAGATTATTATGTTATTCATTATTGATAAGCTTTAGAATCAGCCCTGGTGTCCACAAACAGATAAAGATAATGTGGTACATGTGCACAATGGTGTTTTATTCAGCTATAAAGGCAAACAAAATTATGTCATTTTCAGGAAAATTGATGGAACTGGAGAGCATTATGTTAATCAAAATAAGACAGACTCATAAAGGTAAGAGCAGGCACAAAGCAGAATGGGGACTATCAGAGAAAAGGAGGAGGCTTAGGGAGAGACATGGACAAAATACGTTATGTGCATATATCGATAATCACAGTAACACTAATGATTTTGTAGAATCAATAGGCTTAAATTACAAACATAGCTGTATATTTGGGACTGAAAGCCTGGACTTTGACCCCCTATCATCACATGTCACAGTAATGGTGTAGAACAAAAAAAATAATGATGTTAAAGGCAAAGTGAGGACGCTATCCCTCTATCAAGTAACTCCCTAGCTTAAGGGTCAAGATCCAAATGACCATTTGTACTAAAAGCAATACGTTCCCCAGTTTTTCAGTTTCGTGTGTGTGTGTGGGGGGGGGGAATTGGCTTCATTTCCTTTGAGTCTTCTGCTTGTTCTCATTGTCACAACATTTTGAACAAGAGCTTCTTTTTTTCTGACTTTGCCCGAAATGAAAGTTTCAAGTTTTGAATGTTTGTATCTGACTTCAACTCAGGTGGGTGTTTAGAACACACCTAACCTCTGTTTTCATAAATACCTTTCTCCTCCCCAGGACTTCCCTTACACTCAGTTCCATTTAAGACTGCCTTTTAATTAGCTTTTAACTATACCAGTGGGGTATATACTGAAGAGAACAGTTAAACATGAGGGACTTGTACTTTGGGCTAGCCAGACCATTTTGACAGATGTCTCTCCTAAAGACAACATAAAGAGGCAGGTAAAATATAAAGAAGCTACAGATCTATCAGCCTCCCAAGTAGTAGAATGAATGAGTGAATCTGTGCTTCCTTGGCTACTGATGCTGCTGTTCTGCACAGTCTGTACTTTCTTTTAGAGGGAGAAACAAGAGTTTAGTGTTTGGTCTGTTTGTGCCGTTTTAAAAGAGGCACCTGGTATCACTTAGTACTGATTGGATTGGGTAGGTGGTATTAAAGTGTTGAGAGTCCTCCAGAAGAAGGTCTGCATTGTTGAGAAGTAGGCTGGGTGAGAAAGAATGAGTGATAGCTATAAGCAGTGGTCCTCCCTCTTCAGAGACACAGTGCTGTTGACAGAACAAATAATCACATGGAAAAGACTTTGAAGCTCCCCACATGGTCAGCAGACAAGAGACCACAAGGCTTAGCTGGAAATGCTGGAGTTTGTTCCGAGAGCAGAAGGGAGAACTAGCCTGTGCTGGAAGCCAAAACCAATCTGAGACCACAGAACTTCAGCCTGAGGGCTAGGACTAGGCAGAGATCTTGCTTTGGAAACCGGAGCTTGTGTTGCTTATGATGATGGGGGGTGGGGATGGGATATTGCTGTATGCTCCACTTGTACAAGCAAACCCTTGAATAATATTGACCTCGGAAAAAAAACATTACACAATCCTTTCATCGCAGCAAGTTACTTTCCAAGAACACGGCTTTGACTTTGAGCTAGCTATAGGTGTACTGTTGAGATTCCAGCAGCCATGCTTAATATGTGCTTGTTCCATTTCCATTATTTTACATAATACCTGTCAACAATCTACACTATGCTGCCTCATGTTTGGATTAACTCAGGAAATCCCCAAATGAAGATCCACCCACACCCTTCCCTGGTACACACACACTTGCCAATTCCCAACTTTAATTGAGCAATAAAGGTTTTTGGGAACAGCCAGGCTTAGCACCAGGTGGGTTTATATGGTCTGTGGATCTTTTGAATGTCATGTGTTAGTCCAGGCTTTGTTGCAAAGAGTTACCAGTGCTTTTTTTCTGATTTTACATCATGTTGAATCTGTTTTCCTTCCCATATTTCTACATATACTTGATAATAACATGATTGCCTTCTGTCCCTCTTCCCTTACTGCTCTAATAGCCTAATATTCATTCATTATGTCTTTTATGTTTGCCCTCTCCTCTCCATTTCTCCATGTCACATGACACACTCTCATCATTCCTGCTTAGACTGTTTCCATTGCCTTCAAGAACCCATTGCTCCCTCTTCCATAACCACACTGATTCTGATGGATTTATTTGGAGTGCCTGGTCCTTACCTCCTTACCGCTCCCGGCATATCCTGTCTGCCCACTGACCTCTATCCATTTACTGGCTGAGGCTATTTCCATCATGACCAATGCTCCTTCCACAATTATGGTTTACTCCAAAGCTACTGCATGGTCAGCCCACCTGATCTCAACAGGCAGAGTTCTTCACTCTTCATTCTGTGCTCCTACAACATCTTATCGAGGGCTCCATTTCAGCATTTATTTCCATTTGTATGCTAGTGATGTTCTTGGAACCACTAGACTGTAAGTCCCCTTGAGCCCTGGGATGTCACACCGTGGCACCTAACAAGCATCCTGGCCCTAACAACCTAATGAATGAAGTAAGTGAATGAATGAAATCCCAAGGTTTGAGGTAAAGACAGATGAGCATTTGAGGTTGTCAGGACAGCATTTGTCTAAGGTCCTTTAAAGGACAAGGCAAATGTGGTCACTATTGCTTCTGCCATAGTTCTTAGTTGGCTGGGTGATGCCACCTCTTCAGAGATCCTGACACTGGGTGGGTTAGTAGCAATTGGTTATTTTGTAAGTTGAAAGGGTCTGTCCATATGTGTGATGTGGCAAGAACTCGAGTGTGTAGGTAGATAGCATGTACCTATGATTTTCATTTTATTCTTGAGTGGAGCTGTCCCATAGAAACATTGTGAAGTGCACATGCTATGTTAAATATATAAGGTGCTTAATATATAAAAATAAAGTGCTGGAGAGATGGCTCAGCAGTTAAGTGCACTTGTTGGCTTTTGCAGAGAATCCAAGTTTGGTTCCCCGTACCTGCTTGGTGGCTAATAACCATCTCTAACTCCAGTTCCAAAGATCTGATGTTCTTTTTTGGCCTCCCCAGGTACCAGGGGCATACATGTACACAACTACATATGCAAGAAAAATACCTATATGTATCAATTTTTAAAAAATTATTTTAAAAATTTTAAACTCCTCAATAACTAAATTGAACCTCACCTCTTAAAATTAAAATTGAACTAATTACAATTCAATAAAATGTTAGAATTTCATTCTTCAGACATATTAGTCTTGTTTCATTCAAATACCCAGTACAAAGCCCATTGTGGCTATGGTGTCTGATTACACAGCCCCAGGATGCAAAGACTTCTAACTATCATTCAGCAAGCTCATTTCTCTGCCCTAACAACTTCATTTTGAAAGAAAAAAAAATGGTATGAGGAGAAGAGGATGCCATTTAGTCATCTAATATTCCCAGCCTGCCATGAAGCTGTGGCCTGCTCCTGGCTTCTAGGGTGTTTCCTGAATGATACCGGAATTCTGTTGACAAAGTACTTTAAAATGCGTGTAGGGCACGGTGGCCTGTGAATTGGAATCCCTGCCTATCCTGCAGCTGCTCCTACAAATGAACATTGATCTGCACTTCCTTCTAAAACCAAGAAATCTACAGTCCTGTCTCCCATCACATAAGTCAATTGTAGCTTTTCTCATCTGCAAGGGGGAGTGTCTTTAGATGCTCTCAGCTTTGATCAGGTTAGACCTTATTTGAAATTTCAGCACTTAACTACTTTTCAGTGACCAAATATATAGAAAATATCTTCCACAGCCAAACAACATAGTTCTATCTATCTATCTATCTATCTATCTATCTATCTATCTATCTATCTATCTATCTCCTTTTCTTCAAGTTTCCCATCAAATGGCATCTCCAACCAATTTAAAGCTTAAAAAGTTTAGGTAAAATATACTTTGAAACAAATGAAAATGAAGTGTGTCGTCTAGGCCAGGGACAAGCCTTTGTGTCTCATGCAAAACCGTGAAGGCATTTCCATACATTTGAGTGAAGGAGTAATCTATTTCTCCAGAAAGCTGGGAGGGTGGTGCTTGGCCCTATGGCTAGCAGTGATGTGATAGTGGAGGCCTAAAGGGAAACTCAAATGACTCTCGAGCCATGAGGGCTTTGAAAACAGGTGCAGCCTCTTTTCCTCCCTCTGGGAAGCATGCTGTCCGCAGTTGGATGAGTGCTTCAGCAGCAGTTCACCGAGCTCTTGGATGAAAATGGCAAATTTCTTCCCAAATGAACTGATTATCTGCTGCTGTTGGGTGCAAGGCATCCCTCAGCTATGGCGGGAATTACAGCTTCCATCTGTTCCCTAATGTGAAAAATGTGTGCAGGCCTCTGTGCTACCAAGCTACATGAACTTTAGACATTCAGATCTGCTGACACATTTGGGTCGCAGCCTTCGGAATGGCTTTTGTTAATTATTTCATTACATATCCAAATAACCATCCTGAGGGTGGTCTGGATTTGTGATCTGTGACAGTGTGGTGCTGACATATTTCTGGCCCTTGGAACTCTCTGTTTTTTTGGCTTTGTTTAGAGGTTGATGATATATAAGGACTCAGGATATTTAATCATTATTACTTTTGAAGTGAGCACAGTACCACCATTATGAAACATTCTTGGGCACAGTTATAGCCAAATCCACATCATTAATTCTTGGCTTCTTCCCAGAGTTTCCAGTATTTCACCTTGCTCCATTATTTTGTTCAGACAAATCAAGTAATACTCTGTGCTTATCGGGCAACTTTCATCAGAAAATTCCAAGATCCTCCACAAACTTTTATTTCTTTAAGTACAAATAAATATCTTGGGAGGGCATGTTTAAGTATGTTTATTTGTGCAAGGATTTTTTCCTTGAACAAAAAAATATATGGCTAGATATCTATGTATTCACTTTACAATATAGACATGTAATATGCTGCCCAATTTTTCTTGACATTATTTAGTAAATACTCTTTGGGTAGTGATTAGATAGAGTGAGAAAATCTTCTAAGAATATGGCTCAGCATTAGTCTCTTCTACTAATTTTGTATACTTGAATGTTTTCAGAGTTATGGCTGGTGCATTTGATGGAAAATTTGTTTTATTAATTATTAACTATTCCTTATTGTCACCTAGATGAGGAAGTGTTTTGATTAAGTAAGCAGGATTAATTTACCAATTGAAAAACCACAGTAATTTAAGTCTTAGCTTATGATTTCATTGCAGTCAGGACAGGTGGTCTGGTGGTTGCTTGTTTTACACATGATCACCAATCCATTTTCCCTAAATTGACCAAATCTGAACTTTCTCACACTATTTCATGTATTTGGGGAAATAGAAGACAGTGAACATTCACCTAACTCTGTTTTCTTTTCTTTCGGGTTGCACAGACTACATTTCCCAGCATCCTTTGCAGTTAGGAGACCTGTGCACTGAGTTATAAATGTGAGCAGTAGAGTTCATTTTCAACTTTGGCATGTAAATCTTCCCTTCTAGCCCTCTATGTACTTTTTCTTTCCTTCATGTCTAGACGCAGTTCATCCTGAGGAATACCTGGATGATTCCATGTGATAGAACATCTCAACGGCCTTGAGTGTGGCACAGAAAGAAGTTGACTTCTGTTGTCTGAAGTCAGTGAAATTTGGGGGTTGTTTGTTACACTAGTTAGCCTACCCTAACAAATATCCTTTTAGATACGGCAAAGAATCACTACACATTCCCATACATACTACAAGTTCCAGGGGGGTACAGAGCACATCACTGGTATTGAACAGTAGGTCGTGGAAATGTGTAACCAATGAGCCATGGGGTTCTTTGATCACCATGTCCAATTAAGCCACATGGTTATGTGATTTTCTGGTTTGAGTTAGCTTTTTATCTAGGGCAGATGCCACCATGAATAGTTTTGTGTAATAAAAACTGATCATTTCAGTAAGTGACTTCCCTGAAGGAAGGAGAATGTGCAAATATCCATGTGAGTTATTGAGGATTTCAAGCTACAGCTTTATTTTTTTTCCTCACTGAGAAGCATTTTTTTTTATCCTACGCCCACGCCTGCATTGTTTGTTCCCCATGCTTGTCATTTTAGGTTCTTGCCATTGCTCATGTGCCTAAACTGAATCCCTACTTCACTAGCAGGTAATTTCTAGCTCTTGGTTCAGCCTGGCTTCTCTCTTATGGACTACATGTCTTCTATAGCAAGGACAACACAGATTTGACTTATTGTGTTATCCCTAGCATTGCAACAAGCCTTCCACCAAGACATGGTGGTACATAAGGCATACAATGTTTCTGTTCTCAAGGTGTCAGTGTCTGACACATATGCACATACACATATTGTTGAGAGAATATGCATGATATGAATGGCAATGGTATTTTGATAATCAAGAATGAGCAATAGGGTCTGTAGAAAAGGCTCGATGGTTCAGAGCACTTGCTGTTCTTGCAGAGAAACCAAGTTCAGCTTCCAGTGCCCGCTTTCAAGCATCAGCAATTCCAGTTTCAGAGACTCTGATTCCTTTCTCTGACCTCCTCGGGTACTAGATATGCACATAAATATGCATGCATACATGTGCAAGCAGAACGCTAATACACATAAATAAAATAGAATGAATCTTTAAAGAAAAAGGAAGAGAAGTGCTCTTAGAATCATTCAGGAACCAATCCTTAGACCACTTAATTGAAGCAGACTAGATTTTAATTTCCTGATAAAAATAAGAAACCTGAGGAGGTTCATTGACTTTAGCTTTATCACCAGCTAAAAAAAACAAGCCAGAATTTAAAACAAAGGCAGGATCCACTTTTAGGTTTTGATTTACTAGCTGCTGCGAGTCTTTAAATGTTAGCACTCAACTAATTAGTGACTCTAATCTTTTTATGAAAAAATTTGAGTGCAACAGTATGAATGGAAGTTAAAGGCAAATTGCCCAGGATAGATCTTGATGCTTTATTTTGAGCTGTATATTCACTTGTCCAATGTTTACCAAGCCTCCTTTATGGTGGAATCTTGCTTCAGGTTCTGAGAAATGGTGGTACACAGGCATAAAATGTTCCCATTCTCAAAGATATTACAGCAAACAATAATAACAAATAAGTAAAAAAACCTCTAATGGGTGTAAAGTTCCAGGAAAAATTTTAGAGAGGTTAATGTGATAAAAATTGCCTGGTCCAGGAAGGGTCCACGGTTATAAATGTCTCCAGAGAAGGCGTGTTCATACAACACATTAACTGAAGCTTAAATGACAGGAAGTCATCAGCTTCCATCTGAGCACTGGAAAGGAGAACATCCTGTATTCTTGTCAAAACAACAGCTAAAGAGAAAAGTGGTTTGTCAGACAATGAGCAGATGCCTTAAGTGGTAGGAGCAGAGAAAGTATTGAGTGGAGGAGGGATAGGGAGGACTCAGGGAGGGATGGTGGCTTGAAACTGGCAGCTCATGGAAAACCTTGTTTCGTTCTGTTTCTGGAGTTTAGATTTAAGCCTGAGAGTAGTGGAGAGCCGTGAGGAGGAGTTTAAGAAGAGTAAAGAAATGACCTAATGTGTATCGGGGGGGGGGCATTTTGCTCTGTGGAGCAATTTCTCTGAGCCCCAAATGGAACCTTGCATAGAAGAGGGTTCATCCACAATAGAAGAGGCTCGAAGTGAAGAGTTCTTTGAGTTTTAGTGTTTTCTGATTCTGAGTTATCTCAGCTCTTAGGGTCAAATGAGTGGCCCCCTTGCTGAATTGTTAGTAGGCTCTGGAAAGGAATAACTTTTAATTTACTGATTTTCCCAACAAAGCTCTATGTAAGTAGGTAGGCTGCAGCTGTTCAACTTCAATCTCCTGCTTCACCTTGCTTTCCAGCCTTGACCCTGTAAAAGAACACATCTGAATTCCTCATGTAGGTGCGAGAAGGCACTATTTCAGAAGCCTCTTACTTCCCACATTTTATTTCTTGAGGATAAGAAAGGTTTCCTGGGAGCTGGAGAGATGGCTCAGAGGTTCAGAGCACTGGCTGATCTTCAGGAGGTCCTGAGTTCAATTCCCAGCAACCACATGGTGGCTCACAACCATCTGTAATGAGGTCTGGTGCCCTCTTCTGGCCTGCAGACGTACACACAAACAGAATATTGTATACATAACAAATAAATAAATATTAAAAAAAAGAGAAAGATTTCCTCCTGGGAGATACAACAAGAAAACATATCTAGGCTATCGCAACGTTGGCAGACAGGTCCAGGTGTCCTATTAATCGTCCCCAATCAGTGGCTCTCTCTGTAAGACCTGGTTGGGGTTAGGGGGTGGGGTTACTGAGGGACTTAAGAGAAGAAATCAGCATGTTAGTTATGGAGACAGTGGTCCTGAAACAATGTTCCTTCCTCCAGAAGAGGCAGGTTCCAGACCTTTGAAGAAATGTCTTCTCACTCAAGCCTGAGTATGTCCACATTGTCATTGTCCCAAGACAGCTTTCATCAGTTCCCAGAGCAGAAATGAGATGATAATGTCTAGGCTGCTAGGTGAGCAATCCATGACCACAGCTGGATTGTGATTCTACTACATAGTGAATGGGGCCCAGAATAAAGTGCTCAGGCAGAGAAAGGGGATGAAGAATACTGAAAACCAGCTGGCCAGGCATTCTGGACTCTGGACCCATGGATGGTTTGAGAGGCCTCGCAGTGCCAGCAGAAGCAACGGGCATGTTGAATGACTCCACTCGAGTTCTACTGCCAAAGAAAAGTGGGAGTACTTCAGTAGCCTCTTTTATGCTCTCTGACGAACACTGTGGGCGACCCTCCAGAAAGGAGAGAATTAACATGAAGAAGAAATAGCCATTGCTTGCCAATATCCATGCTCTTTCCTCTTCCTCTCATTACATGACCTGGTTATATTTCCCAAACTTCTCTGTGATGAGTCTTGCTTGAAGGTGAAACCCAAGTTCTTTGTTCTCCTTCCATGTACATGAGTTGTTGTTGCATGTTAGGGAGGAGGTGGAACTGTGGTTAAGCTAGAAGGTGAAGCCAAGTTTTGATTAAGGTCAGGACTAGGATATTGAATCTTCTGAGTCGTATTCACAGTCTCCCCAAAGACTGCAGTAAGTGATTGCATTCAGACATGAGTTTTGATTAATAGAAAATCAGAGCATTGGAAGACATAGAGAAGGCAAATAGTGACTTCCTGACTGAAAAACTGTTCCCAAGGGCATGCCAATAAGATCATATTCATATTCCTAGACATTGATACTCTCATCTTAAATACTTGCCTCTCTGCCTCCTGTCTTCTCAGTATGTTTGGAGGATTTCTTCCCATAGCTTATATGTTATAAGCTTTAATTTTTACAATATACAGCATTTGAAAGGTGGGGCCAGGAGGGAGATGTTTGAACCAGGACCAAGATCCCCCATGGACCAATGAATTCTTTTCTCATAGGAATGAGTTAGCTATTGCAAGAGTTTGGCCCTTCTACTCTCTTCCATGGGTGTTGGATTGCCTGTTTGCTACTTACCATCACCTGAAGTAGTACACATTTCCCACTTGACACCAAGCAAATGCCAATACCATTCATTTAGGTTTGCTGGCCTCTAGAACCATGAATCAAAATTACCATTGTCTTTTCTAGTTATAGTCTCTATAATATAGCATTCTACAATAGACAAAGTGGGCTAAGACAGTCCCTCAGAGGGCAGCATAGGAGCAGAAAATACGACCTGGCTTATCCTGGCTCTCCATGTTATTTACTGCTCCTCTCCAGCTGCATGCTCGGCCATTACTGACACTGTTGTAAGCTCGTATCCCTGGCCCCGTAGCTCCACATGTCACCTGGGAAAGGACACTTGAGTTGCAGGTCTCAACTCACAAGTGCCTTCAAAGCCAGGCAGGTAGCCTAATTGTGGTTCAGAGCTGGCATAGCATAAGAAGAAATGGGGGTGGTGTGGAAACTGTGTGCATTCTAAGTAAATGAAAGCATTGAAAGTCCATTTAAAAATGAGTCCTTGTGGGGTTGGGTTGAAGAGGCACTTGAAGAACTGAGCTGAAGAGCACTTGGCTAGCATGTAGCATGTACAAGGCCCTGGGTTCCATCTCCAGCACTGAAAAAGTCACTGTGCCATTTAAGTAAGACAACCCATACCAAATGCCACCCCCCATAAAGTCTTTTGCTATTATTTATTTCTCATGAGGATGGAGAAAAGAGCAATAACCATAAGCCATGTCTGGAAATTCTATTTTATCCTCTTCTGAGCCTAACACAGCCTGATTAGCAAAAACAATAATTAGTATGTTTTACGCTGAATGATTTCTTAACACGCATACAGAAAACTGTCTAAATTATACAGCTCAGTGATTTATTATCAAAAGAATACATCCCAGCACTGACCTGCCAAGTCAAGACCTGAAATATTACTGCTACCTCAGAGTCCTTCAGAGACTGTTCTTTCTCACCAAAGGAAACTGCTATTTTTGTTTTTAACACCACAGATTAGATTGATAAAAATGGAATCATAAAACATGTCTTCTGTTTGTGTCTGGCTTCTTTTACTCAATGTTGTATCTGGTAGATTCACCCCAGATGTTGTTGGGTATAGAAGTGGATTTTGGCATGGTGTGAAAATGCCAGGATTTATGTATTTGTTCTACTGTTAATTAGCATTTGGCTGTTTCTAATTTTAGACTGTAATGAATAGTCTTTTAGCACGAATAGGCAGAACAACAAAAAGACCTGGTGTCTGAGATAGGAAGTGGTCACTGTGCAGCTGGCCCTGTAGCACCATTTGGACACACAGGGGAGTGAGGAGCTATGGGAAGAGGCATCAACATCAGTTGCTACCCATCTCTCTAGAATGGAAACCCTCACAATTTCAGAGCAGGGCCCTTTGGCTTTTCAATGCTTAAAAACCTGGTTAGGAAAACGTGTTTCTTCTTCTTTTCCTAGGGTCCTGGTCAATATCTTCATAGACAAGTTAGGACGTTCAACAGCGAGCTAACTTGTGGGAAGGTGGGATCACTCTGAAGTCACACTTTATATTAGCAGGTTGACTTTCAACTTAGTTTCAGGCTTTCTCGATTGATATTTTCACATACTTACCATAATCTGCTATTGTTTTCTGATCTGTCTGTGAAATGTGCTGCTCCCCCTGATTGGACGGGCATGTTAGGAGCTTCAGTGGGGCGACACCGAGAAGGACTTAGACTAGGTTGCTGTCCCTATGGATAGTTTACTAAATTCTCAGAGATGAACTCCAATCACATTGCTGACAGAAGGTTAAGACAGTTTTTCTTGCCTTTTGTCCCTCTGCTTCCATTTAATGGTATGCTTCCCCAAAGGGAAAGGCAAGCAGGGGAATGAAGTCCCGGGCCAAAAGCACTCAGGGCAAAAACACAGTACTGAGTTTAGCATCATGTAACTCGGAGGCAGCGAGCGTAATTTAGCAAGTTTTAAAGGAGAAAGTCGGAGAAAGTCTGTGCAGCATTAAAGATTCCGTTTTCTTTGTGAATTGCATCATCTCCCAGTCAATCATTTCAAACAGAAGCAAATAGAAATGCTTCCCCGTTTTAGACTTTGGGGGAATCTCTTCCTTATGCTCTGCACAAACAGCCTGGAATTCCACATTCATCCATTTGATCCCCTTGCTGCTAGTTTTGTAGCTGACCAATCGTTTGTCATTGGGTGGACAGATGAGGGGAGAAAATGTTTTATTTTCTTCCAATAGTCTCCATTCTCCACACTGACTGCTTAAACTTTGAGCTGCTCTTATCGTTCACTTTCATCCATTCTTCTAGTGTTGGATTTCGGTGCGAATATTGCATGTGAATGCGTGATGTCATTTCAAATAAATCGAAAAGAAACTGGAAAGTTTCTGGAATTTCCTTGTCTGAAGAAGCCAAAATAAGTAAACTTAATTTGCATCTGTCAGAAGCTCAGTGAAGGCTAGCGCTATTGTGGCTGAAACAATTTCTTACTAAATGACATGCCAAGACTGAAGTTTTCTTGGGTGTTTTTATTAAAGCGGATATATTAATTTTTCTGTGTCTACCCTGTGGGGCAACATGTCAGAGGAACCACGGCAATATTGATGAGTAGGCCCATAATGTCTTTCCATTAATATGGACAACACTTTTTGTTTAGTTTTGTTTTTTGAGACAGGGTTTCTCTGTAGCATTGGAGCCTGTCCTGGAACTAGCTCTTGTAGACCAGGCTGGCCTTGAAGTCACAGAGATCCACCTGCCTCTGCCTCCTAAGCGCTGGGATTAAAGGCGTGCACCACCACTGTCCAGCTCAATTCTGTTTTTTAAAAGCTGCAATTGTTTTGTCTTCTAATTTTGAGATTATAATATAAGTACAATTTTTCTCCCTTCCCTTTACTCCTCCCAAAGCCTCTCACAAACCCCTCTTTGCTCTCCTTCAAATTTATGTACTTTTTCATTAATTAATATTGCATGCATATTGCCGGGCGGTGGTGGCGCACGCCTTTAATCCCAGCACTTGGGAGGCAGAGGCAGGCGGATCTCTGTGAGTTCGAGAACAGCCTGGTCTACAAGAGCTAGTTCCAGGACAGGCTCCAAAACCACAGAGAAACCCTGTCTCGAAAAACAAAAAAAATATTGCATGCATATCTATGTACATATATATACACACATACACACATATCTAACATTTAACAGTTATAGTTTCTAATTATATCCAAGATGTAGAACAGTGGGGTTGAGGAAGTGATGCTTTCTCTTCACCACTCATGCTTAAAGTGTCAGTGTCATCCAAAAATGGACCAAAGTTAGGCAGAGTAGAAGAATGATACTCTGGGATACTACCTAATGTTATCTCTCTGTTCACAATGGACTTGCTTTTAAGATGATTAAATTGTTCTTCTCTTTCTGGGTAAAACATTTCTTTTCCTAAGGTCCTCATAAAATCAAATCATTAGCTGGTTCTAGAGTCACAGAAACTCCCCTAGTTTCTCTTTATGCTGAAATCCCTTTCCATCTGTGAACTGATGCCTCTATTCTACCATTCCAGGTTGGTTCTCCTCGCATCTGGACAATTTCATTAAAATGTGAACACCCTAGGAAAACGTTAAGTCATTATCAGGTGACCTTTCCTTAAGCATGTTGAAGTAAGTTGCGGTAGCATGGAATTTCTGTATTGGGGAGACCAGAGGCCAGAAAGAGAAAGGAGCCTGGAGGGCAGAAAGCTCCAAAGTAAGAACCTGAAAGCTGGCTGGATCACTCAACAGACACCCACTCCTCGCTAAAGACTTCGTTTGTATGAGTCTGTCTTTGGCCTCCTGTGTGATCTAACACTAGAATCGTTGCTGACAAACTGGAGCCCTGACATGTAAATGACTCCAATACTGAGGGGCAGCTAAGGGCCAAAGAGAGTTCCCAGTCTTTCTAGCAGGGTTTATGGGAACATCAGTGGAGATCAAGGTGAGGTACCAGGAACAAAGGCTTTGTTTTCAACTTCACTCACAAAAGGAACTTCTTACTCACAGGAGTATAGGGCACAGAGGGTACATGTAACTACTCATATCAATTTGCGACTTTCCTTGTTGTGACAGACTACTTGACAGAAGCAACTTAAGAGAGGAAGAGTTTATTTTGGCTCTCTGCTTAAGCGAAAAATGTAGAGCTCAATAAAAATCAATAAAAAATTATCTATAAAAAAAAGAGAGAACACAGTCCATCAAAATAGGGAAGGTATCCCAGCTGAGGCTCTATCTGTGGTGGCAAGAACTGTTGGTGTGGCTTGTTAATATGGGACCAGCCAGGAAAATAAGTGAGAGCATAGGCTAGACCCAAAGCTGAGCTCTAATCTTCAAGGCCCACCCCACAGCCACCCACTTTCTACAGGTATGTTCCACCTCGTAAAAGTTCCATAACCTCCCTCAATGGTTATGGGTACATGGTAACAATGATACCAGCTGGGGACCAACTGTTCAAACACATGAGGTTATTTGGGACACTTCACATTTAAACCATAACATCATATATGCACATGCATGCATATACCTATGGATGTATAAACATGCCTACATACACACACACACTAACTCTACACATAAATGTTCTCCCTGAAATGCTCAGCAAAGCAAGCAATACACACACACTAACTCAACATTCAGTAAAGCAAGCAACAGAACTTCAGTTCTAGCTTTGCTTATTGTCTTTTGGTCTTAGATTGAGATATGAGGGATGGGAGGTGATGAATCTGTGCTCTCTAGAGCAGGAGAATTGGGTCCTTAATCTCTGTCATTGGGATAACCCAGCATAGCAGCCAGAATTGCAGCTTCTGCCAGCGACACCTCCAATGTCTTCAGCAAATGATTTAGTCACTCGACATCTGTTTCTTGACCTACAAAATGGAGCTAACAGTTGTATCTACTGTGTAGTTTTTCTGTGAGAAATGATTGATACAGCACATACAAAGTACTTTAATCAATGTCTTATATACAATAGGTGCTCAATAAATATTTCCTAAATATGGTTTTCATTATATTATTACCACAAGGAAGCTGCCATTGCATGGTGGCGTTAGAGTTAGTGTGGACAGTGAGAATTTTGATTTCTGTTCTTATGGTAAGCCTCACAGGCTCATCTGCAGCTATCTCTTAGTGTATGAAGACAGAGGAAAAATAACAACTAAATGCCTCAAAATAAATCTGGGGTGAGAGGCAGAGGGGGATGGACTACTTACGATGAAATAAAGGAGTTGCTACAGAACTGCTCCTGGAGAAAATTGCAATTTGCATCTTGATTGTTTTATTTCCTAGCTCTAAGCTTTGGTTGAAAGTATGGAGCTTCCTTCTGGGTTTGTTTGAACCACAAAAGCAAACCATATTGACTTCCTTTTCAGCGCTCTACAGGTTTTTGCTCCCTTCTTAGCTTTCTCTCTGCTCTGACACAAGAAAACAAAATGGCAGCACTTCCTTGGTGAGAGCAGAAACAGAGTACCCTAGCTGTGTGATTCTATATAGGGCCACAGAGCGCCACCTAAACCCTATTTAGCTAGTCTGATGGAAACCAACTGGCAGACTTGGGAGCTCTGGTGTGCTTTTATCGCATCTCATAGTTTTCTACTATTGGACGCTGAACCCAGGGCCTTGCAAGTGTTAGATACCATACCACTGAACTACATGCCCAGCCCACTTTCTATCTCTGTACCATGTGATATCACTGCTTTAATAGATGCTGACATCAGGCCTGGGGGAGGCTGGAGCAGCTATGGGGCAAGGCAGCGCTAGGCTGTGGCCGGCTGGGTCTTTAATTTTGCACACATGTTCACATATGCACAGGAATCCAGCAGATGGACAGCAATGGATGGCAAGTAGCAGTAACTGAATAAATCACATTGATATGGGCAGCAAGTTTGCTTCCAGGGAACAGAGACTTAGGCAAACAGGAAGAAAAGGCATTCACCTAATTTTTTTTCTGGAATGCCAGGGAACTTAAAACAGGTCAGTGGTGAATACAAAATTAGCTTATGGCTACTCTCCAAAACTAATTTGACCTGTTTTGGAATCGTTAAGAATAAGGCAAAGGAAGTTCAGTGGCCTACATCTCGATTTCTCAAGGGAGATGAGAGAGAGCACAGATTGGTGGACAGCTGCAATCCCCAAGTCACTGGTTATAGACCATATGAGTGGGTATGGCTGGAACTCCCGAGGAGGATTCTGGAAAGCTGATTTGGAGCCAACTATTGGCACAACTTACCATGCAAATGATATAACCCCAGCAGATGCATTGGCTGTTGGACATGCCAGCTTGTGGGTCTGGTCACTGAAAGGGCTATATCAGATTCAGAGCACCTGATGCCACATTTAAATTCTTCTGTACTCATACTGTAAGAGTTTGGACCAAATAATGAGATGCTAAGATCCCAGTGGAGTACAAATACACAAAATACCAAGGCTGGCGCCATCATGAACAAGGTTGCCATTGGTAGCCATATTATTGATGCATGAACTTTATCTCCTTACCAGCAGGTTCACCCTTCTTTTAGCTGCTGTGACTATGAGTTCCCCCTTCTCTAGGGAATTTCCCTTAGTGAAGTGTGCATACCACCAATCCTCTTGAATACAGGGTAGACCAGAGCTCTTTATTTCACCTTCTCTGGCACATGGAATGTTCCAGCAAGTCAGGCTGAACTCTTTGTCTTCCTTCTGTCTGTTAATTGTCTTTTCCATCTTTCTGTACTGTTGCCATTGATCTTTATTGCTCATGGGACTAGTGCTCCTTGCCTAGTGTCCACAGAAGGAAGCCTAGGAATCCGCAGGCATTATGCATCGTGGGTCCTATAGGTGTTCCATTCTGGTGTCACAGATAATACCCCACCCAGAGTTGAGCAGTGCTTCTAACTATCAGAACTTTACATTAGACTTGCATAATCTGGACTTCCCCCATTCTGTCATCTCATTCCTGCTTCCCGCAGGTCCTTCTTTCAAGGTGAAAGACAAGGTTCACAGGATACAGGGCACTCTTTTTCCCTTGACATCTGGTTTGATTCTGGGCAGCTAAATAATGCCTTTGCCATGAACAACAAAAGCTAATTCACTGTGGTTTTTAAACAGCAAGTGCAAATATTTTTCCTTTTCAGCTTGGGGTCATTGGAAGGAAAAAAAACAGGGCTGAGAGAGAGATTAACCTTTTAAAACCTATTATGACTTCCCAGAGAAAATAAAACAATGGAGCATTTCCTTTCATTTGTGAGGGCCCTTTCATGAGTGGATACCATTGAAGGCAAGGCTGGAGCTCTGCAGCAGAGTTTGACATTCCATTTTCACTCAGTTTTCTTTGCAGAAGCCCACCCTGACTGCTGCAAGAACCCATAAGGCCACCCTCTCTGCCTCATCTCTCACTGAATTGTTCTCGTGCTTTTCTCCGGCCCTTGCCTTTCCTCCGTCATGCAGAGACCAGACACTCTGCTAATGGCTGGGATACAGTGCAATTAGCAGTATTGCAGGCATCATCTATGCCAGCCACCGATGTCACTGATGGATACTGAGAAGGCTGAAGATCCAAGTCTGGGTCACTTATACAAGGTGGAGGCCAGAGTTGCTGTTGATTTGGGGTTCTTGTTTTAAATTCTTTTCCATTTATTTTTAATATTATAATATAATTATATCATTGCCCTTTTCCTTTTCTTCCCCCAAATGCTCCCACATATTCCTCATTGCTCTCTTCTAAATAATGGCCCCCCTTTTTTTAAAAAAAAAGATTGTTGTCACATGCATATATATGTATATACACACATATTCTTAATTATAACCTGCTCAGTTTGTGAAATGTTATTTGTGTATATGTTTTTGGGGCTGGCTGTTTAGTCTTAGATAACCAATTGGGGTGCTTTTTCCCTGGAGAAGACTTGTTGCTTTGAGTCTTACCATGTAGTGCTGGCTGGCCAGAAGTTTAGTATGTAGACCAAGTTGTCTTCAGATTCAGCAGCCACAATGCCAAGATTACAGGTGTGCATCACCACATCAGGTCTTATTTGGGCTGTCTTGGTACACCCCAGAACCTCAGCACCATTCGGTTTCTTCCTGTATACAAATAAGGAGCAGAAGTCTACCACGAAAAGAACTGTGCCCATTCAAATTTCTGATATCTCTGAGAAGAAAGCAGTTCATTCACCTTGCTATTTGTTCTTCAGAAGCTCAGAGCTGCTTCTTTTTTTCCTTTTTCTCTCATCTACTTCATCTTAACTCATGGATTTACTTGCTGGGCTCAAGCAGATGCTATGACAACATATAGCTATTGAAGAAAGGCTGTGGAAGTCCCTGAACTTCCCTTTCACAGCCAAGCAAACCAGTGGCATCCTGATGAGAAAAATGAGAGGACTCTGGGGTAGCTGTGGAATGGCAGGATGGAATGATTTCCTTCTTGTGATTGGGCAGCAAGTATAGGGTCTGGGTTCCTGTGGCTCCCTGGCTTTTAGTATTTGTTCAGCTTCCTATCTCTAGCAGTGTGCTAATGGTTTCCATAGCCACAGGGCACCTGGCAGAGCTTCTTAAATGGGTCAGGCCTGAGGTTCTGCATTTCTAACAAGCTCCCAGGTGATGCTGATGCTAAGGATCCCGGTAGGCAACTGCACTTGGAATTCCAAGGCTGTAAAGAAGTACTACTGTATTCTGAGCTGTGCAGAGCTGGGAATGGAATAACATTAAGCCCCTCCTTTGGAGACAGGGTGTGTCTGAGGCTGTCCCAGTCCTGATTTGCCATTCAAGTGAACCCCAAAGGATTAGCAACTGGCCCAGCACTTGGGTGAGACCATCTCCCCCTCCAGGGGGGTGTCCCAGAGGCAGTGCAGGGGTTGTGTGAAAATCTGCCATCCTCTTTGCTGAAGGTTGCCCCCTCTCACCCTCCCAACCCCCCTGCCCTGTATGCTGACTTAAGCAGATCAGCTTTCAGTTCTCTGGCATTCCGAGAAGCTTTGCATAAAAGAAAAGGCCCTTCCTTAAGAAGCAGAGCGGGAATCCAAGCATGGCTCTTGCCTGCTGCATGCCCAAGAATGAAGGTATTTGGGGTTTGCAGCATTTCCTGGCAAGACAAAGAGGGAGGGGAGGTGGGGGAGGCCAGGCTCCTGGAGAGGGACTTGCCCTTCTGTCTGGAGCTGTTTCCTATTCTGGGGTGAAAGGCACTGTGTTTCCTGGGAAAAAAAAAGTGAGCCTGTTCACAGGGGCAGATGTGAGGAAGGAGAGCGTGCCTGGCCCTCATTCACAACTGACTTTGACATTTACAGTCAGGGGCTCCTAAGTTTCTGGTTCCTTGTGCTGTTCAAGCTGCATGTTCTGGATTTTGTGCTCTTTCTGAGGAGGTAGATTGCTCAGGATGGAGAGAGAGTTCCGTCTTTGTCACTGCTTTTCTGTTCTACGTTGATAGGTTTTGAAGGAGGGAGGAGCAGAGATGGTCTAATGAGGTTTCTTCAGGGACAAGGACCCGGCTCTGGGTTTGGGGGAGAGGGACTGCATCTTGATTGAAGTAATCCTAGGCCTCCTCACACTTTCTCCTCCTTCACTGCTGCTCCACACTGCCCCATCCCATCTCTGACTGACTTCTGGCCTTCTGGGAACCCTTTGGGATCACTTTCCCACTTTGAGATTGAATGAGGAGAGATTTATGTCCCCGAAGCTCCTTAAGCAGCCTTGAGCTGAGTTCAAGTTCCCTCCTCTCTCCTTTTCCCATCTTCAACAGCCTCCCGTTAATGGTTTTAAACCACTTTGAAGGCTTCACACTTCTTTTTACCTTTTCTGCACTTACTTTCTTGATTTCATAAGGTTGGCCACACAGAGAACCCTCTTTGGAAAGTATTGAACTATTCCTAGTGTTCTTCCTGCTCTGGAGTTAACTCTCTCATTATAACCACAGATCATTAGTGTCATCTCCTTATTTAGGTTTCATCTGCAGACCCCACAACCGCCAGTCGGGTTGTTCCACTGGAGGTAGGCAGTGTGAGAGAGCTGAAACTGGCTGAAACTGGCTATTCTCTTTGCCTGAATGAAACCGCTTTGGTGGACGTTGACCGCCACTGACCCATGTTAGGACTACTAGGCAGAGAGTTCAAACTATGACTTTGATTGTCTTTGAGTATTAGTCTCAACAAGGACATGACAGCTCAACTGACACTGGATGGCTCATCTGTAGAGAGACCAGACCCTTAAATCAAAGGTGCCTTCAACCTGGGACTTGGCAGATATTGCATTCAGCATAGTGAATAGCTGAAGGGAAAATGACTGCTTTTTGTATCAACCCAAATTTTATTATACCAGGTTTCATTATAAAAATGTTAGAGGTTTGGGGCATGTGTTTATTACAGAAACAATGTAGTTACAGTGATCTTCAACATCTTTCAAACTGGAGTCTCAAAGGGAGTTTTATTTACTAGATTTAAAGCTGTGGAACAATTGTTTTGTATGATTGCCGTATAAGCACAGGGATAATTCAAGGAAAAACAACTCTCTGTTTTCTTTCCTCCTTAGCCCCTGCTGAATTTTCCCAACCTCGAGAATGGCACAGCCACCTACCAACAATAGCAGATCTTGGAGCTGATAGACTGTATTTGGGTGAGGCTTGAAAGGGCTAGAAATATGGGCTTCAGGGAAAGTGAGGCATGGGACTCAAGTTCCAGGCTCCTGTTGCTTCTGGCTTAAGAGAGTGTTTTAGTGATTTGGACAGGTGTGTGATAACCACTTAACCACTCAAGCAAATGCACAAGGACTAGGACACTCATGTAAACCCATAGTCAGTTGTCAGGGGGGCCAACAACTACTGTCATTATCTGTACCGGAAGCAAGGCTTTTAAATCAGCACCAGTGTCAGCTCAGGCCCCTTACTTTATTCCTGAGAACTCTGCACTCGGAGGTTGATTGCTACCATCTTGTGGCAAAGGCCATTTTGTCAATTTTTTTCAGTGTTTCTGATTCTTGTTTATTTATCTGATTTTTGTGTTCTTTAATGCAATTTTTACATTTAAAAAAATATTTCTTAAAGTGGATGCTTAGTTTCTTAAAAACTAAAAGCTGGGTATTGTGGTGTACATCTGTAATCCCAGCACTCAGGAGGCTGGGGTAAAAGGATCATGAGTTCAAGGCCAGCATGGACTATAAACCAAGTTCAGGGCCAGCCAGAACTACAAAGTAAGATGCTGTCAATAGGTAGATAGATAGATAGATAGATAGATAGACATCAAAAAGTACAAATTTATCTTAGAGTGCAGATTTGGTAACTTCCACTGTTTCTATCTATCATGTTGCTTATTGTTGCTTCTATCTTCTGTAGATCTTGCAGAGACGATGTGGCAGAAGGAAAATTTGGCTTTGGTATGTGACAGATCTGGATCTGAATCCTTACCTGCTATTTACAAGTTGTGGGGAGGGGCAAGTTACAAGCCCACAGTTTCTGTAGTTCTCAAATGGCCATCTTAATATTGGCCTTGTGTATCCTTTAAGAGGGGATTACGTGAAAGAACTCAGTTAGAGGACTTAACATGATGCATCTGTAGATGCTCAGCCCATGGTAGATATAGATAACAAAAATATTTAAAGTAATGCATCATTGGCACAGGCAAGAGCTTTGTGTCTGGAAAACTGCTCCCCGTTTGCATGTCTTAGGCAGAGGGCCAGGACAGTGGGTGTCCTTTCTGGATCAACCCACTTAGCCTAATGTCCTCCAGAGGCACTGGCAGATGGGACGTGAAAATACCAACAGTATGCCTAGGGGAGGGAATGAAGCCAAATGTTACACTAGATTGAACATGCCCAGATAAACCAGAAAAATATCAGTACAAGCATTCACCATTCAGAAATCCCCCCCCCCCCGCTACTGCTACAGAGCTGTCAAGTCCCAGACTTTGCCTCTTTCTTAGCTCCATAATGAGTTGTGTTCTGTTCTGTAGCATTTAGGGTGTATACCGTGGTCAGTACCTCAAAGGTGGTGATCATTTGGGGAGCAAAACTTTATTAAATAGCAGCATGTCTTTCCCGGACATTGGGCTTGAATCTGGGCATCAGGCATGGCTAAGGTATGCTTCTGCACTTGAAAGCAAGGAAGATACTGACCCATTAGAGTTGAAAGGTCATAATACTATACTGCAGTCTAGCCTCAGGGGAAAAAGAGCATCTTTCCCTTGTGAGGTGGCTTGAGAAGCCAAGTGAAGCTGATGGAAGAGGGAATTTATGAAATGATTCTATTAGATAAATAGGTTATGGTATATCAAGTTTTGGGTGGGTTTTTAAGATATGATGTGTTTGACTTTTGCCTGCTTGCTTTTAGTTGTTCTTTGCTTTTTTTCTGCACTTGTGAGAGGGTGGATTTTGAGGACATATTAAGAGTTTAGGTAAAAAAAAAATAGATAAAAATTAAAAAAAAGAAATTTACGCAGCAGATTAAAGTTGCAGGAAGCTAAAGCCAGCTCTAATCTGCTGACCACACCTTCTATTGAACTAGGCAATTCTTTGTGCATAAAGATATACCAAAGTGGAAGAATTTTCTGTCTATTTTCAAGGCAGAATGTGCTTATGTTCTCTGTAGCCTATTCAATGCCTCTGCATACTCTGGCTCTCCCTCTCCTGGGTGCTCAGTGGGAATACCAAGAGGGTCCACTCTTCTAAAGGATGCTACTGATTCTGGTGGCCTTGCTAGTGAGCCCGACTCATTGACTTATGTGTGACTAGAGCCACAGGCTCCCACAATGACAGGCAAGAGATGCAGAAGGGAATTAATCTGAGTCAAATTCTGGTACTCCAGTAGCCAGATGTTGAAAGCTGGCCTCTAAACAGAGAAAAGTTACACATGTGGCCTCAGCTTTGGAGAACCTAGGCCTCCCAGGAATGTAATCTTTGCTCCTTTTTTGCCTTTCTCCTACAACTGAGCTGGGAGGAAGTTTTTGATTGATTCCTCGAAATGGAGTAAATTGCTCCTCTCACCATTTTGTCTCTGTGTTGTATTCAACCATTCATAGAATCTGGCCATTAACAACTATGATACACCCACCTCCTTATCTAAGTTTCTCTCTCTGGAAACCGTCAACATTGAGTTAGAGTTGGATGACTAATTTTGAAATAAAGAAGTACTTGAAAGTAGGCCAGGACCACACACTAGTAGCCACCAAGCCCTTAGCTTGAATGGTTGAAAAATTTTGCATCACTACTAAAACTGCTTTTGTGGCTCCTCTTCAGCAAACCAAGGGTGATGACAGGGGCCATGAGTTTCCAGTGCTTTCCATGCCTATCTCAGAAAGCGAGCAAAAATGGCCACCAGAGAGAATTAAGATAATTGTGCGTTGAGTGTTTATTTCCTTGGAAATATGTTGATTTTCAGTGTCTCTTGATTAGGCTTTTATTTTTCCCTTTTTGTACCTCCTCTTGAGTTTTTAGTTGCTTCTTTTCTATTTTTTTTTTTACACGAACGACATCATGGGTAAGAAGAAGAGATTTTATTTTGAAGAACAATGATCACATTAACAAGGTGACAGGAGATAAGCTAAAAGTCACTCCATTTTCTGCCAGGGAAAAATGTTCTTTGCTGCCAAATTGCCTTCTGCCTCTCTTTCTCTATTCTACTTTTAGAGGAGGCTGGCAGGCTCAGGCAATGATGGACTCAGAAGAAATATCTAGTAGATAGGGCACAGCCTTAATTCATATAAGAAAGGAAGCTTTTGAGTTCAGTGGCAAAAATTAAAACAAACAAACAGACAAACAGAAAAACAAAAAACCCCACAGACTTCCTTTCCTGTTCTGCAGCATTCTTGTGGCTAAAGCTTTCTGTAGGACAATGACTTTTTTTTGCCCTTGGTCTAACATGTCTAACATATCAAACAGAAAATAGCTTTAAAATCTGAAACTTGGTAAAAGGCAAAAAAAAAAAACCTAATTCATTGCAATTTGGTAGACATATAAGCCTAGGTAATGTTCTGTGGGTGCAGAATTTGCCCTATTTCTTCCCCTTTATTTGGGGGCAAAGCTGAGAAACCCAACTCATCCAGAATTGCATTAAAGAATAGTAAATAGGTACATGATTAGGTCTCCAGGAATATCCACCTATAAAATAGGAGGAAAAAAACTTTCCAAATTTCAAATCAATTGGGGAAAGAAAAAAGTCAATATGGAATAGAGGGGGTGAAAGGAAAAGAAAAGAAACTTCCTGATGCAGTACATATACATAATGTGTGTGTGTGTAGGACTTTGTTAAGCAGAAAAAATCATCCTATGATTATTACCTCTAAACTTTGCTTTCTGCCAAATCTTACAGAATTGTGAAGACAGAATGAAATATTGAAAATAAAACACACATCATAGTGACTGGAACATGATAAGGTTGGCTTTTGTAAAATTGGGAGGTGCTGTTGGAAGCACATGAGAAAAAGCTTCAGGGTCCTTCATGGTTAAATGACGTTATAGTCATTATGTGTAATTAAAGCTTACTTTTTTTTCTCTGACTTCCTTGCCTCTAATCTTATTCTATTCTTTTCTGAGGCTGGTTCTCATGTTTTATATCCTGGCACACTTTGGTTATTATCAGCATACCTCTGGCAAAATGAAAGCAGACCTAAGCACATAGAGAAGATTTTTTAACCCCTCTCTATGTCTTAATGCAACATCTCTCATATACTGGCTTACAGTTTCACTTGTGGATGGGTGTTTGACTGGAGATGTCAATATTAAGCCAATAGCTGTGCTATCACTTTCTCCTGGGTCCTTGCTTTCAACAACTTATTTCAACAACTTCAAAACCTATTCACTCAGGTTATTATTTTTTCTTTTAATCTGTGTATCCTCTAGCAATTTTATTTAGGTTGTAAAGGAGGGGTGTGCAGGGAAAGAAATGATGGAATTTATTTCTCTTAAAGTTTGTCAGCTAAGATGGAACTCTATGCTGGCTAGTTTTTACGTCAACTTGACACAAGCTAGGGTCATCTGGGAAGAAAGAATCTTCATTGAGAAGATGCCTCCCTAGGATTGGCCTATAGGCAGGCCTGTAGGACATTTTTTTAAAAATTAGTGATTGATATGGGAGAGTCCAGCTCACTGTGGGTGGGGTGACCCTGAGCTGATGGTCCTGGGTACTATGCTAAGAAAGCAGGCTGAGTAAACCATGAGGAGCAATCCAGTGAGTGATACTCCTCCATGGTGCCTGCACCAGTTCCTGCCTCCAGGTTCCTGCCTTGAGTTCCTACCCTGTCTTCCCTGGATTATGGGCTGCAAACTATAAAAAGATATAAACCCTTTCCTCCCCAAGTTGCTTTTGGTCATGCTATTTTTATCACAGCGATGGAAATTCTAATTAAGACAGAGGCTAAGTTTTGTTTTGTTTTTCACCAAAAGTGATTATGCACTGTGGTCCAGGATCGTTCATTGATATTTGGGGCTGAAAGATTTGTGAACCCAATAGTTGGGGAAAGCTAGGATGTTAGTATTAAAAGTCATTTGGTGACTACTTTTTATATGCACATCAGGATTATTCTAATTGTTGTCATAGGTGATCTTCATTATAACCCTCTAATGAAGTCACAATTACTATTGTCATTCCATAGACCTGGAAAATGAAGTTTAGAATGTTTACATAACCCACTCAAGATTATGGCTAAGATGTTGCAGAGCCAGAACATAGATGACCCCAAATCTTTTGCTTTGCACACACTGCCAGTAGAGATCTGAAAATAACAGCCCCCAAACTAAAGGTGGGGCCATGTTACACAGTGTCTTGAAAGAAGTGAAAATGTTCAACACAATTAAAAGTTCAAAGATGTGCTGTGGTCTATGCTACAGTCCTTATGAAAAACATCTGGAATAGAAAAGAGTTGAGATCCAATTTGTAAGAATTCAAAACTGAGCAGGAGCGATGGTCTCTCCTAAATGTGAGACTGGGTTAGAAGGAGATATCCTCTGGAAAAAGACAGGTCCAGTGGTGTCCTGTGTATTGAGAAAAGAGAAGAGGCTGGGTAAGGCCTGTGATGCTCTCCTTCGATTGCATTCATGACTCCAGAACGTTTTGCTAATAAACTTGACTGAATGCAACAGATATATTTGTTGCCCAGCATACTGTTCAAATATTCATTTCTTAGGAGAAGGTTGTAAATGTCTTGTGGGATCATAAAAGGTGATAGATTAACATGGACTGGAGGTTGTGGCAGGTCAAGAAGTTACCATGCAGAGTTTCCCACATGGAAAACTTGTTGCTTGGACAGGCTGACAGGTCAGCATAAAGAGATGGTGTTTTCAGTGATAAGAAAGAAGACAGCTTGTTCTTGCATTTTTTTTTTAACCTCAGCACTCTGGTGAAGATGCTGGGAGAGATTATAATGTCTCTGGGCAATATAAAAAGTAGATGGTATGATTGCAGCTATTTTTGAAGTTCTTGCAACTACAGAAAAGCAAAACAAGACAACAACAACAAAAAACCATATTTCCTTTCTACAATTAGTTATCTTTATATATATATCTTTATATATCTGTCTTCCCAAATTTCACAAGGGCCTCCTGTTTCTGGGTAGCCATGAAGCTGCCCTGGGTTAACAGCGCCCCTTGTTGGCTGGCTAGAGGAATTCTTAGACTCCACACTTTCCCCCATAATGGTTTTTTTTTTTTTTCTGCAGAATGATAACACACACATCATGGAAGCTCTTTGCTTCAGCCTGATTTTTCAGCCATGTAAATTTGCTTGTGCTTCCCAAGCACAACATGCCCTCTTCAACACCTCCCCATCCTTGTGCTCTGTCCCCACTCCAGAATGTCTATCTCCTAGGTAGTATGGAAGCAAGTTCGGGGCTTGAACTAAGAAAAGTTACAAATGTTGCTGGAGTCGGGCTTTTAGAAATTCAGGAAGTCTCTTGGTAAAATGCCTTTTTTGGGGGGGGGGGGATACAACACCCATTTAATTGCAAATGCAGAAAAATCATTTGGGGGTACAAATCAAAAGTTTTTTTTCTAATTTTTTTAATGCTCCTCATAAAATTATGCCAGAGTTAACTGAAAGAGACTCCCCTTACATTTTTACCCTTTCCCAAAGAAGAAAAATGAACTAAATGAATTAATTCCTGCAGTATTGTAAATACCAAATGAAAACCGCCTTCAATGTACAGATGAGAACACTGCCTGTACTTATTTGTGTGTTTCTTTAGCTAGAGGACACATAGATAAAGACAAATGAGATCATTCAAAGTTTGAAGGCTCTGATATTTGGTAAGAAAAAAGCCCAAGCACCCACATGTTAAGATAGTTGAGTAGTTAAGTAATACATTATCCACCAGCATTTTCTTCAGAAAAAATAGCTTTTGCTGAAACTGATGGGCACTCCAAATGCTGAACATTTTTCCTCTTAAATAAAGTTGGTAATTAACGTCATGATTAAGAGCACAGACTTGGGAGTCGCTTTCACTCTTTTGAAATTCTATCATTCGGCTAAGACTGAGAACCACGGCTCGAGGTACTTAGTTGTAGCCATTATTTCTTCCTTTCTGAGATAATTCAATTTGGCCCTAATTTAGTTGATAATTATTCCTTCCTTCATTTCAAGCATCTCCATCTGTAAGTCTCCAAAGGCTATGGGAAGGGGAGGGTGGACAGCTCTCCCTGTCTCTCACCTGCATTTCTGAGTACCAAAGGAGGTGGAAGAGGAGGAGGAGGAAAGAAAGGAAGGAAGGAAGGAAGGGAGGGAGGGAGGGAGGGAGGGAGGGAGGGAGGAAGGAAGGAAGGAAGGAAGGAAGGAAGGAAAGGAAAAGAAAAGAAAAAATATCCAAACTGTCATTTTTTCTTGTTCCACAATCTGTAGCTATGCTTTGGCATTTGTAGCCTTTAAATAAATCATTTGTTCTCTTCCTTCTATTCCCCAATTATTTCTTGAGGGTTGCTCTGGTTCCCTCATCTTGCTGATTCTTTACCTCAAACTATATCAGCCTGGCAAACAGGAGCAGAGAAGGGAGGTCCATTTCCAAAACTGTATCTGAACAGGGATATTCATGGGGCCTATTGAGGGGAGGTGAAGATTTTGAGGTTTGACAAAAGTTCCAGCCTTCAGAAAGATTTGGCTTTTGTCATATAATGCATTTCTTTATCATGGTCCTGTTCAAAACCAATAATTTCAACATTAGTATCTGTTTGAAGATATGACCAGGAATTTATTTTTGAAAAGTTGTATCAGCCAGCTTTTTTTCCACATAACCTATTACTCCAATACTTTTAAATAGATAGCGAATGAAAATGAGGACATGATCACTGCAAGACATGGTTGAGGAGGTCTGTATTGTAGATATGAGGGAGAGTACAGCCAGAGGCATTTGGAAAGAGAAAGTAGCAAACTAAGTATGGCCAGTAGACTGAACCAGGCCACAAGAGGAGAGAGAAGTGGGGAGACTGAGGGAGGAAGAGAGGAGAGAGGACCAAGAGGGCTAAGAGAGAGCCTAGGGAACCAAAGAAAAAGGAGCCAAGAGAAGAGAAGACCCAGGAGAGCACATGGCCCAAATGGCAGGGTTATATAGGAAAGAAAAGCTGGGGGGAGGGAAGGGAAGCCCCTGGGCTGAAGAGGATAAGGGTAGAGGGCAGGGTGATAAAGTGCTGAGAGGAGCCACAGGGACTGAGGGAGCAAGGCCAAGCCAACACTTTGGTATGCTAAATACGCACCCCAGTTAGCCATTTGTTCTGAGTTTCTTTGCGACCTGACAGGTAAGTTTTCTGCTTAGGGGTGGCTTGGCTCAATTAAACTCTATAGCGCATGCCTATGCTACTGGAGTTGGTCAACTAAGGTTTGAGACCTAGGGTGGACTCCTACACTTGCTTAGTTGATAGCAGGCTGTGATCCAAGACGTGTGTGTGTGTGTGTGTGTGTGTGTGTGTGTGTGTGTGAGAGAGAGAGAGAGAGAGAGAGAGAGAGAGAGAGAGAGAGAGAGAGAGAGAGAGAGTTACCCTGAATCCTTTGTAGTGATGCAGCAAGTACAGTTAGCAGAAATTCTAAGGCTTCTATGGTCCAGGGTCAGAATGTGTGCAACATCATTTCTATTGCACTCTATTAGTCAAATGAAGCCATAAGACTGCTCAGAAATAGATTGTTGATGGGAAGAACTAAAAAGTACCACGGCTATTTCTGAAATCTACCATAATAACCAAGTAATTTGTCTGCAAGTTTTTATACATGTAAATCAAAATGACTCCCAAGTTCTTCCAATAATAACGAATCTCCTGCCTACATTCAAATAGGAAAGAACGATGTGGACCTTTCTCATGGCCATAACAATGGACTACTGCCCATGAAATTTCCATGGGTCATAGCAGATGCAGAGCTATCCAAAAAGGTGAAGTAAAGAGAAAAGAAGATGCACTTGGGAATCACATAGAACTGAATTCACACTCTATATCGCCACCTTGTCTGGATGCCCGTGGGCAAGTGACTTAATCTCTTTGAGCATCAATTTCCTCCAACATAAAACAGGAATGATAATTATGAAGGCATAGCACTGTTGGGAGGACTAAATGGGATTGTGGTGTAATATCCAGAACCTAGCCATCTCATGTCAGTCATGCCATTGCTTTCTTTGTCTCCTTACATTTGTGAAATCCACGTGCAGTGGGCATGGTAACTGTCTTTTGCTGGAATCAAAGCAAATTTGTTCCTTTCCCTGCCAGACACCAGCCTGTCTTTTTACCCATATGTTACTTATATTTGAGAGATGACTTTGATAAAATATTTTTAACCTGGAATCTTGGCAGTGTTTGCAAACATAACTTACAGTTAACAATTACAAACAAACAAACAAACAAAAACCCCAAACCTTAGATTTTGTGCTATAAATTATTTTATAGTTTTAAATTGGGCTTAGCTTTTATTTCTTTATGCTCTGAATGGATATACTATGGGATATCTGGGGAACCCACTGTCATAAAAATCATTTGAAATAATAGGAGTTGGGGAAAGCCTCTGTAATCACGTTCTTTCAGAAAGTGTGCATTGCGTTTGCACTTGGATAAGGTTTTTTGAAAATAACCAGGAGTTCCAAGTAGCAAGCTTAGTCTTCTGGGGCTAAAGGAAGCCAGGTTGGACGAAACCTCTGCTTAATACTTCTGCTCAGATGCAGTCCATAGGGTTCCATTTTGGCTACATCATCATAATTCCCACCAAAACAACACAGAATGGTAATGGTTTTATTTATTATATTATATGCATTGCTACTATATGCAAAGCTTTATAGCTTGCTATAAATCCAGAGGGATTATCACAGCTGTTACTTATTTTAACAGGTCACAATACGGTAGTTTATGCCAGATGGTTTGGAGAATCTGGAGAGAGAAAATCTATCCAGGCAGCCATATAGATACTAACTTAGGTATTGGTGCTCTGAAATGAATTTGCATTTGTTGTGATAAGGGCTGAGGAGAAAGATGGGTGGTAGAGCACTTGACTAGCATGTGTGAGGCCTAGGGTTCAATCCCTGCTCTGGAACACAGAACGAAACATTTGTTGTTGTATAAGATTTGTATGAATCAACAATAATCCTTTATGAATGAGCGATCCATCTTTATATTTTGGTGATGTCTTGTGAACAGGAGTAGGCTAGCAGCAGTTCTAATGGCTGCTACTAGAATAGATGAGAAGTAAAATGTAGCCACATCCATATCGATGGAGGAGACATTCAATAGCTCCAGTGAAATAAGCCTAGGAGGTAACACTGAGTCTCCATTTTGGGTCTTAGTACATTTTAGAGCCAAAGAGAATAAGGCTAAGAAGTAGCTCTAGGCAAACCCCAAGAGCAGGTGAATGCACTGGAATTGGGATCCCTGTGGTCACTAACAAAGTCAGCTCGGGATAAAATGTTTTCCCAGATATGGACATGTTTCTGCCTTTACAAACACTGATGTTTATGGGCATAGTTGTCAATTACAAAAGCTAAGCGGAAATGTGAAAAATAAATAAATACTGCTAATTGGGAATTACTTTGGAAAGTGTTTTGGTCTTGTATCATGGAATAATAGTCAGAAGGAAAAACCTAGAGAAAAACTGGTAGATGATCTCTACCCTTCTTGGTATTCTTTTTTAGGGGAAAAAGCAGAGGATCTTTAAATTGGATCATACCTTTTCTTTCAACAACAACCTAACCCTGCAAATTAGACTGTCCCTTGGCCTTCTCTACTCTCACTCTCCTCGCTGATTCCTCTTCAGATTTCCATTTCATGCTGGCAGAAGAGCATATTCTCACAGTTCAATATAATTCAGACTCCAGGCCTAACACATGGCTCAATTTTCTTGGTAAATTCTCTGTAAATACGAGGATTATATACCACCTATAGAACTAGATAAAATTATATAGCATTTTACAATCCATTTTCTCAGCTCCTACAAAATAGGTTCCAACTATGATCTGTTGGCACTAACGAAATACTCAATTAAGCAAAAATGGTGAATTTTAAAAATGGATATTCCGTGACTGTTAAGGGATAGAAGTTGAGCCTGTGCTATGGAATCCCCAAACATAGCTGGGAGAAGAAATAAAGCTTGGAAAATGCATAGAGTGGACAGTATAGAATTGCTTGTTCTTCTCGGAGCTACTGAGCTTCCAATGACTTTAGCTTTCTGGAACACAGGCCTAAGCCTGGAAATAAGAAAAAGCTTCCTGAGAGGGAAGTTTTTCAAGGCTGTAAAGAGTTGTCAGTGAGCCTGTGCATTCCTTCCTGAAGGTTCTTGCTCAGACGATTAGTTTCTTAGTAGGCAGATGTCACCGGGCTATGGGTACATTTTGTAGTCAAAGAATTTGAAGCCAGAAAGTAGCTCCTGGTAAAGATAAGGAGAGGGTATATATGGTGGAGGGAGAGGTGAACTAAGCCCACTGTGGATTCCCACTATAGGGAAGGAGCTAAGAAGAGGGTGAGAGCAATGACAGCTGAGAACTAAATATCAAAGAACGAGTGTCTTAGAAATGTGTTACCATAGAGACCAATAATAAGCCTTCTTAATAAAGACCCTAAGTAATCAGCAAAGCATTAAATTGTGTTTTCTGTCGTCTGATTAAAGAGATAGGAAAATGAATTACTCAAGGTAGGCAAATTCGGGAATAAAATCTCTAACATATCAGTGGCTTATTTTTCACTTAGCTAAGTCTAGTGCAGGTCATTGGCTAGACATCTGAGTACCCATCTTGGGACTCCACCGCCCCCATGGAGCCTCTGTTCAGCCATCAGAGAAAACTATAATAGGGAAAGGGTAGGAGTTTTATGGGCAGTGCCTGGACACGCATTCCTTTTGCCAGTTTTCCATTGGTCAGTTCTTCTGTTTCAGATTATATCTCACCTCGGATTAACAATACCAGTGAAAAAGAAGATTTGTGTTTGAACCACACTATCAGCCAGAGATTCAAAAACTAGAGTCCGTGACTAAATCCCACCTAGACCCTGGTTTGTGTGAACAACACAACAATTTATTGGAGTATATTCATTCCTTTTGGCTGCTTTTGAGCTACCACAGCAGACAAGAGTGGTTGAAGCAGAGACCACATGACTTGCAATGCCCCAAATACTTTCTGTCTGACCCTTTCCAGATAATATTTGCTGTAGATCTTTACTAGTCTAAGGGAAGACACATGTGCAATTTTTTCTCCTGAGACCTGGTATCCTTGGCTTTCAAAAAAAAAAAAAAAAAAAAAAAGCATGACACCCACATGGACTTGGGTATAAACTAAGTCCTTAGAATGCTAGCTCCAAAGGGTATTGGTCTCGGCTTTGTCTCTTCTAGCAGCTAGCACAATACTTGACGATCAGTGTTTCCATCTGAACCACTGAGCCATAGAAAACTTCAGGTACCCTAACCACAGCACAGATCATGGGAACCCGAGGGGAAACACATACAGTATGAGCACTGTGAGTGAAGGCCTCAAACACAGGAAGACCCTCCCTGCCTTCACAGACCTTCTGTTATATGTCAGGCACCCATATCGTGCTTTATGACTGTTGTTTTATTCCTCTAAATTCGATATCTTTACATTCATTTTACAAGTGTTAGAGACGTTAAAGAATGTTACTAAAGCCACACTTGCTAATGGATATAGAAGCTAGGATTCTTTCTGAGAATATTATTTTTTTTAAAAGGGTTAAAGATTAAAAAAAAAGACATCCGTCTTTCTACGTTCAAAGCTCATATTTGTTTCCTTTACTCTGTAGGACTTGCTAAAACCCTGTTCAAATTTAAATAATCTCATCATAGTAATTCTATCACCACTATTAAGAACTACCTAAGTATTGAGCATTTCAATATGAAGGAGCAAAGAATTGGCTAATTTCATCACCATGTGCAGTTCTGCACTCTTCATTGTCAAGGTTCCCCCCCCCCCCACTAATGGAGCAGTCCTGAAAACCTAGAGCAAGAAGCTCATTTGCTTGAACTGTGTGATTAGTGACTTGGGCATCAGCTACCTGCACTCTTGTCCGGGATTGCTGTGGAGGGCAATCATTTTGTTCACCCTTACATAAATCTCTTCTTAATACCTGTGAAGCTGGAGCTCACACATGATGGAGCCTTGCTCCTATTGAAGTTGGTCTGAGAGCTTGCTACCACAAAGATAGAGAGTCACTGAGCCTCACCCTCAGTGTGAGGCAGCAAGCCTGGGTGGCAGCTTGTGTTTAGCATTTCTGAGCCTCCCCCACCCGTTGTTTCCTTCTGCTGCTGTTACTGGTCCTTCTAGTAGAAGGGCTAAAGAAAAGAATCCTTTTTTCTCCCCATCCCAATCCTCCTATGGGTAGCTTTTCCCCCAGACTCTCCCAAAACTGCCCAGATCCAGGTCTGCCCTCCTCTGTCCGCGGTGACATATGGTATCTGCATTCTTGATCACACTGTGATCCTGCAACTATGTCATTCCCGAGCTTCTGATGTGGGGCTTATCCCCATCTTCACTTCCTGCTTCTCGAACTCATCTCTTCCTCTCCATCACTTCTTCCTTTGCCTACTCACCCTTTAAACTTTGGGGTTTAAACTAGGAAGGTGGCTGCACCTTCTCGTTCCCTTATCTTCCTTACCATGGACACACCGTCTTCCATGGGAACTCCTGCCAGCTTCCCTGCCCTTGCTGGCTGCTGGAGGCCCTCCAAGCCTTTTGGCATGAGCAGGGTTGGAGGAGCGCTGCCAACACAGACGAACTTGGGTTCAATGTGATTCTTCATGTGACCACAACCGTTAATTCATAGTAATGCCAATTAGGAAATATTCTTTACTCAGGGCTCCTGCATACCCCGTGATTTCTTGTGACCTTGGCAAAATATGTACCTCACCACAACTGTGAATTATGCAGGAGTTAAAGGCCTCATGGACAGAATGTTGCTCATACATGCAAATCTGCCCAGGGCATCAACCTCCCCATTTACAAATAGACAGCCCAGTCAGAAAATAGTCAACCAGTTTCCCCTAAATGAGTTTCAAAAGCCTCAAGACAAATGAACAAAATCGGGCATTCCACAAGGCATGTTTGGATAATTTCATTCACTGCTTTCCTCCTTGCTATATATTAGATTGTATCTCATAAACGTTGTTTTAAGTGGCCCTAAATGACTCTGCCTTCTACATTGGCTTGTTATATATAGAACCTGCCCGCCTAAGGCATAGACACTGTGTGTCATGGTTTTTAATCCTGATTCAACCTCGGAGCTGGTCTAGTAAATCATCCTTCCCTAGAGATTAATACACGGCTGCAAAGGCATTGTCCTTGCAGTGTGTTTAAGCCAGGGAAGAGTGAGTTGTGTTTAGATGTTAGGTTTCAGAGTCCAGAGATGAATGGAGGGAGGGGATGCAATGTCACATTTTTTCCCCTGCCCCTCAATCCCTGTTATATGCCAGCACATGCTATAGCTGATAGCTATAGCTCAGTCCTTTTGCTTTAGAAGGTGGGCTTGCCATGGTTAGCGTCTCCAATTCCTCTGCTCTGGCCAGAGGCTAGGGACAGGGATGTGAGTGGGGAGCCACGGGGGTGCGGTGCTGAGCAACCGCGGTGGGTCCAGCCTGTTGGTGATGTGCAGAGTCTGCTGCCACTCTGGGTATGGGTAACGCGCAGCCCCAGCAGTCGCACTATCTCACAGGTACAAGAAATCCGGATCCGGGATCCTCCGCAACCCCCAGCTCGTGGAAGCGCACAAGCCGGCTCCCGCGCGCCGCCGAGTTTCGGGCTGGGGGCTGAGACCTGCAGATCACTGCGGCTGGCAGCAGGGGACAGATTCTTTCTAGCCAGGTTCTCTCTAACCCAGCAGAGACGGGAGATGTTCGCGGAGCCGGGCGGCTGTCTGCGGAGCATTGGTGCAGCTTTGCCTGCTGCCCGGGAGGTTTGGCTGCCGCAGTCCTCCCCATTCACTGGACTGTAAATCGAAGCTGTCTATGCGGGCCAGGAGCTCGATCCCAGCGTGGACCCGGGGCTTCGTCCCGCCCAGGTCTCCCGGCACCTGATTTCCCAGTGGTCAATTAGGTGGCTCAGCCTGCAGCATTGAAGCAGTGGAGGGGCCAATGCCCCTGCTTTGATGGAGCGCGCCGTGCGCAGAGACCTCCCCAGTCGACTTCCTCATCAGAAGGCAGCATCCATTCATAATTCTCTCTCTGCCTGTGAACCGAGTTAGACTGAAACTGGGCATGGATTCCTGCGATCTCTCTTCTTGCATCTGAAGGAGAAACTAAGATAAAAGAAAAAAAAAAAGAAGGGGGAATGCAGTCGTAACGCACCAAGGCGCTGGAAAGGCCCCCCTCCCGCCCCCGAGAGGCCTCTCCTTTGCGGGGAGAGGGAGAAGAGGCAGATCCCCAGCCCAGCGCCCCAGCCAGCTGCTGCTTCGCTGCGGAGCCCGCACGCATGCCTACCTCACCTGACGGTCGCATTCCCGGGGAACCGGCACGGGGCCCGGCGGCGCGCCCAGGGCGCACGGGCGGTAGGATTTCTGCACCTGGCGAAAGATGCGCGGGCGGCTTGCCCAGGGCCGAGCCCGAGCCCGAGCGGACACCGGGGGAGGCTAGCCTTGGCGCGGCACCCCACCGCAACCCCCCGGGATGCTCCATGACTCGCAGCCCAGGCCACTCGGGTGTGTGTGAGAGGGGACCAGCTTGGGGGGAAGGGGTCTAGGCAATTGACAATTTTTAAACTAATTTTTCGCACCTCTGGGTTGTGGGTGAACTTGAGGGTGGAGGAGGCATGGACGGCAGCCCAGCCGCGCGCTAGCCGGAGAGGAAATCCCCGCAGCTGAGGTCGGAGAGAGCCTGATCCCCTTGGCAGAGCTGAGTGAGGGTGAGCGGGTGGTCAAGGTGGACCACACATAGCTTGGAGGGACAAATGAAACCCTGTTGGTTTTCGAGGGACATTTATTTTTATTTTTTTAAAAAAGCATATTGCAGCTGCAGCTTTGAAGTTTGCCGCCGCCTCCCCACCCCCCTTACCCCCATCTCGGGTTTTGGGGCGGGGCGCCACTTTTCCGAGCTGTTGTCCAGACCCTTAGCAGATGGGTGGAGGGGTCGGCAAAGGCTGCGGTGTCTGGCGTTGGGCTGCCTGAAGGGGACATGGGGACTTGAGGGCACTGGGAGTGGAAGAGCGCCCTGAGGCTTGGCCTTGTGGGAGGGTGTTCTAACCGCTGAGAGAAGTAGGGAATCCCGCTTGGGGTTCTCTCCTGTTTTCCTGCTTTGCTACTTAATGTTGGGTGACATTTTGCCTGTGCAGGGGTTTCACTGTCATGGAGCTGTGACGCTGGAAGGCAGAGGAACTGGTAGGATGGGCTGGAGGGAAGAACTGAGAGAGCTGGAGCTTTTCGGTTTGTGGCAGTGTTAACCCTATCGATTCTGCTCCCTTAGAATACCTGTCCCAGGAGGTCACTACCCATGGCCATAAGTATGGCTGCCTGGTTGATCAGCCTTGCCGGCTGGTGAGCCAAAGCTGGACCAAGCCAGGATTGCGTTTGCAGTAAAGGAGCAAAGCCCTACTGGCCTCCCTCAGGGGAAGGCTAGGCAGAGCAGGCCATTGTGGAATAGTGTTCTGTCATAGCCTGATATGCTCTTGAGTTTGGAAGCTCTTGTTTTGTGGGTTTTCTATTTTGCCCCTCGGTCACCAGTTTGTTTTTCACAGCTGCATGTGAGCAAGGCAAAGATAACAGCATCTAAAAATAGCCCTGCGGCTGGAGATGCGGCTTGCTTTGACCCCACAATTCCAGGGCTGGGGTCTCCTTTCCCAGTTGCCTGGTGGGAGCCAAACTTGAGCTGCCAGACAACCTGAGAGTGGAGCCACACAGACTCCAGGCTGGGGTCAAGGCTGGGAGACGGGAGTGCTGGTCTGTGTGCAAAAGGGCAGCAGCCCTCCAAGCCTCATCCCTTCCTGTGGGAGACCCAGAGCAACTGGGCTGCAGGATTGGAGGATGGGAACCTGGAAAGGGATTCCTTCCCTGCCCCCATTCGTGGACATTTGGGCTTTATATTCCTTCTGAGTTGCACCCAGCGTTATACATGGGGCTTCCTACTCTGTGTTTCAGGAGCCAGCAGGCCACTCCTCCCACCTTAAAGGAGTTGGGCTTTGAATACAGGGGTATCAACGGGTCCAGGTAGCACTTAAATCATGCCAGCTTCATAGTGTAGCCAGGGTACCACTCCTTTCATTCCTGGTGTGCCAGACGTTCTCAGCTTTCCTGAGGAAGCCTGCCTTCAGCTCCTGGGGCAGGAGCCATGTGGAATGGATTCATAAAGGAGCTGAGGCATTTTCAGTAATGGTGGCAGCTAATAGGAGGTCCAGGTCCTCTTCTAGGAGTCTTAGAGCTTGTGACCCTGCTGGGCCTCTTCGATTATTTATTTTCAAAAGCCTCCATTTCTCCCACGTTCACTTTTCTTTGGTGCAAGGGTGGCAAATTCCAGCTTTAAATAAAATGAACTCTGTATTCCTGATTTAGTGAATAATGGGAATTATTTTGCAAGACTTCACTGGTAATTGCTGAAAAATACAAATGGCCATTTAAGTATAGCAAAAAAGAAACAGATTAAAAAGCAAAGGTGTGAATGCCCAGCCCTGGCTACAGGTTAGAGCCAGAACCTCTCAGGTGATTTCTCGCTTTTCTTTCAAAGTGAATGTTGATTTTGAAACTTTACCTTTATTTTCTGTAGGTCACAACCGTAATCCTTGGGAAATATTAAGATAACAGTTTTGATCTATCTAAAGGATAAGGGCAGACAACAGGACACCTGAGAAATCCATCCTTCTGGTCTCCAAATAACAACTGGGTCCTCTTAAGCATGGCTTTCATGTTTAACTCCCTAAAGAAACACGCAAGACAAATGACAATTAAATGCGGCTCAGCGTCCCAGGGTGGGGGCAGCCTCTTTCGGCCTGCTTAGAAAAGCAGAGGCTTAGATGTAGAAGCTTAGGAAACTGTGAGTTGGAATTCACATTTCCCAAGTCCATGTCATTTGTTTGGCTCAACCTGTAACAAATAATATGTCAATGATCTCTAACTCGTAGGTCAGTTTCCTCTTGAAATCAGAACTGGATTAGCAATTAACTAGGGGCCCATAAAGAGCGTATCATTCAAGGAAGGCAACATATAAACCCTAAACCTCAGACAGATAACACAACATTCTGATATAAAGAAAATCTAATCAGCTGTAGGCTTTCCTGTGATAAGCAGCCTGATCTTGTCCCTTCTTGTGGCTTTCCCATTCTCTGGAGGCATGGAGTCCCTGCTGGGTTCTCTGCAACAGAAGAAAATGAGATTGTGGCTGGAGCACTCATCCAAGTCCCTGGCCCGAGCTCAATCACATGACCAATCTAACTGCCAGGGCTATGAGAAGTATAGTCTGTGTGCAGTCTGTGCATGACTGATATATTCTCTTGAATAAAGGAATCCCCTTGTCCCTTCCACCTCTGCTTTGGTGTTTTGAGTCTGACCAAATTCAGTTCGGATCTCCATCTTAAAATTGATGGCAATTATACCTCCCTCTTTCCACCTCAAAGAGATTTGTAAAGGTGGAGAAACAAAAGGCTCTGAGAGGGACTATCTGGCTCAGCCTCTTTAGATAGTCTCTGTCGGTTCCATATTCTAGATAACGTTTCCTGGATTGTGTAGCTAGTTTAAAGTAGGGCTGAAGTGAGAACCTAGATCCACATTTCTTGGCTCTCACTGCCTCCACCATGCCATACTGACCCTGCCCTCTTAAGAGAGCAATTATATAGGATATAGTTTCTGAAAGCTGGCACCCTTTTCTCGTGTGTAGTCACTAAAAGAGCTATTTATATGATTTAAAATCCATGTGCACTTCTTCCCAATTTCTACAGTACAATCATTTACAGTTAGGCAAAGAGTAATTTATCTAGGTTCTATACATATATTCATTCAATCCTCACAATGATCTTAGGAAGTAGGAAGTGTTATGACTCCCGTTTACAGGTGAGGAAATGGAGGCATAAAAAACGAAGTTGCTTCCCAGAGGTGTTTTGGAGCCGGGCGATGGTGGCGCACGCCTTTAATCCCAGCACTCGGGAGGCAGATGCAGGTGGATCTCTGTGAGTTCGAGACCAGTCTGGTATACAGAGCTAGTTCCAGGACAGGCTCCAAAGCCACAGAGAAACCCTGTCTCGAAAAACAAAACAAAACAAAAACAAAACAAAACAAACAAACAAAAAAAAAAAACCAGAGGTGTTTTGGTAAATAAGTGGCGGATGGGAAGTTCGATTCTGTGCAGGACCGCTCTGGCTTCTTTAACTATGTGTCCTCACTGATCTGGTGTATTTCTTGTCCAGTCCTTTCTGGGGTATGCAATTGTCATAAACCATGATACTCAGGGTTTAACATTCTTAGTTGTAGTGAGTGACCTTGAAGGTGGGTGGCAGGGGGTCATTTGCAAGTTGTTGAACTGAGGCTCTGAGCCCCAAGCCTATGAAATTAACACAAAGTATTGAACTAATTAGTGAAGAAGCTCCACCCCCAACCTCCAGCTCTGGCAGCCTAGTGAGGCTTCTCCCTTCTTCCCTCTGTCCCTGTCTTCCTCCCTTCCTCCTTTCTTCCCTCCCTGTCTTCCTCCTCCCTCCTTTCCTCCCTCTCTGTCTTCCTCCCTCCCTCCCCTCCCTCCTTTCCTTCCTTCCTTTTTTCTTTCAACAATTTTTATCTAGTCATCACTGTGTATGTAGTAACTGTTGTAAGAGAACCCAGAGTTTGTTTATTTGTGAGAAGTGGCCATGGAATGAGAAAAGACAGTTGTGACATTGAAGGGTAGTGAGGGGACGAGGGGACGTAGTGAGGTGGGTACTTGACCTTGAGATTGCTACTATTTGATGTTCTTTTTACTGTAGCATGAGAAATTACCCCAAGCGTTACTGGCTTAAGCAATAGCTGCTTATCTGTTGGTATTGAATTTTGCAGTCGGGGATGAATTTAGCTAGCCATTCTGGATAGGCTTGCAAATGGCTAGTCAGATGGCATGTCACCTGGGAGTTAGATTCCCACAAGATGCTCAGTTGTGTCCCTTTTTCTGTACAGTTGCAGGATTCTCCCTCCTCACCTACGTCTCCTGTAGGGTAGCTGGATTACTTGCCTGACAGCTAATATTCTGTCCCCAAGAATTTAGAGGTAGAAGCTACTAGGTCTTCTGATTGAGCACATGGCTAGTTTTGCCAATGGAAAGAAGCAAGTCCCAGGTCCAGGAGAAGGAATTAATTGAAGTCATACATACCAGGGGCATGGAAAAAGATTGTTACAGAGGTGAAACCTCTGAATTTACAAATTCAAGGTTTCCAAGAGGTCTCAGGAAGAGTTTACTGTACATTGCAAAATATGTAAAATAAAATCCATTCATTCTACTCGGTGAAGCAAGACTATTATACATGCTTGGATCTTTCTCCATCCACAAACTACCCTAAAGAAGCATGGAAGCCTGAAGACAGGAATTGAAGTGTGTGACTTCTGCTTTCTTGCCTCCTCTCACATAGTGTCTCAAAGGTATCCATCTTAAAAGACACAGCAGGGGCCTAGGGAGATGGCTTTGAGATTAAGAGCACTTGCTAAAGCTGGGTTTAGTTGCTAGCACCCATGTATAGAGAGACTCATAATCTATTGTAACTCCAGTTCCAGGGGATCCAATGCCATCTCACATATGGAGTGCACATGTATACACTCAATCACACACATCTATAAATGAAATATATAATTTTTATTTAAATTTTTTCATACAATGTACTTTGAGCATATTATTCCCCTCCCCCATCTCTTCCCAGATCCTCCCCACCTTCCTACCCACCCAACTTCATGTTCTTTTATGCTCTCTCTCAAAAACAAAAAACAATAAAACAAAAATGAAATTCAAAACAAACCCCAATACGTACAAGGGAAAAAGCACATAAAAAATATGAACTCTGTTTTGTGTTGGGCAATTCCTATTGGGCATGGGCCCTGCTCTGGAGTGTCGTTGTTATATACAGTGACACTCCATTGAAGAACATTGATTTTCCTTTTCATGGAAGATATTGATTGCAAAAAATTTCTTGGTTAGGGGTTGGGTTTTCTATACACTTTATCTTCTCCATATTGGGATTTTTTTTTTGGGGGGTATGGTATAAACTTGTATAGGTTTTGAGTTCGTGTATGTATCAGCCATATTGTATCTGGAGGACATGGCCTTGGTGTTGTCTGCTACTGTTGGCTCTCACAGTTTTTATTCCTCTTCCACATAGATCCCTGAGCCTTGACGAGAAAGGTTTGATGAAGACATCCCACTTAAAGATGAGTGCTCCAAAGTTGCTCATTCTGTACATTGTCCAGCCATGGGTCTCTGTGTTAATTCTCATAAATGACAAGAAGAGGTTCCTCTGATGAAAGATGAACAGTGCGCTGATTAATGGAGATAGTAATATGTCATTAGGAGTTATTTTATTGCTGCTTTACTTAGCAGAATAGTACTAGTAGGCTTTTGCCTGGTCCCATGACCTGTCTGGTCTCAGGTTCTTGGCCACTTTAGCAGTGAGAGAGATAACAGTACCAACTCTCCAGGAAATTACAGTTTTAGAAAGTTGAAGTGCATCAACTGCCTGAGAAGGAAGGTCTATTTCTGATCTTCCAGAGCAAATTACACATTGTGAGGAGCCTTAGAAGGCACGTTGGAAGCCCTTACTGCCTTAGGCGATAGAGCTGCTTTGCTTTCATGATTCAGTTCATGTGTGGCCCAGTTGAGATTATCTCCCCCAGACTCCAGGTTCACTCTAGCCAAAGGAGGTGCAAGGGCTACTTCGACACACTATCCAGTTTCTTCTCGTCAGCGAGACTCAAACACCTGTAGCCCAGTCACTTATTCACCAGCCCTGAATGCAGGTAGCTGATGGGTCACAGCTGAGTCCTTCTCTAAGAATTTCCTCCATTGAAGAAAATCACCTCACCCAAGATCATGCCCGTTCCCAGATGCTGACTGGGCAGTACAAGTCTATAAAGGCCCGGTGACTTTGTCTGAGTTTAGGACAACTCTGCAGAGCCATCTCACTTCCAAACGCTTCCATGCTTCCTGGAACACCAGTCCAAGCTTTTGTATGACTTCTTTTTGTATCCAGGCCTCTTTCACTCGGCTATTTTTTATCAGTTGTGGACCCAGAGAGCATTCCTAGCAAGATTGCTCCACACTAATGTCTATATCCAGGCCCATTTCCAGGGAACTTGGCTCAAGAGTTCGTAAGCTACTTCCTGGTCAAGGTTAGACCACTATGGGCATGTATAGAAAGCAAAGAATGTGGCTTAGCCCCTCACCAAATGCTTCCATGTAGGAACAGATGACTGCCATTTGGGTGACTTCATGAGAAGATGAGCAAAGGTTAAGTCTGGTACCTCAAGGATCTTCCTCTTGATTATTCTATGCTTCACAACTTCCCCCAAAGTTGAGTTGGTGGTGGTGGTGGTGGTGATGGTAGTGTGTGTGTGTGTGTGTGTGTGTGTGCATGCGCACTTCAGGAATGGGTGATTCATGACATTGATTATATGGTTAACAATTGTGCCTAAGCACTCTCCCACCTGATTATTTCTTCCTTTGGGCATGGCACTGGCAATCAAAATTTATCTTTCAAATTAAGGCTATAATTATATTTTGATAAAGATCTACCAATTCGATGAGAATGAAATTTTAAGGGTTGCCAGGATACAGATGACTCTGGGTTATAGAGAAGGGTTTGCATGCAGAATACTAATAGGTGGTTCAGCCCTCTTACCCAGACCTTTCCAATAGCATCTGATAATGCAGGCCCATCAAGTACTGTTTCTCTGCTATTAATCTAGGAGCATAAAAGTGATGAAAGATATGAGCAGGGGTTTATGAATGAAAAGGTGATTCATCAGATGCCTCTTGGTCTGTCTCACTGAAGTTAAGAAATACAGTAATATTTACATGGCCTTACCTCAAAAATCTAAGAGGCAAAAACTTACCCTTATTTTTCTTGCCTCTTCTTTTATTGTAAATAAAACATAGATGATTTGAGGTTATTGGTTTTCATTGGAAATAGGACCCCTTTTTGCAACGGGGTTGACTAGAAACAGTGGACATGTTCTGATGTTACACAATAATTTTCTTTTCCATTTTATTGTCTGATTATTATTCAACAAGTAAAATCTGTCTGATAATCAATCAACAAATAATAGCGTCCTCAAGTTCTACCCAAGGGACCCAAGGAAGTTTAAAATGGATGATAATATGTGAAAATAATAAATGATAATACAGTATAGTAGTTTTCAGCCTAACGTTATTAAGGGAGAAGAGAAGAATGTGATTTGAGTCATGTGCACACTTTACATGCTGAATGAGATTTGATATACACATCTGCACCCTCCCCCAACAAAGTGTAGTATATTTTTATGGCTCTGAGTCTGAGCACTCCTTTCCAGTCTCTCACTGCCTTTGCCAACTCGTTATTGAGACTTTTATCACATTGATTAGATTTTCCCATTCAAAGTTTCCTAAGTTGAATGACCATAATGATTTCTTAAAAAGATCTGGCATCTTTGATTCAGGAGAGTATTTTTGGAATTAAATCACATTGCAATATATAGAGGTAATTTGGTTTTTAGTTGCAAAGCAATAATCCGCTGTAAGAGTATACCGCGGTTCTGCCAGGTGTGGTGGCACAATCTTACAATGCCAGCACCAGAGAAGCTGAAGCAAAATGGTAAAGAATTTGAGGCCAACCTTGACTATGTAGAAAGTTCCAGGCCACCTAGGCAACATGTAAAATCTTGTCTCAATGTCTACCCCCATCTACTGACCCCACCAAATATATGCATACCACAATCTATTTATCCATTTAAGTTGTGGTGTTTCAAGTTTAAGGCTATTAATAAAATTCATAAGAATGTTGTTGTATAAATCTTTTTCATTGATTTCTAATTTTTTCTTGTGTCAACAGCTAGGAGTGAAATTGCTTAGCTATAGAGAAAGTGCATGGTTAGATTTATAAGGAATGAGTGGAAGTAAGAATCCTTAAAGAATGGTTGTACCATTTTATGCTCGGACCAGCGAACTGTCAGTGTTCTAGTTCTGAATTGTCACCGGCATTAAATTTGTTAGGATTCATTCTAGTACATATGTAATTTCATTGTGATTTTAATTTGCATTTCTTTAATGACAAATAACATTGAAGTTCTTTTCGTGTGCCATGTGCTTACATGACAGTCATGCATCTTGTCTTGTGAAGTTTAGAGTTAAGGCTTTTCCTTATCTTGACTTGTTTTTCGTTTTGATTGATGTTACCAAATTGCAATAGTTCTTTGCATATGTTAACTAAAAGTTCTATGCTAATATTATGAATTACAAGCACTCCTAGCATTTTATGCTGTACTTAATTTTTTTTTAATGATGCCAATCCCCCTTCTCCCCATGCTGGGGTTTAAGCCCAGACTTTTTTAAATTGGAAATAGTTTTTTTTTCAATTCTGATTATGTTTTTTCCTCCCCCCAACTCCTCCCAGGTCCTCCCTACTTCCCCACCCACCTGAATCCACATTCTCCCCCCCCCCACTTTCTCTCATTAGAATACAAAAAGACATCTAAAATAATAAAATAGGATAAAATATAAACAAACAACAAACAAACCAGAATAGGGCAAAACAAACGACCAGAAGAAAAAGAGCCAAAGGAAAAGCACATGGGACCCTTACAGACTCAGACACACATGCATTGGCCCACACAGGAATCCCATAAAACTGCAAAACTGGAAGCCATAGTATATATGCAAAGCACCGGTAAAGTTAAAAAAAGGGCGAATTTTCTACTGCTGTGTTACATCCTGAACCCTGATAATCTCTTAATGAGCAGAAAATTTTAATCTGACAAAGTCCAATTCAGCAATATTTTATTTCGTGGCTAGACCCTATCAGAAAACCTGTTTCCTTTAAGTTCACAAAGATTTCCTCAGGCATTTTATTCTAGAAATTTTGTCATTCTCACTTTTATGCTATTGTCCACTAACTCTTATATATGGAGTGAATGTGGGGTTTAAATTTTATTTTTCCTTGTTTCTCTGTTTAGTTTTTCTAAAACCACTTGCTTAAAAATGTTTTCTTTCCCCCCATTAAATTGACTTACTGCTGTCTCCCAAAATGCACTTATGTTTGGTTCTGCATCTGGACATTGATTGATCTATATTGATCTATATCTATCAATTAAGATCTCATCTGATCCATTTGTCTATCCTTTGCCAAAACCAGATTGTCTTAACCTGTGAAGATTTATAGTAAATCTTGAAATCAATAGTATAGATCCTCCAAATTCATTTTCGTGCAAAATTATTTTAGTTATTCCATAACTTATGCAATTTTATATATCTTTTATTTTTTAAAGGTTTATTTATTGATTATGTATACAACATTCTGCCTCCATGTATACCTGCACACCAGAGAAGGGCGCCAGATCTCATTATAGATGGTTGTGAGCCACCATGTGGTTGCTGGGAATTGAACTCAGGACCTCTGGAAGAGCAGCCAGTGCTCTTAACCAATGAGCCATCCCTCCAGCCCTTCATATATCTTTTAGAGGCAGCTTGTCAACTTCTTTATATATATTGGCCCCTGATAAGTCAACTATGCTGCAGCACAAACTTAACACTCAAAAATATTTGGACATAAAATTTCGTGAATAAAGAGATGGAGGGATCTGGGAGCAGTTGGAGAATGGTGAATATGAAATTCTCAAAGAATTATTAAAAATCTATATATTTAAAAAACCCATGTTGGGATTTTTGACTAGTATTGTTCTGAGTCACTCAGATCCATTGAATTTGGGGTAAGTGAACATGTATACAGTTATCCTTTCAGTTCTTGAATATGGTATGGTCTTCATCATATAGGCCTTCTTTAATTTGTCTTATCAATAATGGTTGTTTTTAGTTTAGGAAACTTACATACCTTTTTCAAAGATTTATCTCTATGTAGTTGATTATTCTGGTGTTACTATAAAATTGTATTCTTCTTGATTTCATTCTTTCTTTAATTATTCATTATACATGCACACACGCACATGCTTGCACACTCGCATACATACTCTTTTTGTGTGGGGTAGAGATGAGGTCTATAACTTACTATGTAGAACATACTGGTCTTGAATTTGCAATGGTTCCTCTGCCTTTACTTCCCAAGTGCTGACATTATAGGTATACATCACCACTACACCCAGCTGTTTGATTTTTATGTATTGATCTTATATCCCATACAAGACGATACTTTTCTGAATTCACTTTTTAATTGTAGCAATGTTTTGTAGATTCTGTAGGGATTTTTTGCCTACTTTTTGTGCCTGAATAGTAATGGTCTCCTTTTCTATCCTAGCTTCATGTCTTCTTACACTGGTAAGAGTAGATGTTTTGAATTCTTCCCCAGCTTAGATAAAAGCACTTAGTGTTTTATAATCAAGTATGATATGATATTGTCTGATTGATATGATTGATAGTAGAGTCATTGGGGCTTTGTACATTTTCTTGGGAAGCATTTGGTTCTCCTCTGGTCACTAAAATAATTAATATTAGTTGATATCATTGCTTCATTAAGTATTTGGATACTGGTTCCTAGTGGTGAGACCACCAGAACCTAGAATTTTCTTTATAGAAAGAGTTCTGATCAATAATTCAATTTCTTTAGAAAATATAGGACTATTTATATTTTCTATTTCTCTTGTGTCCCTAAGAAAGAACAGAACTTCAAGTTTTGAGTATTTATTTCTCTGTAGACGGCATGGTCTTATGTACCTAGTAAGTTTTTCTGAGACCTGGTTATTATTTTTGCTCTTTTATATCCATCCTCTGACCTAGATTTCATGTTACTCCAAGGGAAGATCCCAACATTTATTTCTACTGAAGTTCAGTGCTAACCATGTACAAGGCAGTTAATAGTGCATGAATGAAAGACAGCTGAAAAGTTGAGCAAACAAGTACACGAATGAATGAATGAACAGGCGGAATGAAAAGTGACAATACTAGAGTAGATAACATATATGCAAATAAGAATGTTTTAATAAAATAAAAATTCTGTTTCTTCCTCATTCAAAACTTGGTGTAAGCCTGGAATACTTAGCCCCTAAGCATAGAGGGAAAGGAAGGACCAAGGCTCCTAGGAGTGTTTGAATGGTCAAGCCCAGAAGTGGTGTATATCTCTGCTGTTCAAAGCCATTATCCAGCACACAGTTCTGGCCCCAGCTGAAACCACAAAACAAACCAACACGGGCATTTAGTAAGAGCTAATGACAATTAGAAAGGGGTAAACGGAGTCCCTAAAACTGATAGTGCTCAGTCTGGGAGAAACCTCCGTCTTGAAGACATTAGTAGTCAGCTTGCTGAGGACTGTGCCCCGCCTCCCACCTCCATTACTGACCACTTTGTCACTAGAGCTTGTGCTCTCTGGCCTGCCTTTCAGGCCTTGCTGTTTGTCCTCCCTCCAAACCCCTCCCCACGCTCAATTCTTGCTAATGAACTTTCAGAAGCCATCTTCTCCAGAAGAATGTGAGAGCAGAACCGAGTGCTAATAGACTCCACTAGCAGTTCCCTGCTAGCTCCAGCCAGAAGCACAAATGAAGAGAGGCACAATGTGGGTCAGGGCAGGGAGTTTTGATGATGAACCTCCCAGGAGTCAGCAAAGCAGCCCTGCTCTGGGAGGCATGTGCACTCAGCTCATGGCAGCTGCCGAACGACAGCTCCACAGTCCCTGTGATCTGGAGTCTCCTGTTCAGGATCAAAGTGGCTGCCTCTGCAGGGCCCACAGCTGCACAGTGAGGGCTCAGTGGCCTCAGAAAATGCTTCTGAGCATCTCATGTGGAGCCCAGGGTGTCAAAGCAAGCACAGCAACCAGGCTATAGGTACATTCTGGTTTTCAGAACAGGGTAAGGATTAGCAATAATGAAGGCCACGCTCATGGGATGAAGGTGGGAACAGTGAGTTCTCAGAGGCCTCAGTGGTGACGACCATGGCACTGGACGAAATAGTACCTCTCGTCGTTTTTAGGCTTGGCGAGACAATACAGAAAGCCTGCTGCTTTTCCCTTGGAGGCTACCTCCCCAAGCAGGGCCTTGACTGGACTCCTAGCTCCTTAGCATCTATCCGTGGTTAGGTTGGGGATTTCTTGCCTTTTAGCTCTAAAAGCACAGTTAAAGTCAGGTGTGGTGGGACACAGATGCAACCCTAGCACTTGTGAGACTAAAGCAGGAGGAGAGAGGGTTTAGTGCCTCCCAGACCAAACAACAAGATCAAGGCTGGCGTGGGGAGCGAAGTAAGAACATTTACCTACCCGTCCCACAAAGAAACAAACCAAAACATTCCTAAAGGTACAGTCAGCTAGAGTGAAACCAAGAATCTAAACCAAATGTCAGAATATTCAGAAAATTTGCCCCAGGGGAAGAGAGAAGCTAGAGGAGAAGCTAGAGGAAGCTGCGGGAAGCAAACTTAAGGGAGATGTTAGCACGGTGGTGTGAGGGAGAAATTACTTTTTCCAGTGCCTCTCCTAACCCTGCTCCTGCAGTATAGCATTGCCTCTCTTCAAATACCCAAGCTTGATTCTACTTAGAGACTCTGTCCTTGTGACTCTCTTGGATTAGAATTCTCTTACTCCTCATTTTCACTCAGCTTACCCCTCCAACTAGGTCAGATACATGCTCAAATGGCACCTTACCACAGGACATAGTTTGGGTTCTTCGGAAGCAACCCACAAGACAATGTTTCAAATTCTAGTAGTTTCCTTGAGAAATAAACCTAGGAAAGCCAAGTAAGGGCCAGGGGAAGTAAGGCAGAAGTGGCAGGGATCTGATAGAGGCATGCTACCCTGCAGTCACCTGGTGGGCAGCTGGCACTCAGGCCTACTCAGGATCTCAGGAAACCATGTAGTCTGCACTTCAAAGTTAGCCTAACTTCGGAGAAGATTGACATCTGCTCAAGGAGTTCTTCCAGGGGCTGGAGATGACTAACACACCTAGTTCGCCATGCTTGTAGGCCAAGCATTCTCCCACCGCCACGTGCGGGGGAACCACTTTTAGGTAGAACGTATCAGGAAGTGTTGAAACAAATGCTGAGGGGATGCCAACAAAATGCTGAGCATCTCCCACACCATCCTGTCCAAAATAGACACCCTGTCACCCTTGATCCTCTCTCCCCACTCCCTGCTCCTCCACAGAGCGTCTGCCACTTGACATAGCATCTGTATGTTTGTTAGCATCTGCTCTTCTGCCATACAGAGAGCCCCAGGGAGAGAGACCGTATATATCCTTCAGTGCCTTGGACTAGGTACTGAATGTCCAGTAATGTTTACATAAATGAGTGGACTTGAGAGAAACATAGGGGTTTGTTGACATCACTTTTATCTTGCCCATGTGTAACTGTAGGAGAAGAAGACATAAATAAGTTGCAGGGACAAAGATAAGCGTGGCCGAATGAGAGGGCATGGCTGGTGCTTGAACATGAATAGATAAAGAGAATAACAAGTCATTGCATTTCCTTGGTCTAATTTTTCTGGGGACTTGGGGATTTCATCTTTGCTGTGGATATAATAGCTATTACTTTTGCTCCATATACCAAATGGAAACAGCAACAACACAGCGGGAGTGTCTTCACAGATTGGGAAATGTGATATATATCAAAGCCAAAGACTGTAAGGCAAGAAATGTGAAAAGGACCGAGAAAGGAAGGAGAGAAAGGCAGCAATGAATACAGTGTCGCTCAAGGAAGCAAAGAGCCATGGAAAGGCCTCACATTCTCCAAGGGTTGAATATTCAACTGAAGTGTTCATTTCTGAGATGAGCTTTTGGGGGACTTAAGTAGATGCATCTGACCCAAAGCTTTACCTGCAAATTCCAAGGCCCTATTCATCCAGCCCCTGAGCTGTGTGTTCCAGGCTGCTGGTTTGCATTTACCCCAAAGGAAGGCAGTTCTGAAGTTCCGGCAGTCCCTGAACAGGGAGCTTTAGATGGCCTCAGTGACTCCTACTTTCTACTCCTTCCAGAAAAATCTCACCACCAAGGACATGGCATTTCCAGGGGGACTTCTGCCTGGAGCGACAGGGCATAAACACTTGGGAGGACACATTGAAAAGGTGGCACAACAGTGAGGGGTTTGGGAAACCTGTACACATCTGTGTGCCTCTTGTTGGGGGTGATTTGTTCTGAAAAGAAGACAGTTCGGAGAATGGAAAAAAAGGTAAGTATGTGTTCTTCTACTCACCAAATCTACTGGCTTCACAATCTTTAAAAGAAAGCTTAACAACAAGAAATATGGTCAAAATTCATTTTTAAATGAAATCTCCAGATGCCTTCTTGCCAATATTCTTACCTCTTCATGTAAATATCTTTACCCTGATGTTTAAGTCCCTGAAAAACTGACAGGAGAGCCTCCCCCCCAACAGCCCATTTAAGTGGGTCTGCCCATCTCCATACAGGACGAAACTAACATTTTAAATTCAATTCATTGGTAACATTGAGAAATAGCCAGCTACTGAGGTGGTTATAGTTTGTGTGAATGTTGAAATAATGGTTCTTATTTCTTGCTGGGATGATCACATTAGCTAGCTGCTTTGACAATGCGAAAAGATTGGAAATTCTAACAAAAATGCTTACTGTTTAGGTTGATCTGCTGTTAGAATAATCAATATGAGCCTACGGGTGTCCTGGACTATTGTATGACCTGAAAACTATCCTCTGGGTTGATATTATTGACTCCTTTGATTTGATTTGCAGGTTGGCATCCATATTTTAAATTTTTTTAAAAATTACATTTATTTATTTATCCATCTGTTTGTTTAATATGTGGGTGCACATGCCACTACATGCATGTGGAGATCAGAGAACAACTTCTGACAATCGGTTCTTTCCTTCCTTCATGTGTGTCCTGAGTACTGAACTCGTGGTCATCTATCTACCTTGGTGTCAAGCATCTTTGTCTGATGAGTCATGTTGCCTTTGTTTTATTCCTTTATTTTTAATATTGCTATCATTATATGAAGCCAAGCATACAAGCCAGATAAACAAAAACGTAATGTCTTCCTTCTCAAGGCTAATTGTAATCCATTCCTTTTCTAGTTTTGTTATTTGCCTGTGTTGGTCTTGATTTGATGTTTTTGAGTCAGAGAAGCTCTGCAGAGAAAGTCAGTATCCAGAGCTAGAGGGTATTGTGAAGCACAAGTGGATGCTACAGGCAACTTGCTATGAGGGTTCTGGGCAAGCAGCTCAATGTGGGCCACAATCACTTCCATGTTCTCATGTATACCCTCTCCAGGACTCCCAGGCCTATGCATTGGCCCCTAAGGCCAGTTTAACATTTTGACTGACTGGGTGTTTACAGCTTTCATTTGGTAGTCTGAGAGGCATGAACTTGTGTGTTCATGAAGAGTTACTCTGCCTTCAAACTCCTAGAGACAACATGGAGGTGGAGATTGGAAAGCAAAAGTCAGTACTTAGCAGAGCAGCAGCTGCAAAGTCAGAACCCCAGTTGATAATCTGCAGAGGCTCAGAATTGGTGGACTCATCATCTACTGCCAGTGTCCAATGGATCCTCTTCTCTTTGCATCCTCCTCAACATTTATTGCTGTTTGTTTTATTCATAACAGCTATTTGGACTAGGGTGGAATGGAATCTCAGTTTAGTTTTGATTTGCATTTCCTTGATGACTAAATAGGTTGAACATTTCTTCAGGGTCTTATTGACCATTTGTATATCTTTACCTGAAAACTGCCTCTTCAGTTCATTTGCCCATTTATTGATTTATTTTTTTCTTTTGTTTCCTATTTTTTTAGTTCTTCATGTACTCTGGATATTAATCCTCTGTCTGATGAAGGGGATGAAGGATAGGCAGTGATTTTCTTCCATTCTGTAGGCTAACTCTACTGCTTGTTCTCCTTTGTCATGTAGAAGCTTCTTAAGTTGATATTGTTATGATTTGAACATGAAATGTCCTTTATAGACTCATGTGTTGGTCCTAAGCTGATGACACTATTTGGGGAGGCAGTGGAGGCTTTAGGAGATGAGGCCTAGCTGGAGGAAGTGGGCCACAGAGGGCATGTTAATGGGGGATCCTTGGCTCTCATCCTTGTCTGTGTTGGCTCTGATTCCCAGTTGCCAAGTGGTGAGCAATTCTTCTACTATGTTGTCTACTATCACGATATTCTGACTAACCGTGCTGAGAAACAACTAGGGTCTGAAATTATGGGCCAAAATAAATATTTCTTCTTTTAAGTTGTTTTGTTTTTAAGTGTTCGTCACCGTGAGAATACATCAAACATAAATACAATCTCCTTAGTTAGTTTATTTATGTATATGTTTTGAGACAAGGTTTCATGTATCCCAGAATGGCCTTAAACTTGTTATGTGGCTGAGGATGACTTTGAACTTCACAAGTTCTAATTTATGCCATGCTGGGGATTGGAGCTGGGATTTCATTACATGCTAAGACAGCACTCTACCAACAAAGCTACATTTGTCAATCCATGTTATTATTTCTCAACTTTTAGGTTCTGTTCAGAAAAGCATTGCTTATGTTGATATGTTGAAAATGTCTTCCTCTGGTAAATTCCAAGCTTGATATCTTACTTAATGTCTCTTACACATTTCATGTTGATTTGGTACAGGAGGAGTTGCAGATCTAGATTCAGTCTTCTATATGTCGAGATTCAGTTTTTCCAGTACCACTTGTCAAGAAGGTTGTCTTTTCTCAACTGATGTTTTTTGACACCTTTGCCAAGAGTCAGATGGTTATAGGTATATAAGTTTATTTCTCAGTCTTGTATTCTAGTCTACTGGTGTATGTTTATGTTTTTTGTGCCAATATGCTGCTGTTTTATTACTCTGAAACTGTAGCATAGTTTGAAATCTGGTATTTTTTATCCATCTAGAATTGTTCTTTTTGCTCAGGATTTCTTGGATTATTTGGGGTCTTGTGTGATTTCATGTGAATTTGAAGGTTCTCTTCTATTTCTCTGAAAGATGCCATTTTGATGCAGACTTGCTAAATCTGTCAATTATTTTTGCAATATCACCAGTTTAACAATATTAATTTTATGATTCATGAAAATGGATGGTCTTTTCATCTTCTGATATCTTCAGTTTCTTTCTTTAGTGCTTTGCAGCTTTTGTTATAGAGATGTGTTATTTACTTGGGTAGGGTTATTTTTGGGTGTTTTAACTATTTTGAGACTATAGTGGAAATATTTCTTGATTTTGTTTTTTAGTGGGCTCATTATTGGTATATGAAAATGTTGGGGTTTGTGGTTTTTTAATGTATCTTGTTACTTTGCTGAGTTTATCATGTATAAAGGTCTTTCAGTAGAAGGATGACTGATAGTGAAAGCCAAATTCAATTATGGTTCATTTGTGTTTTTACTAAGTCATTTTTACCTCCCTCCTAAGCAGGATTATGCTTGTCCTCTCTGTGCTTCATATGACTCATGGTCTATCCACAGTGACATGTTCCTAGGACTCTTATCAACAGATTCTTCTTAAATTTCATATTAGGTCAGGTCAAGACATTGTCCGTATTCAAGTACATTTTTTTTTGTGTGACCTGAAAATAGAAATTTCACCTAGTTCAACCTTACCAGATGCTCATCTCTGCCAGCATCTGTCCTCTGGTCTACTAATCCTATCTATCCACCAGGCCACTCCCCACACTTCAATGGTCCTTCATCCCTGTACTCCTGGAATCAGAAAGCATTTATCTGGAAGCAGTGTGGGACTCAGTGTTCCTTCAGAGTGGACACTTAATCCCACCTTGGCTAATCCTCTCATTTGCCTACTCTGACTACTAGGCTATGAACTCCCTTGAGAGCACTGCTGGTGTCCTTTTCTTCTCAAAGTACTTCTGTAGTCCTTTGAACATAATAATAGGTAAAATGCTTTCTTTCCTAGACCAGAGTGTGGTGGATAGAATAGTCAGTTTTCTGATATTATTTATCCATCTCCCTTCATCTTGGCCTATCTCTGTAGCAAATCAACCTGAGAAGAGAAACATAATAGAAATATCTTGAACCTGAGAAGGAGATATAGGATACCACTTTTTTTTTGAAAGATTGTTGAGGTTTGAGGTCTTCATTTGCTTACTCAAGAGCTATAAAGTTGAAACATGAGTTTGCCTTATTCATCTATTTTAACCTGCAGAAATCATAATTTCACATCATTCAAACCAGACTCTTAATATTTTGGCTCCTGCACAGTTACTCATGGTTGAAGTTGTCTGATCCCTATGTGTGATTCACTCCCTTGGTCCATGGTAGTGAAGTTCCTATGGAGGCTCCTTGTAGCTTCTGACGAGCCTGTGGCCTTTGCTGGATTCTGTAATAGTTTAGAGTTTTCATTAGAAGCCCTGGATTCAAAAAAGGCTGGTTCATTTCCTCTTTCTCTACAGGTGCCAACATATGTGTTTGATCTCTGGGATAAATGCCAAGACCTCCAGGCTTGAGTTTTCAAATTTCTAGAGATCAAAAGCTCTCCTCACCACCACAGAGGCTTCTCTGTACTGTTTCCCAACAAAGCCTGCCCAGCTCCTTTGAGGGCCAGTGTGTAGACTTCACAGAGATGAGAAAAGAAAGTGCAGGGGCTCTACTTTCCCAAATAACCGGCACGTAGAGGAGATGAACATGAAGGGCAAAAGGCTGGGAGGTTTTTCTCAAGTGAATTATGAATTAAAAATTTAGGAACTTTCAATGGATTTTTGCCTATTTATAAGCCAGGTATACCTGGGTAGGTAGGTAGCTGTGAGTATCTCAAAGCTTTCCCCTTCATGTTCCCCCCCACACCACCAAATACACAAGGCCCTAGCGTTATTGTATTTAGAACCTTCAGCCATTTCACGGGACTTTCAAGCAGAGTATCTTTTATTCTATAATACTAGTAGAAAACACCCCAAAGACAAAGGGGGGATCTCAAATTGAGTTCAGTTCTTTTACTGCAGTCAGTTTGCAGCTTTTGAAGTAAGTAATTGCGACATTGTCATTAGGAATCGAGATTTTCAGCATAAGAGAAAAAGAGATGAAGTGTAAAATCAAGGAACTTAAACTAAAAGCTACGATCTTACATTTCAATTGGAAGTGACAGTTTTAACTTGACTGACTTTCACCTTCTGAAGCATTTGTGTTCTCCAATTCTGCTTACTGAAAAAGCCTAGAAGAATTGGTGGCAATACCATAATAGAGAATACCTATGGTATACAAAAGGCTGTTCCATCTCAGAGGAGCCAGGACTAATTCTAGGTCTGGGGCAACGAATATATAAGATTAATCTGGGATATCTCTCTTTGTATCGCTGCAGACTTAGCAAGACACAGAGTAACAGAGTCAAAAAAGAACCTGTCTTCTCTGGTGCTGGGTTGAGCATGAGTTCAGTATTCCCTACTCCTCAGGCTCTGGCATACCCATTACAAATATCTATGTTTCTAGGCTAGAAAGCTCCTTTGAGAGACTTCCATTTGACCTGGACTCTCATGTAGTCGTAGTGTTTTGTTTCTCCAACAAAAACATCAATTTTCTTCTACCGATAAAGATACTGACTAGCAAGTACTAATTCTAATTAAGTGTAATGAAGGTGGTATGCGAAAGGCCTTTTGTATTTAAATTTTTCTACCATCAATGATGATCTCTAAATTCTAAGAAACTAACCTCTACATAGTAGAAGAGATTTATTAGCATATATAAATGAGAATCAATCATGTCTTAATTACCTTACTGCTTCACAATCTAACCAACTGTCCAAGAGGGCCTCTGTGAAGAGAAACCACGACGAAGGGAATTCTTTATTTTGTTTTTGTTTTTCAAGATAGGGTTTCTCTGTGTGTATCCCTGACTGTCCTGGAACTTACTCTGTAGACCAGGTTGGCCTCAAACTCAAAGAGATCTAACTGCCTCTATCTCCGGAGTGCTGGGATTAAAGGCCTGTGCCATCACCCCCTGGCAGCAATTCTTATAAAAGAAAACATTTCGTTGAGGGCTTGTTTACAGTTTCAAAGGGTTAGTCCATTATCATCATGGCAGGAAACGTGACAACAAGCATGGCACTGGAACAGTAGCTGAGAGCCTGGGAGCTGCATCTGATCTGTAGGGGCGTACAGAGGGAGGGAGCTGGAGGGAGAGACTAGGCTTAGTTAGCATGTTGCCCACCTACAATGATATATTTCCTCCAACAAGCAAGGCTGCATCTACTCCAACAAGACTACACCTCTTAATCTTTCTAATCCTTTCAACTAGTGACACACCCTAACGACTAAGCATTCGAATATATGACTATATGGGTGGCATTCTCATTCAAACCACCACAGTATACATTAGGTTTTCTAGTGGAACTTGGGGGGGGGTGTTAATTTACATTTTATTGAGTGATTTTGTAAGGGAGAGAAATGTATAACTTTAGCTATTTCCTTACTTTATAATAACTAAATAATAAATCCTTGAAACAAAAGGAAAGATGTATTGACAGAATGGATATAAGACCACAAATGCTCCGACAACAAGGACCCTATGAGAGACATCTGTTATAACTTGGATCTGAAATGTCCCTGCAGGCTCCTGTCTTGAGCGCATATTTCCCAGAAGATTTTCAAAGGCTGTGGAACCTTTAGGAGATGGGGTGCGGCTAGAGGAAAAGGACACTAGGGGCAGGTCTTTCCAGTTATAATTTGGTCCCTAGTTCTAACAGTGCTCTCCTTCCTAGTCTCTGATGATGTGGCATTCCTGCTGCTGGGCCTTCCCTGGCATATTGGACTTGAATCTCTCTGGAACTGTGAGAAGAAAAAAAAAAAAAAAACTTTTCCTCCCTGAAATCACCGTTGTTAGGTATTTTGAGCACAGGGGCACAACAGTCATGAAAACACCACATCTGTGTTCCCAGTGGCCCAGTGGCTTTACAAAGTAGTTGCTGAATGTAAGTGGGGAGACATGAATGAATGTCTAGACCCCTCAGGTTACTAAACATGCCACGTTTTCCTCTTTGGAATTCTAGTTAGTACTGCTAACTATAGAGAGTCGAAAACATCTTTAAGCCTTAGAATGTGAACTCAGGTGGTAAGATCATGCTCTTCCCAATTTACCCCACCACTTCATCTTTTTTTTCTTTTTTTTTCCCTCCTGAAAAATGCCCCTCTCTACCCATTTTCCCTTACCTCTTATTGTAATGTAGCCTGTCCCTTCCCTAAATTCCCATGATTGTGAATTCATTCTATCTAAATTTCATGTGCTATGATTTTGTAGATGAATAAAACCTGTAGCTGGTGCAAAACCCCATTTCAACTATTTCTGTCTATTCCATTTCACTGCCAACCTCCACATGGAGTCATTAACAAGCAGCAGCAGTGATCGCACATATCTCCACCAAACATTTCCTTGGGTCGGTGTGTGCCATTGCCAGGGATATGGAGAGGTGTGGTTCCAGAGCTAAGGAACGTGAGTGTGGCTAGGTGGCCACAGAAGTCTGGGAGGAGTACAAAAGAGGGAGCCAGTAGTGAATGGCTTGGAAGCAGAGTGCAGCCTGGAGTGGTAGGGTTATTTTTGAAGATGAACCTTATAGGATGGGTAGAGACTAAGTGGTAAAATTATTCTCTATCCACAAACAAATCTGGGTAACCAAACTAAGTCGGCCTGCTACCCTGGGCAATCCTCTTCTGGGTTGCTTGCTATGAAAACAGATTTCAGAAAGGGCAGAATACAAGAAATGAAAAGCCTTCAGATCCCACCCTGTGCACCCACAACTTCAACATAGTTCATGTTTCTGTTAAGTGCACAGGGCTGTCTCTTCTAGCCATGGTATTTCCATAGAGCTCTTGGCAGTGATACTCTTGAGGGCACTTACGATCTGTTAAGACAACTGGGTATGTGTTTGGTTTATGTGCCTCTTCATCACAATGTTTGTTCCCTAGATTCAAATGCTTCTGGAATCCTAAAATAAAAAATTGATTTCATAGAAAAGCAGGGCAGTAGAGCATTTTTTCTGAGGGGCAACTAGATATAAGTGGTAGGTAGCAAATACTGACTAAAAGTGGTGGAGACAGAAGCAGCCAGGAAAGTCCATGAACCCAGGATCAGGAGACTTACATTATTATTATTATTATTGCTGTTGTTGTTGTTATTTCCTCTGCCAAAACTCAGGTCTGTGATTTTTCGATCATATCTTTGGCCTTAGGTTCCCTTATCAACATTTGAGAGGAATGACCTTAACCATCGTTTTTATAGTATGTTGACTGCTGCTCAGAGTAAGATGTGTTTTTAGATCATGACCAAGCAAATTTGTGCATGCATGCCCAGCAGAAACAACAAACAAAAGCTTCACAGAACAATACAGTACACTTGAGCATATTCTATTCTACACTATTCTATTTCATTGTTTTCAAAAATGCTAGTCTTGACCTGCTGAATGGGTTTTGCAATCCACTAATGGGTCATGCCCCGCCATTTGAAAAAAAACAACAAAACAAAACAGAAAACCCAGAACATTGTAATTTCCGAGGTCCCTTCCAAAAGTCGAATACAATGATTCTGTGCCATGCTTACAAGAATTTTCTGAAAACAATAGCTGATCTGTGATGGATGACAATGTGCTTACATTGTGAAAGAAGTGTACGGTGTAGAAGATGAGCAAGTCATTATGAACCACTCCTAAGGGGCACTGATTATACTGCACCTCTGAGAATGACTCTTAAGAGGATCTCCAAGTTGTCACACCAAGTACTGCTCTAGTCAACAGCCATCAAAGATGGGGATGTCAGACCTACTTGTTAGGGAGGTCACAAGCTCCTTGGTTATGGGCATACTTCTGTTCCCAGCATAAGAACCTCAAAGTATAACCTGTGTTGGCATCATCTTCATTTATATTTAATCTACTAAGAATACAGAAGTTGGGGACTTTTTATCTTATTTGAGTGTTTGTGCGTATGTATGATGTGTAAGTGTGAGCATGCACACACTCTTGTGTGTGAGTGTGGTCACTTTCATGCCATGCTGTGCATTTGGAGGTCAGAGAACAACTTCAGGTGTTCATCTTCCAACTTGTTTGAGACAAGGTCTCTTTCTTGTTCTCTGTTGTGCATACCGATCTTGAAGGAACACTGTTATTACAGACCTTGGCTACCACAGCTGACTTCAGATGTATTCTGTGGATTTGAACTCAAGTTCTTACACTCATATGGAAGTGCTGTTACACATGAGACCTCGCTTCAAAAAACATAGACATCTCTACCCTTTCTTCTTTTAGACCTTAGACTCTTGGTCTTCTTTTGTTTTCCTACTGTGGGAAAAGAGTAACTTTTAATTAATCAGTGATAAGTCAATGGAGCATCATTCCATTGGGGCCTCAGAACCACACTGAGTGTTCTATGATCCCATTTTTCTGGAGTATGGGATCAAAATTAAATAGTTTCATGATTTATTACTATGGTTCTCACTCCAGTGATTAAGCCCAATCTTTTTTTTAATCACAGAGAGTCCAAATTCTTCTCACCAGCCTACTCTTCCATTGCTTTAATACAGAATCTTCAAGGTCGGTTTTGGTGGCTGGTAGAAAACAAAGGTATCAGACAGAGCAGAACTGCACCCAGAGATGGACATTTCCTAATCATTCATATGGAAAGATAAGGATCTGAAATACTGGGAATGCTCAATGACTTGCACACAGCCATGGGGTTGAATAGCTACAACCTCATAAACAAGCAGCAGTAACAGTAATGACTACTCTTCCTATTATGAAGCTTCATCTTGGTATAGAAGTTGAGAAAAAAATTGTTCGTTCTTTTAGTGTTCTGTTCAATAGAAGTTGGGATATTTTAAAGAGCTGAAACTTATTAGGAAACCTTCACTCATCTTCCTGATGCTGAGAAGCCTACATTTGATAATCTGTCCAGACTTGGGAGCAGATCTGAATTACTACGGTTCTGCAGAAAAATCGCCCAATAGGAAAGTTTCAAGAAACATGACTGGATTTGGGCAGGTTGCCAGGCCTTCTGTAGTTCTTGCTGTTCTTGTATGCTGCCCTACTCTCTCCTCCAAGTTGCCAAGCAGAATGGGAGAAGGGCTGGGTGCCAAAGAAAGAAGAACAGGTGGGAATGAACGGTATCCCTTGGTGAACTCCCCTCCCTGTCTTCCCAGCTGCTCTGAGGATTCTGCAGGCAGCTCCAGACTGACTACATTTCCATTTTGCTCACCAAGCTGTTGGCTGCTGTGGAACGGACTCAGCTTAGCAGGGAAGTGGGAGCTATCCGACTGTGTATCTGCAACACCAACTATTTCAGATGCTTCCTAATATACGAATGTGTGATGTTCCTCGCTGCTTTCTATCACAGGCTGTCAGAATGGATGGCCTGTGTGGGGATGTGTTTCTGGCTGAAAAGTTATTATGCAGTGGGGGTGGGGATGATCAGCAGACGGGCAGGAAGAAAGGCTAACAAAGGTATTTGTAGGTAAATGTTTCCTGTAGACACTCTAAGAATGTGTTTTTAAATTTTCTCCCTGTCCTTTGAAGGAGTGAAAAATCCATATCTGAGTAACTTGGCACATTTTGTTGAATTTTTTATCACAAATAGAATTCAGGCTTTGATTTCAACTGTCTGTTCCCTCCCCCACTTTCAATTTTGAAGAGCCTGGGAGAGGGAAGAGAGAGAACCTGGGATTAACCCATGGTAGGGTGTAATGTCTTTCTAGGATAGGAACTGTTTTGGATTTTATGCATTATGGGTGTTTTGTCTACATGTATGTCTGAGCACCATTTGCATATCTGGTTCCGACAAAAGCCAGAAGAGAGCATTAGGGTGCCTAACACTGGAGTTACAGATGTTTGTGAGCCCCTATGATTGTGGATGTTGGGAATCAGACCCTGCTCCTCTGGAAGAGCAGTCAGGGCTCTTAACTACTGAACCATCTCTCCAGTCCCAAGAACAAGCATTGTATTCTTTGCCCATAGGTTATACTTTAAGGTAGCAAGAAACTCATAAGGTCAGCCAGGGAAAATGAAATCAAATAAGTACCAATTCTAGCAGGGCAGGGGGATAAAGGGAGTTTCAAAGAGCTTAGGCAAGGTTATATGTGCCTCCAATCTTAACTCCTTCCCAATAGTTCCTAGAAGCAAACCTCCTAGGCTGAAGTCTAAGAGCCCCCACTTCTCACCTCTTCTGGTATTTGAGAAAGGATTTTATGATAGTCTAGAATCATGTGGAAGTCATTATATATCCCAGGCTCATCTCAGTCTCACAGCAGTCTTTCTGCCTCAGGCCTCTGGGTGATGAAATATATGACATATTTTACACACACACACACACACACACACACACACACACACACACACACGAGACACACCAGATGAGAATCTTAAATCTTATGTCTAAGTCAGGTCATTTCTGAGGACCCAAGTGAATGACAATATCCACGCAGTTGAACAATCACTATGACTCAAGATCTAGACAATTTCGCTGTCTCTGAGGTGTATAAGGGGAATGAACTCTGATGAGTCTACCAAGGATCCACTGCCCTACAGACACATGGTCTTTTATTTTAGCTGTTTGGTTTTGTGGTGCTATTTGTCTTTCTGGAATGCAGTAAATCTTTCCCAATCTCCTCTAGTCACGCTCCAGAACATCCTCTTGGTTCTTGGTTGTACCTAATTCTGTGGAAGACACAGAAGGTGGAGGTGCTGAGTCCTTTACTAGATGCCTTTAGTGCGGCAGATGACTCCCTCTCCCTACTCGAATCACCTTTAGCTAATTTATTTCTGTATTGATTTGAGATAAAGAAGCAGCTGTGAAGCTAGAGATGGCCTCTCACTCTAGATATTCTACTTACAAGGTATATTAAATGTCCTTTTTTTCTGAGCTTATCTATGAAATGAGTCAGTGCTTTTCTCTGTGAGTTGAGTGAAGGGGCCATGGTATTATGAAGAGAAGCCCCTGCCTTGCAATGAGGCACACGAGTAGCCCTTTTTCTGTTTTTTTAAAGGACAAAATGAAGCATCTAGTCCTACCTCCAAGTTTAATGCTTGCTGTCATCTGCTCCATCCTTATGCAGCATGAACATAGAGGAGAAGATCGCAAAGGAAGGCAAATAAGTGTCTTACTTGAAGGAAGTAGACACAGACACATTAATGGGGGAGTATATTAGTTTCTTATTACTATGATATTATTCCATAATAAACTACTATAAACTTAGCAACTCAAAACAACATTGTTAAGTAGACCTAGTGGCACAGATCTATAATACTAGTGAGCAGGAGGTTGAGAGAGGAGGTTCACAAGTTTGAGGTCGACCTAGGTAACTTAGTAAGACTCTGTATCAGAATAAAAAATAAAAAAGAGGGCTGGTGATACATCTCAGTGACAGAACATTTGCTTAGCAAGTGTAAAGCCCTAGGTTCAATCCAGTACCACAAAATAAAAACCCACAACCCCTCCAATATTATCTTGCAACATTGTGTCAACAGTGTGAATCTGTGTCCTTTGTTCAGAATCCCACTAGGCTAAAAATTAAGGTGTCACCTGCTATGCTGCCATTTGAGGCTTGGGTTTCTCTTTGAAGCCTATCAGTTCTTGGGGAAAAATGGCTTTTGGAGAATAAAGAACTTGGGTTATCAGTATCTATAGGCTACCCATTGTTTCCCATCATCAGATTTTCTCCACAGTGTGGCAATTTTTACTCTTTGACTCTTTTAGGGTCTCACCACCCAGCTCCCAAATAAATACACACAGAGGCTTATTCTTACTTATGGATGCCCGTCCTTAGCTTGACTTGTTTCTTGCCAGCTTTTCTTAAATTAACCAGTCTACCTTTTGACTCTGGGCTTTTACCTTTCTCTATTCTCTATACCTTTCTTTCCTTCTTACTCTTTTGCTGGCTGTGTGGTTGGGTGGCTGACCCCTGGCTTCCTCCCCTCCTCCCTTTCTAACTTCTTTCTCTTCTCTTCTATTTATTCGCTCTGCCTGCCAGCCCCGCCTATCCCTCTCCTTCCTAGCTAGTGACCATTCAGCTCCTTATTAGACCAATCAGGTGTTTTACACAAGCAAATAACACAGCTTCACAGAGTTAAACAAATGCAACATGAAAGAATGCAACACATTTTTTGCATCATTAAACAAATGTTCCACAGCAGAAACGTAGCACATCTTAAACTAATTTTCCACAACATCAGGTGTCGACTTCTATCATTTTATAACTTTTTTTGGGGAACAGTTTTTCTCTGAATCTGGAGCTCACTGATTTCGTTATATGGGCTGACCAACAAAGTCTGGGGACTCCACTGTCACTATTCCCTCAGTGCTGGGATTATAGGCACATAGTGTGCTGGCTTGTTACATGGGAACTGGGGATCTCAACTCAGATCCCCATGCTTGCTTGAACCATCTTCCTCAAGCCCAGATATGACTTTTTTAAACTGGGAAAATGGGATGACTTCATTGAGTGTTCCATTAGTGCCCTTTTCTGCCTCCAGGAGATGCACCATACACTTAATACTCTGTGACTAAAAGACATAGCTGAGCAGTGACAGATGACACTGTGGCAACAAGTAAATTACATTATCACCTGCTAATGTGTGGAAGGATAGGGGAAGTGTGGATCCGTGGCTGTAAAAGCAGCCACTGTGCATGAGAGTTGGTTCCTTTGAGGAACCAGGATGAGGGTACCCACACTGGAATTCAGAAATTAATCTTTGCACCTGGAATCTGTTCTTAATACCAAGCAGTTTAGTAGTCCAAAACCTCAGGACAGGCTTGTCCATTGACCATAGTAGGAATGAGTTTAGGGCTCCAGTGAAGGAAGGTCATTAAAAATAATATTTCCTTTCAAACGATAAGTTTATATTTAGTAATGAGAAAAATTGCTGAATTTCTTTTTTATTTATGTTATGTGATCTTTTCTGAGATGATAGTTACCTGCTTCAGAAAGGTGGGAACTGTACATTTGGAGGGATGTAGGGCCTCTAGAGTTTGATGTTTTTAGGTCATTCCTAGGAGATTGTATTATAGTGCAGCCGGAAGTATGCACCAGACAGCATTTTTTTTAATCTGTGGCTTTCAGGAAGAATCACATCAACATTTTCATACAAAACCACACAGCACATGCCTCAAGGTGATAGGAATTTCTGTGCATGATGCTCTGTCTAGCATTGTGCCTGACACTAATAGCTGCAGTATAATGTTCATGGGTGAATAGGTATTTCCATTATCAGAATTCCCCTCTCCTCAGCCATGTCACCCAATCCCTTGCACTCCTCCAAGATCCCAAGGCATCATCAAAAAAGGTCTTGCATTTCTTTAACTTTCCTGATGATAATCACAACCTTGGAACACTCTTATTATGTGCAGGGTATCGACACAGTGTTGGAAACTCTGATTCAAGGGTTCAGTCATCTTCAGGTTCCTTTTTTTTCAAGCACAGCTGATAATGAGTCTCTTCTTCAAGCCAACACAAAAGCAAATAGCAGGACTAAAGACTGAAAAGTCATGGGCACTTGGTCTCTTATTCTGAGGGTGTGCCAGGTCTAGTCAACAGCATAGATAGTATGAGGGGGGAAGTAAGTCTTTTGATCTGCCTCCACTCACCTGGGCCCAACCCCAAATTATGACTCTAAGCCCCTGAAGAGACAAGCCTGATAGGAGTGGTACCCACAGCTACACACACACTTCTGGAATTGCCCATTGAGTTTCTTGTTCCTTTTTTATTTCACAGTCAGGCTTTCTGTTCTGTCCCTTCTTCCAGCTGTCACCAGCACGTGCGTTCACAGCTACTTTTGTTGAGTTTAGCAGTGACCTCAACCTGGTAAGCAGAGTTGACATCTCTGTCCAGAGACGGGCTGGTTTTCCAGCCAGTCTCGTCACTGCATAGGAGTGTTCCTTCGAGGGTAACTGAATGAGGCTTCTGTCTTCAGAGCTCTGCCTACTGTCCATTGGAGAGGAGCACCCAGATCTAGACTGGCCCCTCCCCTTCTATACCAAGGCCTCCCACACATTTTCTCAGGCCTGAAAGGATCAGCTTGTCCCTTTGTGAGTCCTCCCGTTCTTGCCTGCAGGCTTCAGTGACCCCTGACTGGTTCATCAAGCACTCACAGTTCCTAAGGAGAAAGTTGAGGCTATAGACTAGCTTGAGAAAGAAAAATTGCCTTCTTTTATTCATGCTTCCTTCGACCCTCCTCCTCCCTCCAAAAGAGTGCTGCCCCTGTCCAGGGAAATAGCGTTCTGATTCAAATTCTTAAAGATTAAGCATTTAGGAAAAATAAAGAGACAGTTGGGAGTAATCTCTGTGGATAAAAGTGAGAAAATACGATAGACTACTTATGGTCACCCTAGAACTACAGGGTTTAATAATGTTAGTCACATATGACTATTTTAATTAATAATAAAAGTTAAAAATTTAGTTCCTCATACACTACCTAATCCCTTTTGAATTAGCTCAGAAGCCACTGTGGTCACCCATCTCTTGGTCCAAGGGCAAAGGGAATACTATATTGTATAGTACAGCTATAGAGAAATTTCTTAGCATGGAACATTCTATTAGATAATTTAGGTAGATGATATATTCCTCTTTATCCTGCACGTGTTTCAGTACATCGTTTGATATGTGTTTGTTTCTATTTTTATAGTGCTAAGCATCAAACCCAGAGTCTCACATGAGCTAGGCATGTGTTCTGCCCTTGAACTATATCCTTAGCCCTCAGTTAGCGATTCTTATAGTAATGAATACTTTATTCTAGACTAAACAGTGCTGCTAAATATTGTATTCGAAAAAAAAAAACAAAAATAACTTCAGTTCGTGGTGGGGGGGGGGAACTCAATCATCAGAAGACTGTATTTCCCCAGCTTTCATTCTTTGATTCCCTTTCCACAAAGTATTCATTTTCCTCTCTACATTTTCTATAGATTACCTTGTTCCAGGTTAGACTCCTCCAAGTGGAATGACATCTAAAAGAAAAACTCAGAGTTTAAGCAGAAACCTATGTGGGGCATAGGGATAAACAGGGGAGCAGACTGTCTCCAAACCATGCACTGGGGAAGTGAAACAAAACAGGAAGAAGGTGGAGTCTGAGAAGAGCAGGATGCTCCTGGGCCAGGAGTCTGGCTCTGGGTCATGAGTCTGAAGGGTGAAGTCAGCTGTCCCTGATCTCAGCAGTCTTGAGGCTAGTAGGCTGCCAAGTGCTCATGAGTTTCTCTGGGTGGCCATTTCTCATTCCCAGTCCCCTAATTCCCAGAATGTTTTTCTATAAGTATGCATTCTCTACTCGTTTTGTCCTGGGCTGTAATGAAGGAGACACTAGTGAGTTCGATGCTGTTTTTAGGAGAAAGAAAGTCTTCCTTGCGCACGCCTTTAATCCCAGCACTCGGGAGGCAGAGGCAGGCGGATCTCTGTGAGTTCGAGACCAGCCTGGTCTACAGAGCTAGTTCCAGGACAGGCTCCAAAGCCACAGAGAAACCCTGTCTCGAAAAACCAAAAAAAAAAAAAAAAAAAAAAAAAAAAGAAAGTCTTCCTTGATTTCTCAGATGAGTTGTAAGAATCGTGTTATCTACAGATTCACCACTCCCATACCCACTAGCGCACTTGTCCCGGTTCCTATAATGTTCATGCTGATCTTTGGTGAAACCAGGGGGAAATGGCAATTAGTGGAGTCAGGAGGTGGAAGGCACAACCAGGAGCCTGCAACCAGAAACCACAAGGGACAAAAACCAACATAAAGTACAGACCAAAGTTCAGATAGATAGCAAGAACAATATGCAGAAGTATTCTGTGATCTTCCGCCTCTTGGTCCTAGGGTGTAGTTGTCCCCATATGTATTATCAGCTTCAAAGCTTTTCCAGCCTTCAGTCAGGTTTTTTGGTGGGGTCAAGCAATCTGAACCCACCAAACTTCACCTCTACATGCTTCCCATCTCTGGGTCACCCCCACCCTGCCCCAGAACCCACTAAATGAACAAATAGAGTTCCTGATGCCTAATACCCTGTGGGCTCTTTGTCTTGCAGCTGTCTCCAACTTGGACGTCGAGAGTAAGCTGAGTGCATACTACCGTGCGCCATGGCACCAGCAGCGGAACATCTTCCTTCCAGCTACCAGGCCACCCTGTGTGGAGGAGCTGCACCGCCATGCCAGACAGAGTCTACAAGCCCTGCGCAGAGGTAACTGATCCCAGGCTGGGGGATTTCGGGGACACTAGCAGAAGGCTGTGCCATTTAGGAATTTTCTGTCCCATCAATCCTGTCACCTCCTTAGTTAAAGCAAGCACTTTGAAATGCTCCCATTTCTACCCTGCATGAAATCCATGCATAATATCAACTACATGTACATGTGTATTAAAGTTACCATTATGGCCTAAATATGATCACAAAGAGAGTTCAAAAAGGAAAAGTATTAATAATACTGTATCTCAATATGTAAGTGCCAATTCACAATTGTATTAGATGACATAATGAAAGCAGTTAGATGTCTGTACCACTCAAAAATAAATTTGAATTAAATAAGACAGAAGCCATTCCAAACAAAAAGTATGGAGAAATGAAGGAGCCTGGCTGCAGGGACAGGAGAAGAACCATGAAAAATGGTATATTCACCATCTATTAGATATGGGCAAAGTAAGACTTTGGCTTATAATGAAAAGGGAATTAGGTTTGACTCAGAAATAGATTCCTAGCTTCTTCCTATAGGAGATTTGGATAAGACAATTAACTTTGTGTGGGAACTGGAACCTTTTCACTGACCATTCAGCGCCTTACAGGATGGCTGTTATGCTTGGCGCCTGCTCAATCATTCTAACAATCACAGTAAGGCCCTCAAGTGCTCTTCTGTTTCTATTGAGAATCTCTGAGCTGATCCAATGCCCTTATTCTACAGGGAGGCTCATGGGGGCTTGAAATGTGTGGAAACTTGTTCAGGGTCGTGCAGGCTAGCTTCAGAACAAGTACTTGACCCTGATCCTCTGATCCCCCAGCCAGAGCTCTTTCCTACCTTTCCATATACCGTGTCTCATGAAAATAGATATTCATATTTGCTTTTCTGTCACAGCATCGAGAGCATCAAAGCCAGGCATATAACAGCCCAGGTAGAAAATTAACCTTTCCTTACTTCCCAGTGCCTTAAAACCTATGAAAATAAGACTCAAAATGCTCATTATTCTTTTTTAAAAAAAACCCAAAATGGATATCAGAAGATGGTATGCCGCATTTTCTGGCCTTTAGGTTTTTGTTCTGGAAACAGATGCTGTCTATACAATCACTGTATTTGTTTCAATATCCCTAGACTTATTTAAGGATTGGTAGTTTGAAAACACATTACAATGTAAATAATATATTTTAAAGCTCTTTTCAAGACTCAGAAAACCCTAATATGTATTGTTTTCGTCTACATCTCTATGACTTCTTCCTTTTTTCCTTTTAATGAAACAACTGACATACAACTGCCCCCAAAGCAGTTGTTTAAAAGTTTTTGTGCAACTTATTAGTGATAAGATACTGTGATACTTATAATAGAGAAAGGATGCTTACTATTCATTTCAATTTTATGGTTGGGCAAAAAATAATTGAAAGCCGGGCAGTGGTGGAGCACACCTTTAATCCCAGCACTCGGGAGGCAGAGGCAGGCGGATCTCTATGAGTTCGAGGCCAGCCTGGTCTACAAGAGCTAGTTCCAGGACAGGAACCAAAAAGCTGTGGAGAAACCCTGTCTCAAAAAATCAAAAAAAAAAATTAAAATAAAATAATTAAAATAAAATTTTCATGCAGGCCTCCTTCTGGAAATCTTCCTCTCTCCTGTTCTGTTCCTAAGTCCCTTTCCCATAATAACCTGTGCTTCCTCCCGACATGCACATGTAGTCATCTATCATAACTGACCACTATGGTCCCGCTTGCATTCCACCGCTAATCTGCAAGCAACTCAAGGGTAAGGATGGTGCCTTATTAATCTATTCTATTCAGAGCACAAAGCACACACTGAGCATATGGTAGGCCCTCAATGGATTTGTGTGGAAGGGAATGAAAGCCGCAGAAGGTGGCTTGAGCATCGAAGGCACAAGATGACCACTGAGGAATTTTAGCTGTCTTGCTAAATGATTTCTTAGTAGACACCGTTCTTTTTATCATTTTATTATTATTAACCAGTCCTCCCTGATTAGATCTTTTACAGATTTAACCAGGTAACACTGAGCTCCTCATAAGCTGTCATATTTCACTGCTTCATCAGTTTTGGACTTAATGGTAGAACTGAAGAACAGCAAGTACCAATATCAGTTTTTCTCTGCAGTTCCGCCTGGGGGATGAGAGATGAATATAAGGCCTTCTGGGGTTTAGATGGAAGACTATGGAGCCTGTTTTGCCCTGTTCAGACTGGCTTGTTTTGTGGTTGGCTCAATAGCAAATCTTGGGTGTAGTAGTTTTAATAGCACTGCAGAGAGCCATAAACAGGAATTATAGACATCATAGAATTAAAAACATGCAGTGGTGTAGAATTAAAATTAGAAAGCGACTTTAAAAAATAAATAAATATAAAATAAAAAACCTTGCCTAAGAAACAGCAATGCTGCTGTGTATCCAACAGCATAATCCACTTCTGCCATCTGGTGGTGGGGACTAATACCAAACTTGCAGACCAGGGCTTGGCTCCCTAACCTTGGCAGTGAGCTTCCCTGTGGGAAGTCTCTATTTGGACAGCTGGAATCGCTTTCGTGGAGAGGGAGAGGATGGTGAAGCATGGGCAAGTAAGACTGGTTGGTTGCATATCTGTGCTCATTTGGGAACTGAGACAAAACTTTAAATTGGATTCCTTATTGTCAGCCTCCTACCCTGAACAAACGGTACTGAAGGCCAGGCATTATGCTGGATTATAGGATTGAAAGAGCAATCAAGTGTGGTCTCCGCCTTCAAAGAATTTCTGGCGTAGTGAGGAGGATGGAGAAGTAAGCAGTTAAGTTCAATACAGTGCTTCAGGGACTGAGCAGAAATGTACCTATCATGCTATGGAGCCTCAGGGAAGTGGCACGTAAATGCATTTCAAGTTGTTTAGAATGCAATTATTGCTTTCCCTTTTTCTTAGCAATTCTTTAATGCTCAGCACCAGTAATAACTTTAAGTTATGCCATCTTTTATGTTCATAAAACACACAGAGAGACTAATACATGGCTATAAAGAGATAATTATATTTTATATTTCCTTTCCTTTCAAGTTTCTGGCTGGTGTCTAAGTTTCGTTGGTCTAAAGGAATAAGGATGAAAATTGGACTGCAATTGCAGGCCCTGGTGGACTGATATTGTCTCTTACCTCACCAGTGGTGAGAAGTATCATTAGTGAGCCATTAATTTAGACTGCCTGCTCTCGGCCTGAGTAGAGAAGATATATTTAAGACAGTATGGGAGAGAAGTGGTTGAAAGGGAAATTGAGCTGCCACCTCCTCTCTCACTCTGCTCCCTTTCCATTCTTCCTAAGCAGTGCAGCCTGTCTGCTCTGCCTAGTGAATTTAAGGACGCAAAAGATTTCTTTGTGCTGCTGTCCATTATAAAAAGCCCACTGTTCGCTTGTAGAGAACATGAGGGTGAAACCAGAGGTGGGAACTTTTTCAAGAAAGGCATCTATCTCAAAATTTCTTCTTGATAAACGTTGACTTTGGAGGCAGGGCAGTGTAGCAAAAACCACCCATGTGCTGGGCTTTTTCAGGACCTGTCTCTGGTTGTGGATGGAAACCAATGTTGTTGTTGGTTGAAGAATCTCAAGCAAAGGAAGACGAGGGATACTGTCATGCTTTCCTAACCTAGTACTAAGCCTGTGACTCTAAGAAAGAGGTTAGGTTGTGAGGACCAAAGACAGTTAACTTCGTGGTGGAAGTCAGAGAGCTTGAGAGAACTCAGTTCCTAGTTTTGGCAGCAAAGTATTGAATGAGGCAAGTAAAGATGGGACCAACCTTAAAGAGACCAGTTAAGACAAGTAATAAGATGGAGAGAAACATGGATCACTAATTATGCCAACGACACAGTTCATCATAAATGTAGCGTAATAGGATGCATTCTCTTTTCAGAAACCTAGACTTAATAAAGCATGAAGCTGTCCAGTCCTTCAACAAGCATTTAATGATAGTCTGTTTCACAGGTGCTGTAAGACCTCTGATCAAAAGATGAATCTAATTTTGTTTCTGAACTTGGCCTTGTGGCACAGACCAGTTGTGAATTCAAGAAGCTAGGCAAGGGGATTGCCGAGCTTAAAGATCTGCCTGGACAATTTAGTGAGACATTGTCTCAAGAAGATATACTAAATGGCTAGGAATATAGCATAGTAACAGGACATTGACCAAACCTGTACAACATATATCACATACCCCACCCCGCCCACACACGTACCTAACTGCTCCAGGGTCCACTTAAATATAGTTCAAAAGACTGACAACTAGAGAGATGGTATTTTTTTTAAATCAATACAAGCATGCAAATGGGGATTATACAGCCTTGAAAGACAGGACATCTGACATCACCTGAAAGGATCAGCTTAGTTTGCTTTCCATCAACCACAGGCAAAAAGAGACAAGTGGTACCTCATAAGTCATAGTGTTGTAACTGGTCAAAGAATTCAGTGGCAGCAAAATATAATTATATTCAAATACTGCAAAATTCAAAACGTCTTGCTCCAACAAGTGATGTATATTTGTCCTTTACAATGCCTGTAGGTCAAGCCGTATCCAGGTTGATGACACAAGAACCATGTCTGTACCACTCATCACCGCACAGTGAACCTTTCTTCCTGTATCTGTTTCCACATCTGCAGATGAGGGGGCAGCTTGATGCCCATTTGTGTGGGGTTGTTGAGAAGATGCAGATGAAGGCCTTAGCAAAGCATTTCTGGCACATGTCAATAAACGTTGGGAACTGGGAATAATATTGTACATAATATGAATGATACTAACCTTAAACAATGCAAAGACAGAATGAAAACTGGGATACACAAATTTGTACCTCGATCATAACAAAACTTCAAGCTCTGAGGGTGAGTGTAAGCTATATTTCAGAAGATAGACAACTTTTAGTGTAAGCAAGGGGCGTTCTAAGGTACATGAAATACTGGAAATCTAAATTGTATTTCGAGCATCTCTGAGACATCTATTTATTTATTTATTTATTTATTTATTTATTTATTTATTTATTTATTTATTTATTTTGGTGATGCTGATGATCCAACTCAGGACCTTATCTCAGTGATTCTTATTACTTAACCCCCTCCCCCCGATATATCTTAGCTTTCCCACAAAGGCAGCTTTATCCTGGAGTAATAAGAATGGTGTCAGTGGGATTGTCTTGCTTTCTCTGGAAGCACAAGATTATAAAACCGTCTGAGTCTCTGTGGGTAACAGGAAGAGGAGGATGTAGGTGGCTGCATTGGTGTGCTTCTTACCCACTTTCCTGGGGGAAAACATAGAAGATAAATAAAACACCCAGCGCCTAACATTTGTCAGTTTCTGTGATATAAATACAGTCGCCATAACCTATTTCAGGTATCTATAGTTGAAAAACTGGCTCATAAAATCTTCCTTCCGGGAGCTAGTGGCACGTAGGGCCAGCAGCTATGGTATGGCTGCATCTTCTCTGCACTTTAGTCCTCGTGCCGGCAAGCCTTCCGTCATTGTTCTTAGCCTTGTTGTTGTTGGTGTTCTCACTTGTGAGATTTTTAACTGAGAAGTGTTGAATTTATAAAAGTAAGCCACCATGTACCAAGACTATAAGATGGACCCACAGAGATGGGTGTATCTGCCATCATATTCACAGTGAACATTCAGTTAGGAACCATTCTAAAAATCTGATGTGGCACATTGATTAACTAGATTAATGAAAGTTCACCTTTTTTTTTTTTTTTGCAGCTCTTTGTTAACACTCTCGAGAGGGGAAGAACAATTGAAACTATCAAGTGTGTTTCATTATTTATCTCTTCTGCATCCACAGAACACCGGAGCCGAAGTGATCGTCGCGAGCAAAGAGCTGCTGCTCCCCTGTCCATAGCTGCTCCACCACTGCCATCCTACCCTCCTGCTCACAGCCAGAGGAGGCGCGAGGCCAAGGACCGCCATTTCCTAACGGTAAGCATGGTGGCTGCTAGCTGCCTGCATTTGCTCTTCTGGAGCATTGAGTCCCTCTCTGCTCAGTGAGGGAAGCTGGACTGGCTGAGAGAGCAGGCCATAGGCATGTAAGAACTCCTTTCCTTTTGGGGTACACACACACACACACTTGCTAGCTGTGTAACACGGAAAATCAATAATAGTTAAGGACTCTGAAATCAAATCCCAGCTCTTCTTATATGTTAGAGTTTAGGATTATTTCTTTCTCTCAGTTCCTGCCTTTGCAATAAGAGGATTTTATTTATATAGTTTAATAGGGCTTGAATATGTACAGAGCTTCGCACAGGGACTGACTGACCCAGACTAAGACACCTATAAATGTTAACCACCACTGCTACTGCCATTATTACCAGTCTGACTCCACAGGAGAAGCTGGAAAAGAAGTTATGGAATGTGAAAAGTTACCACTAGAATCAATCATAAGTTCAAGCTTTCCCATTCGATGTAAGAGGCTACTTCCCTAGGGTAATCTATTAGCTCACTGACATCATCACTGCGTGTGGTTAGAGCCTAATCTGGGGGGATGTGGCTGTAACTCAGGCCAAGCTCTCAAGGGTAGACCACAGATGATGAAGCTGGGCCTGAGTGGAAACACCTGCAAACTCCATCAGCAGCTGCTGTGAACACTTCATCCCACATGTGCCTTCTGGGGCCTCGGTGGGGAGAAGTAAACATTTGCTTCTGTGTACTTGTATCCCTGAAGTCAGGAACTATGGTTTCACGACCAAGCCAGTCCAAATCGTCATCAAGCTTGCCAGCACTCCTACTGTCTTATTTCGGGCTCGAGGCCTGATGTCTAAAGAAGTTACAGCCCTGTATGTAAGAATTGAGGATTTTGTTTGAAATTGACCACATGACTCTAAACTCTACAAAAGTAGGGACTGCACAATATGCAAAATAGTGCAAAATGTCCAGGTTTTATGATGTCAAAAATTCAGATGGAAACGTATTTCACCTAAATGAATTTGCGCGTTATAACATCCACATAAGAACTTGAATGAGACTAGATGCCCTACAGGTATTTTTCCTGTTTGCAGTCAGTTAGTAGGCACTGTGTCCTTGAGTTGAGTATGTACTGGGTACCATACTGTCCTCACCACATTGCTGTGATGTAATCCAAGAATAAGAAGGGGGTTATGATTTTCTGATCCATCAGACAGAATGCTACACATGGTAGTGATTTGCCATAAAAGTCCCTACTCGATACAAGTTCTTATTAAGCTTAAATATGCTTCCCAAAGTGTTTGCATCTAATGAGGTATTTTCTGCATAAAAATGCTAAAAATATTTTCCCATTCATTATAATATGTTTGCGGCTCATTAAGTTGGTTTTCTTGGGGAGGAGGTGAGACAAAAATCTTCAGTGCTTACAGAGGTGACAAGAAAATATAATCCTTTTTATAATCTGCATAATTTTTAATGACATCTAAATACCTAAATAAGATGCTGGGAAAAAGACTTTAAGGAGTGACTAGCAATAACTGTGCTTCGTTTACCCAATAGATAGCAATAAGAGGATCCTAGATTATACTGTGGTAAACATCTGAAAGTTTGCCTATCTTGAATTTCTCAATTCTTGAAATGTCCAAATCACTTGGGGGAATTTTGTTTACAATTGAGTTTGGGTCACCAATTTCCTTAGAAGATTTTCCATTCAAGTTAGACCTCACAGGCTTGGCTAGAATATGTTTCTATGTATTCAGCTTGAAAGGCCATATGTTGCTTAAAGAATAAAGGTTACAGGAGTAAGGATAGGAACTTCGTAGACAAAACCCTGGGTACACATTTTCTTAGAGAACTATTAGATCTATATTTTATTAGAGAGTAGCTTTCTTATTTTAATCTATAAGACTTAGTTAAGCCAATTTTTCTTCCTTTTAAAAAATATCCATAATAAGTCTCCAGTATAAGTTCCCACTGCTATGCTGGACACTATAATAAGTTCTGGTTAACAATGGCGTGGTCTGTAATGGCAAACTGCCTGAACTTGTATACTAATTCTACCATATAAACTGTGCAATTCTAGACCAGTGCATCCTTCAAATCATTGTCTTAGCCATCAGAATTGATAGTACCACATAGGTTTGGCACTAAAAGTTGAATGTGTTTGTGAGCAGTGCTTAATGCATGGTAAGCACTCCATAAATATTAGGCCTGATGACGACGATGAGGATGATGGCTGATGAGGATAATGAAGATGATGATAGCTTGTCATAAAGTCCTTAATGTGTCTGTCATTTAATGACAAGATTGTAGGTTTAAACCCCAACTGTCTAAATTTTGTGATTTGGAAAAGGTTGTTGTATCTTTCTGAATCCTGGTTTCTTTCTGTTTTTTACAATTAAATTCCAGTTTCTTTGTCCGTAAGATAGGGATAAATCATTTCAACTTCACAAGGTCATTAAGTATATTTCATGTGATACTATATAAATAAGATTAGATCATGTTTATGCAAGTCCCTAGCACAGTGCTAAAATATTTGAGTATATGAACCTATATTCATAGTCAATTTTAATAAAGCTCTTATCATCAAATGAAAGGCCCGTAATATATATATATAACCTCATAAAATTAGAGAAAATATAAATCACTACACTCTTTCCAGAGGAGAAGGAAAACTCTAAATATTCATGCACTTTCTTCCAGCAATTCCACATCTGGGAATTAACTCTAAGTCTATGTGAAGATTTATTCATTAATATGTTCATCAAATCAAAATTTTAATAGGAAAATATAAATAAATATATACATCCCAAGTGTCCAAAAAAGAGCTTACTTTAATAAATTTTTATATACATTCTATCTTATAGGAATTAACAAAAAATCATAGTATTATATAAGAATATTTAATGACATGAAAAAATGTATACTTTATTACTGAGGATTTTTAAACAGAGTATGATCTCAAACCATGTGTAGGAGAGAATATCAGTAGATAAATGACTAAAAAAGCTATATAACTTTGTTTCCCAAACTGTTAACTAAGATGCCCTATGGCAATGCCATGAACTTATACAAAGGCCACAGGATACTAGAACATTTTCAAGTGACAGTGTCTTCACTCCAGTGACACCTGGCAGTGACTCTAAAGTAACTCCACAATTCCTACAAGTAAGAAGGGATGCTGTTTCTTATCAATTAATTTACCTAAAAGGTTCTTCAAGAGGAATTCACATAAAAACAAACTGGTTAAATTTAGCTTAAATCCCACTATTAGGTGAGAATTTAAGTAGTGTCCCTAAATACCAGCACCTTCTGTCATCAGGGTGACAAAGGAGGTGATTGCGGGGAAAGATTCTCTAACAGGAGTATCTTTTCCAATCTGCTCTTGAATCTGAAGTTCTACCATTAGCAACTGTGTAATTCTTTCTAATTGGAAGAGACACCAGCCTTGCCTATGAATTCAACTTTGGATAATCAATTTTAATAAATGATTGATAACAAAAAGAAAGCAAAATTTAGGAAATTAATTTTGGACCTTCTCTTTGGAATCTGAGGTGCAGAAAGAGGACCAAAGCAACCCTCTCCAAACCTACATCCTCACATAGCATCTCAACATTCTGATTCATTCTGTATGGAAAAATATAGTTTTTCATTGATCAAGGACCCCAAGACTTGTTTGGACATGGCTGACAGTCAAATGTATAAAGTTTATGGATCGATAAGAAAGAGAAATAGCCTAAGGTCAATTCTTTAGCCACACAGGTGGACTTCTGTCTACAAATGTATGTGTTGTGACTGTTCATTGCGGGCAGGGGAGATAAGAAAAGAAGAATGGCACCAAGGTGTGTGTTTGTGAACTAAACTCATTTGTCTTCAGGTAGAATACTTAAGGAATTTTCTCCTTGCCTAGGTCGTAGTCAAATTAGGAATGTCAGTCAAGTGGCAATCAGGCTATGAGACATTTGTCAGAACTGCAACAGGTAGCCTCTTCTCTGCAAATGTACATGAGGGTTAGCAATCTTGGTGAAAGCCATTCCAGAGAAATGAATTCAAGATGGTCCTTGCAGAAATTTTTGGTAAGAAGTAGTATTTTTAAGTGCTCAAGTACTGTTGATTGGAAAACTTCTCGTTTGAGAGAGTTCATAGTGTATGTGTGTGTGTGTTTGTGTACCAGTGTGTCAGTGTGTATAGAAAAGCATACTGATCCTTCCATGCAGCTGAGGACAGTGGTGATATAGGAAGTCCTTATCTCCCAGTATTTCCTTCAAAATTGATACAGAACAGCAAGGTTGAAAAACAACAAAAAAATTACACAACCAAAAACACACCATCAAAATTTTTTGAGGGCAGAGAATACCCCAAACACCAAATTAGTATGAATTAAAAAGAGAAAAATAAGCACCAAGTCTTCGTTTTGTCACAGAGGCATGGAGTATAAATTTTGAAAATAAAAAAAAAAAAAAAGACCTGGAAGTATGGAACTAGAGTGCATCTGGAGGTTGAAATCCACCTCCAGAAAAGTTTAATCTATCCTATCCCTGAAAATACTTCTAAAACATTGTTCAAATAGACAAATAGACTGGAAATAAATTTTAAAATATGTGTACCATGCAGTAGCTGCCATCCATCCATATATGGAAGTTTGAGAGGAGAAAGGGCAGAAAGAAAGGCATATGCACCCTTTAGCAGCTAGAGGTAAAGAAACCAAACTCTAACCTCAGATGAGAAGGACATGTAACTGCTGCCCTGCTAAGAGCAGAAACTAGGATACTGAAATATTTGGATTTGGGCATAGTGAAAAAAAATGTTGCCATTAAATCAGGAATCTTGGGAAACACGCTAATGCCACATAGGTGAATAAAATAGATTAGAAGAATTATGTAAGTGAAAGAGTGCAGGAGGTCTGGATTTTATAGCAAACTAACATCTTCTTCAACTGCTGCACTATAAAAAGAGCTGCTTTCAACATAGAGGAGTTTAGACAATTTTGTATCCGTGAGGATTATCATGGGACAAAGATTCCTCTTAGTGGGGAATCTACCAAAGGGCAGGCTTCGTCCATCTAGGGAAAAACAGAGAAAAGGACAACAAAAGGATGGTTGGTTGGTATGCATCTTAACACATGTAAATGTAGATCCAGAACTACAAGTGTGGAGAGGATGAAGATGGTGAACTCAAGGTTAAGCGTGACGACAGAAATGATACAACTTAAACGCGAGAAAATAGACGAATAACTAAGAAAATAAAATTGACTCATTGCTTTTTGTCCAGGCAATGAGTAGATCTGAAAAGATGTTAAAAACAACCAAAAAATATAGTAATTAAAGTTCAAATAATAGAAAAGGGACAGATACTACAAAACAGCTTGATAAAGCTGAAGAACAAAGGCACATTTCTAAGAGAAAGAAATGAACAAATTTAACAAAATACACATAATTACAAAATAATCAGAATTTTCATATCAACTAATGTGAGATTAATTTGCACATTAAAAGAAGCCCTTTCAATTTATTTTAATCAAGCAACACCAAACTACACACTATAACACACGAAACACGCTAAAAATAAAATGATCAAGATTATTCCATAAAGGAAGGAACAAAGATATAACAAGTGAATAAAATAAGAAATCAGTAGTGGCTTAAAATATAAAACTCATGAGTATTAAGTGACAAACACAGCTACATTTATGAAGCAAAAACTCTAGGGTATATAGATATAGATAGAAACATGGTACCAGTAGGCAACTTTAACATATCACTTTCAGTACAGATGGGGCAAGAAGACAAAACATAGGAGACAGAAAAGCTAAAAAACATTGTCAGGAGACTTCAAGCCATGATAATACACAATATTATCAAACATACCCTTGGATCATAAAAATTGATTATTACTTAGATTCAAAATGTCATTGTTCCCTAAAGTAAGAATATTCTCAACAACACTTGCTGACCACAGTGTAGCAAAGCTCCAGATTACTAACAGAGAGAGCCAAAGCATCAGAAAATCCTTCCAACCTGGACATTTTAAAACTTCCTATGAAACATTTAGCAAAAGAAAGAATATGAAGTGATACTACACAATTTCTTAAAAAATGATAATGAAAGTATTATATAGCAGAGTCTCTAAAATAAAATTAAAAAAATGATCAAGAAAAAACACATAGTACCATATATTAAATAAGTGAGGGAGTTGAGGGCGAATATGATCAAAATACATTGTTTGAAATTTTCAATGAATTAATAAACATTTATTTTAAAAGTTGTTCAAACTCATCCACAACCAGAAATACAGACAGCATAGGGCAGCATGATCTGTTGGTGAAACTGGGGAAATTCAGATTTGATTTACCTGATGAATTGGGCAATATCTAGTAAACTTTCCTAAGCACTTCTCACCCTAGTGGTTGCAGTAGAGATACACTTCTGATGCTACAAAAAGATTCACTGGAGCAGGGTTTATAAGGTATTAGAAACAACCAAAATATGCACATGTTAAAGAATGATAGAAGAAGCTGCAGGACATCTACACAGCTGCATATTATGCAGATATAAAAGAATAAGGAAGACTCTTACGAACCAAAAGAAAGTTGCTTCTAGGACATTCTCTTAAGTGGAAACCAAGCAAAACCCCAAACAATATCTATCTTATATGATTCTCCATGTTAGAAAGGTATATGAAATATTGCATTGGAATCAATTTTGCAATCTTCACAAACCTCCAAACTGCCAAAAAAAAAGACAATTAAAAATTATAGCTAAAACAGAGTTAAGAACATGACACTCATAGACCTCCATCACCCACATGAAAAGGAAATCTACAAAGGGTATGGGAGTAGGTGTGTATGTGTATCATACTAGGAAGTGAGCCCCGGCCAGCACTCTTACCACCCAACTATATTCCAAGTCATTGTGTACCTTTTATTTTGAGACATGGTCTTTCTAAGTTGTTCATTCTGGCCTTTAACTCACTCTATAGCCCACAATGTTCTTGAACTTGAAATCCTTTCACCTTAGCATCCTGACATGTTGTGATTATAGGCCTACTCCACAAGCCTGGCCAGAAATCATATTAAATGGTTATGAAATACACAAATACTGCAACAAACTGATACTCCATCTAGAAAAACAAAAGTCTTGAAGTTTTCTTATGAGAAGGAGCGCTAGAAGAGTTGTGATTGGTGAGTGACTGGAGCAGGATAGAATGAGGCTGATTTGAAATTAGAGGGAAGGCTGGAACCCTCCATGTGAATAAGCTCCCGATCCCGCAAAGTGAACGTGGTAGCTGGTAGATGTGTGCAATGTGTTTTGCATTCTTCTGCAGCTCAGTTCAGCTAGGTGCAATCCCTGCATTCACTTAGAGTTTTTCATGTATGAAATCATGCATAAGCAAACACAACATTTACATTATGTTCAAATCACGCTCCTAAGATACCAATTGCTTTGGAACTAATGCAAGTTTTCAAAATGAGCACAGCAGAACTGGCTGGAGAGGAAAGATAAATCAGAACAAATGAGGTTGCTTTAACTACAGGGGATGGGTGAAGATAAGAATGAAGGAATAGAAAGGAAGCCGTGAGGCTGAGGAGGAGTGACATTTCTTTGAGCATATGTTTTTCTTATTGCTGTTTTGTTTTTTCATGCCTTGTAGTCTTAGAGCCCAGGCAATATTTCATGAATCCTCTACCCATAAATAAATAACATCAACTAGAATGTGAGGAGAACCCCAAGTGGAAAGCAAACGGTAATGAATAAACCTAACTATATCACAAATGAATAGAAAACCCACCCTTGAGGAGGGGAAAGAAAATACCTAATATTGATAGCTGTGGAAAATATTATTTGGGTTCGGCTTCATTTCATGGCAATCAAACTAATTTACCTATGGAGCTACAGCTATAATTTTAAATGGAACAACCAAGCACAAACAGGCATTAAAATGTAGTACTGTATATCTAAAATTGGGCAAGCAATAAACTTAGGAATGTTGTGCACATTAAGGAGCCTCAGTTGACTAACACATGACTATTAGACAATCCCTGTATTTCGTACGGTTTCTAATCACCTCACCTCTCATAAAGTCAGAGTGATGCTTCATAGTGAATGCCTTATGCACTTATACTGTGTCATCCTTCTTGCTCCCCATTTGCTAGCCATTCTCCATCGATTTTCAGTGGCATTCTCAGTCGTTGCTTGAAGAACTGTGTATGTATTTTCCTTCACAAGCAAGGAAATAAGTACGTAAATAGTGAGTCCGAGAATGACAGTTGAAGTCAGGAATGAGAATGAAGGGACTATGTAGACAGATTTTTGGATGTCCACAGCCTTGTCCAGCGAGGTTTACATTTAACTGACTTTGGCAAAGACACTGCTTTGGCTTCCAAAGGCTTGCCGTTCCAAATCTGGTTGTGCCATCAGTGGCAGACCTCGTTTCTAAGGGATTAGCAGTGGTCTACATAAGGAGCAAGAAAGCCAGTGTAGCTAGGTAACTAATGCTACAATCTATGTGATGCTTTGGACTGCTGTTAGGAGCTGACCACAGGAAGCATAGTCATTTGCCAAGTATAAAAATATTAAGGACTCTGAAAATCATTTATAAATCTTGAATAGAAGAAATTAAGCACCCACTAGGCAGTAATCTTTTTATTTAGAAACATGAAGGGAAAAACATTCTAATGAACATAACTCTGAGGCATAAATGGTACAACAGAGGGATGAGCTCAGGGGGTTTGGAAAGTCCCCAAGCAAATTGTTAGAGCAGCCATTCTGGTGACTGTGGTGTCCCCAGACTAAGCAAACCTTCAGGCACATGGCTGCTTCCTGATAATCAGCAGTGCAATACGAAGCTGTGCCATATTGAGGTGTGCATGCAGACTCAGAAGCCTGAGATAGAGGGACCTGGACAAGTCCCCTGAACATTTGGCTCTGTACCTCTCATTTGTCAAGCACATCTCCCAAAACCAATCCTTTGATGGCAGAGAGAGGGAAGAGAACCAAAACACAGTCACATTTTTTTTTCCCAGGGAAGTTAGATTTCTCAAAAGCTTCTGGAGAGACAATATCATAGAGACCTGTACATGAGTGAAGGTAAATTAAAACTTGTAGACTACAGAAGAATTTTTCCAAGTTAGAAATATATTTAGCAGATATAGCTTGGGAGTGCCACATAGAATAGAGGGTTTTTTTTTTTTTTGGATTATTAAGAATCCAGGAGACTAAATGACCAAGGTGAAGCGTGGAGATGGTGGAGAAACAGGAAGCAAAAGATGTATGGAAAAAGCTGAAGGAGGTGCTGATCACTACAGGGAAGGCATCATGTTTATAATATATATCTAGTGAAGGACCTTAGCTGGATGGATCCTGGAAGGATTCCCTCTCCCATTTGCCCAGATCATGTAGATATGCGACATTTATCAGCAGAACAGGTCAGATAGCATTTGTAAATAAAGAGCCAGTAAACAGATACTGAAGAGAAAACAGACCAGGAGCATCATTCCATTGTGCCCTATTTACACTAAAAGTGACTTTGTGTTTCCAGAGCATATCTGGAACCAACTGGGGCAGCAATAGCATGAAGAGAAGGGGATTAATGGTCGGACAGGACAACTCTCATGCTCTGTTTCTTAAGTATTACTCCCAAAGAACAATTTAGCTTCAATCTTTTGGTCAAGAAAGTAGATGTTAGCCGGGCGGTGGTGGCACACGCCTTTAATCCCAGCACTCAGGAGGCGGAGGCAGGCAGATCTCTGGGAGTTCGAGGCCAGCCTGGTCTACAAGAGCTAGTTCCGGGACAGGCACCAAAGCTACAGAGAAACCCTGCCTCAAAAAAAAAAAAAAAAAAAAAAAAAAAAGAAAGAAAGAAAAGAAAGAAAAAGAAAATAGATGTTCAGGGGTTGGAGAGATGGAATCGGCAGATAAGGGCACTTGCTGTTCTTCTGGGGGATGCAGGTTTGTTTCCTAGCACTCAGCACATTCAGTGCCCACAGCCACCTTTAACACCAGCTCCAGGCGATTCTGCACTCTTGTCTACTGTGCACTGCACTCACATGAACAAACTCATGTGCACATAAACATAAAATTTAAAAATAAAAATAAAATCTTAACAAAATAAATTAGATGGTCAGATTCTGCTCTAGGTCTTCCTTTTCCAAAACCCTAACAAATTCTGTAGCTATGGCACTGTCTGTCCAATCAGCCTTTTGGATGATCCAATTTGCAGTGATGCCCAATTTCTCATCTCAACATGTGTAACACCTGAAATAGCTCACTGTGGGCTATCATGGCATCTCTATCTAGATCATATTTGCAATACAAAATGGAGATTGATTACCCTGTTGAATGGTTCTGACCCATTAGCATCTTTATTCTTTGTACCATCATCAATGGCCCATACATCAGTCAAAATTCTAATGAATCCAAAGAAGTTCATCTGGTCTTCTACATCTGGAAAAAGGAGTCTGATCAGTGGGTTAAGGTCAAGTTCTGGAATTTACAGAACATCTTTCCAGCTAAGAGTCCTAGTCTCTTCTCTGTCCAGGGTGGCGATGGCACAACTGCAGAGGCAGAAAATGTGACTGCAGATGTCTTTCTTGATCCCCACAAGTGTTTCACTCAATAGTAACATGGAGGCCTGGGACAAAGACTGAAGAACTACTAAAATTGAAGGAGACAAAAGAAGTTTGAAAACTGAGTGCAATGGATGATCATGGCTGGGATCCCAAGTGAGAAAGGGGATATGAATGCGAAAACTGGATTATTTCAAGTAGTAGTCCTTAACCTTCCTAATACTGTCTCCCCTTAATACAGCTCCTTATGTTGTAGCGACCCCCAGCCATAAAAGTATTTCATTGATACTTCATAACTGTAATTTTGTTGCTGTTATGAATTGTAATGTAAATATCTGATATGCAGGATATCTGATATGCTACTAATAAAGGGTCATGACCTACAGGTTGCAAACCACTGATTTAAAGGAACAGAAGAAAGAGAATGAATATACATTCAAAAGAACTTTGTTAGATTACCTTGCAAGTTACTGTCTGGGTAGTCCAGTAATGGCTGTCTCATACTGGAGAGTTCAAGAATGCACTAGTTATTCAATACATGTAGTCCCAATCTGGCACTGAAGACCTGTAGGGTTCTTACAGAGCTCTGGTCTTTAGGGGTCTCTGTTGGAAGTCTGAAAGGAATGCAGCTGGGGCAGCAACAGGATAGATGAACTTGCCAACAAGTGTGAAGGCAAGTCTGCAAAAACATTTCCTTCTTTTATGTCCTTTTATCTGGACTGTTGCCACAAGATGCCGCCCATATTTAGGGTGAGTCTTCCCACTTCAAACAGTCTGATCCAGAAAATCCCTTCCAAGAATGTCCAAAAACTTGTGTTTTAGTTGATTTGAGATACCATCAAGATGACAACCAATATCAGCGATCATAAGCCCACCCATCATCAACTTGACACCCAATCATGTCTCTTTACATAATGCTTAATCTCCAAATGAAAGCAATAACAAAGACATAATCCTGCTTAACATGATATAACTATGCTGCATACAACCACTGATGCATTATATATTCTTTTTAGAATACACAGTCAAATCCCTTGAAGAATGGTTTATCTTTTATTTATATTTTGTTGTCTCTAACCTAATATATTATAGATTTACAACACTTAACCACTGATATTATCTCGATTGGTGTTGCATTATGTGCCAACAAAATAGAGGAAAGAAAGAATAAATAACTACCCTACCCTTATTTTTAATCTTTTATTTTTATGACTTTATCAGGGAAGCATGCATACATGAGCATATTCATGTATGTGTTTGTCTGCCTATTTTTTGCTATATCCCATTGAAATGGAATCTTTGTCAATTTAGTTAAGGCAGATGTATTTTTTATTCTTTTATTGAAACAAAACATTGTAGGAGAGACCAGCTTGGCTTCAATTTCATGTTTTTCGGTCTCTTGGCCACCAGCCTCATTTCAGAACTAGTTTGCTCTGTATCTTTGCCTTGAAAAGATGTCCTCTGGCTTTCACTGCCTACTATACTTGCTTGTATTATACAAGAGACCAGAAATATGTGCCATAAGTGATAGATTATAGTGAAACCTTAAAGCATCAGAACATAATGATATTCTAGGCTATTTGCTGCTGAACAGAGCAACACCAAGTTATGACCTTCACTGTCTCCAAAACATCCCTGTACAACTGAAGCAGCATATTCTTCCTGGAGCTTCAGCATATAACACAAATATCTTCTTAATATATCTATCTATATGCACAAGCATGCTCTTAACAAAATAGGGTGGAAATGCTCATGTCATTAAAATCTTTGTTTCTGAAACTGGTCACATGGCCTTACCTGGTATTTATGACTACCTATCTCTACTACCCATTCTATATTTCCTCTACCCTAAGCGAAATACCTTAACAGGTTTTGGTTCTTTTCCTAGGAGTGACCCACACATTCTTCTTTGAAGGGTCTGAGTCATTGGTATCCTGCCTGGATTAGATTGTGGTTTCCCATTGACTTTAATCATAGGACTTGGTAAACACCAAGAGACATCATAAGGATGTTATAAACTCCAGACATAATATTCCCTACCTCCACTGTGGAGAAGCAATCAAATTTTCACCTGGAAGTCTGGATCAATCACCCTCCCTCCTAACATTGTTATTCCTTTCTTAGCTTGTTGAATTAAGGGCATCCAAAGCCCAAAGTGGGAAGTATTATTCGGTGAAATGGAGGGAATTTTTGTTGTGTCTCTTTGTAGAATCACTCTCCTTTCTGGAATCAAAACTGTGAAGCCAGTGGAACTCAAGGTCCCAGAAATAGGAAGCAAAATGTTCCTAGTGGGTAACTAGGAGTGATAGTAAATAAAACCATTCTCATTTCAACCCTTTTATTCCTAGATCTGTAAATTGTGGCTATGGGAGAGACTGTACTATATACACTAGATACTGATTTAAAGTATGGGCAGCCTTCTGCAGAACCCTGGTCCAGCCATCCAGGCTACTGCTACCTAGTTGGCAATGTAACTGTATTTTTAAAGGCCATTCTACAGTTCTATCAAGCCAAATGGTTCAAGATGATGGAGAACATGACAATTATTTTGTTAGTCACTTTCTGTTGCTGTGATAAAATACTATGACCAAAAGCAATTTAAAGAAGAAAGGTTTTATTTTGTCTTATGGCTCCAGAGAGATGGCATCCATAATGGCAGGGAAGATATAACAACAATCAAGGAAAGCATGATGGATGGCAGGAGCAGGAAACGGATCACATTTTCATTCACTCAGAGAAAGCAAAGAGAGAACAGGATGTGTGGCGAGCCTACACACTCCCAAAGTCCACCCCAACCATGTGCTTCCTCCAACAAAGCTCCACCTCTGCAAACAGCACCACCAACTGGGACCAAGTGTCCAAAAGCATGAGCCTACTGTTATGCCTTCCCTGCTATGGCCCCTCATCCCAGATTGGCAATTGGTTGCATCTGTCATCTGTTTCTGTACTTCCCATGGCCAGTCTCCCCACCTCCTTGGAGATAGCAGGCAAGTCCAGTGACTTTTGTGACACTCTCTCAGAGGTCCACCAGTTCTGTTTAGTCCTTTTGAGCTCCTGATACATTAGTATCTTCAAGGCAGCCCCCACTACTCAGAATGGTTCCAGCTTCACTCGGCATTTCTGAGCTCCAGTGCTCCATCACCAACCAAGCTAAGATGAAATAAATGGGAGGGGCATATTCCTATTCCTATTCATGCATCTCTCCCTCCTGTCTGTCATGATATAAGCTGAACATTCTACTCTGCCATGCCAACCCCACCAGGGATGAAACTATGAGCCAGATTTCTTTTAAAAAAGAAACCTTTGGTCCTTTACATTGTTTTGCTGAGTTAATTTTGTCATAGTAATAAAAAGGTAATACACATGAAGAGAAGAGCATGATATTAGTCTAATATAGCATTGCAAGAGCAGCGATGCCTATTACCCCTCCCATCTAACTCAACTGTTTGGTCTCGGAAATTAGATGGATCTCAGAGACTTACTGCAATTTGCTGGTGACTATTATTGTACTTGCTATTCTTATGTAGTGTTTGTATTGAAGGAAATTAGCATAGTGCCAGGCATGAAGACACAGCTACAGATGATAGCAGAAACCAACTGCCAGCCAAGGGTGAGGGGTCATTGCCAGGATGACACTACAAGAACAGTGTGTATGAGGGAGTAGGAAGTCTCCTCTTCCTTTTCTGGTAGCGTGTTGGCATGACCTAATGGGAAGCAGCTAACAAGACAGAAATGTTTGCATCATAGAGCAGAATACAGGAGAATAGATTCATAGCAAACAGACAATCACTTGTTCGGCAGCGCAATAGCTGATAAAAGAAAGCTTTAACCAGGGAGCCTGGTTCACATTAAGCATTGTGAAAAAGAAAGAAAATGCCTTGCTGCAGAATTTAGTTTTGGAATTCTTTTTAAAATATTAGCCTGTCTGTGGAGCTGTCAATAAAATTACTTGTCTGTATACATCATTTTACAGAATATTCTTGGGTTGAATTATCTTACATGCCTAAGACTTTTTCACTATTCAAAATATAGGCAGACAATGGAATAGTTTTCACAATAAAAAATTGAATTATTGATATACACAGCAACTTGGAAGGATCTCAAAGGTATTATTCTGGGAGAAAGAACCTAGTCTTCAAAGGTTACATACTCTATGATTTCATTCATATAACATTTTCAAAATGACAAAACCAAAGTGATGGAGAGCAAGTTAGGGGCTGCTAGGGGTTAGTATTGGGGGATATTGTGACTATAAAGTAACAGCACGGGGGAGTTTGTGAAAGTCATAGAACAGGTTTGTGCTCCGTTAATGGTGTGGCTCCATGGGTATATCCATGTAATACCACCCATAGTAGAGCAGGAGTAGAATAGCATAGTAGACGGAGCAAAGGTAGGAGGTGCAGGGCGTGGGAGAGAGAAGGTCTTACCTCCGACACCCTTTGAAAGTTGGCTTTTGTCACATCTGCCCTGCCCTGAATTCCCTGTGCAAAGCTTCAGTGGAAATGGAACCCAAATGGGGTAACATCTCCCCACTTCTGGCTTCTTCTGCCGACTCCCCTGGCTGCTCCCTCTGATTTGGGTGAAAGGGTTTGTGGTGTTTGCAGCCGTTCAAAGACTCTTTCTTCCTAGTGCTTCAAAGCAGGGCCTGCCTTTTCCTTCCTCGTCTCTTTTATTTGCTGTTAGCAACCTTTGTGGATTGATGGAGCTGCGTGACCCTTGGCAGGGGCTCCCTTCACTGACAGAACTGGTCACAGAGAATGAATAAGATACCAATTTCTCAGTCATCATGGTCAGTGAGCCTTGTTTTGTGTTCCTGACAGTTCAGAGCAATTCCTGCGAGTAAATGACTTAGCTGAGCGCTAGGTACAAAGTGTTGTCCTGCCTGGACTCCCTGTAGACCTCTTTGCCATTCATGTGGGACTGCTTTCCACAAATGCTTCCAAATATGATTTTGTTAAGCTCCGTGTGTTTAAGGTATTTCGTTAATAGTACAGAAATAAACAAAGTGTTCTTGAACGTTGAAATACTTTTCGTGTTCTGTTACCCCAGAAATTTTTGTTCCATTTCAGCCAGGACAAACTGTTTTTTGCTTGGCCAGTTGCTTTCAGAGAGCCAGTCTTTGGGTAAAAACTGCACCATTGCCCTTGTCATTCAAACTTTTCTCACTGTGGGTAGATTTCACACCCCAAATGTCTCCCAAGAAAATGTAATTAAAAACTGAGTGAGTACATGTTCGCTCTCTCTCTCTCTCTCTCTCTCTCTCTCTGGTTTCTTTGGCGTCACGTCCTTAATTTTTCTTATTTTATTTTTGAGGATTAAATCCAGAGTTGTGTGTAAGCAACCCAAGTGCTGTGTCACTGATATGGCCCTAGCTTGTTTAGCTTTATTTCACACACTCTCTAAAACCGTGCTGAATTATCAGTAGTGTGGGTTTTTATATTCGATTCATTTTGGTGCATGCATGCACATAGGTACACACGCCACAGCATGCATGTGCAGGCTAGAGGAAAACCTGCACAAGTCATTTCTTTCCTTTCACCGCATGGACACTGAGGACTGCACCGAGGTCATTGGGCTTTGAAGCATGTGCCTTTACCTGCTGAGCCATCTCTTCAGCCCACATGTACTTTGTAGATTGTTGTGTTGTATTACATTTTTATAAATACAGTACTCCGCAGTCTGGTTATCATTCTGTTGTTGGCAGGTATTTGGGTTAGTTGTTTGCAATTGTAGGGTTTTATTTGGTCATTTGGCTTTTACAAATATAATTGCTGTAGATATTTTTATGCAAGGTTTCTTGTGGATATACGCATTTTTCTTCCATCCATAGATCTAGCATGGAATTAAAAATAAACTTATGTTTAACTTTACTAATACTACCAAACACACTCTAAAGTGTTTGTACCATGTTAAATAACTCTCTTCAATTTAGAAGCATTCCAGTTGCGTCCCATCTTTGCCAACACTAGATGTTACTACTGCTTTTCAGTTCAATTTCTTTATTATACATAGTGACTTGTGGTTTACATTTGAATTGCCCTGTGAATGTAAACACTTGTGCATCTTATATGTTTTCTTTTGCCAAATATGAATATGAATGCACAAAGTAGCTAAAGAATAAGTTGGTAAGCATCTGTCTCCAAAGATCTCCCTTCCTGACCTACAAAAATTGTGTACCAAATTCTGCTTCAGTGACATTCACTTGGATTTTTCACAGGGAGTTTTTAACACCTTACTAAGTGTTTATTTGCTGTATGGTTTGCTTTGGATGTCAGAGCTGGCTAGGAATATGGACTGATGAGTCTGGACTTTTGGGGTTCAGGGTGGCACGTTAGGTGGTGGTTATGCATTTGAGGAAACTGAAGGTTGAGGTGGGGCTCAGCCCTACAAAAGCAGAGGATGCCCCCTAAGCCTCTTCCTCATTCGTTATTTTGCTTTCCATTGCTTATTCAGCTTTGTGATTGTAGGAGTTGAAGACATGGGGAGAAAGAAGCCCAGGATGAGTATTAAAAATAATATTATTAAACATGTTTGGAAAGATGATCACATTACCAGCCAGTGGAAGACTCTGAGGTAGTCTCAAGGGACAGACTGTGCTCGTGACATGTAAAGAAGGCATCACCAAACTTCTTTAAGCCTCAGAGAACCATCAAAGTGGCTCATGTTTATGTACAATACACACACACACACACACACACACACACACACACAGTCCTACACAGAAAAATCTGAGGCAGATGGACCTTCTCCATCTTCCAGATGGGCCACAGTATGTACATCAATGCATAGACCGGTCTAAGGACAATCAAGACCTGCTGTAGAGTGATATTAAAAGTCCAGGTCAGCTCACTAGAACTCTGGTATGGACTGTAAAGGATATCTTCACTCTAAGATTTTACTCCTGTGTTCAAATAGATAGCAATACCTCATCTCCAGTAAATACATCTCAGGTTTAAGATAGCACGATGGCTGTAAATCAGCTCTGAAACTCGACAGCTATAAATGCCATGTGGTATCAGTTAGATCACAAACCAAAGCCAATTTTTCAAAACATTTCCTGCTGGAATACCCACAACATTTTAACAGATGTCTTTTGGCAAGTTTTGAAGCAAAATAATCCCCTATCAGCATATGAAATAAAACCCAACAGAAAATAAAATGTGAAGTAGAGGGATTTTTTCTTCTCCTGCTGCCATTAAGAGACAGATTTGGGGAAATCTCGAAGTCTTTGGAGAAATACTTGCTCTCAGCCACAAAAGTCGAGGCATGAACTTTTCTCTCTGATATATACCACACAAAAAAAGATCGGGTTTTGAAAATGTTCTTTCAGTGTTCACTAGAGAAATTTCCTTGGCTACTTTTGAGTATAATATTTGTTATTTCTTGTTCTGAGCACTGTTCATAAGTATAACTCTGGGTTTGGTTGAGGCAATCTTATGAAAAGCTAGGGGAAACAGCTTGAAAATACAATGGCACCCACAGAGAACAAAATGGAGGTGAGGCATCAAAGAAGAATCTATTGTTAGGAACAAGATAGACATGATTGATCCTGGCTTATTCAACAATGTAGTAATTTAGTCTGAAGCCTCTCAAAATCAATGGGGGGGGGGCAAAATGAAAGCCTAGGAAAGGAAAAGGAAATGGATTTTCCATTTTTCTCCAGCATGCTTTATGAAAACATCAATAGTACAGACAAGTTAAAAGAATTATACAGCGAGCACACTGTACATGAGAAATAAACTATTTTTATTTTGAGTCTGACAGTTTGTTTACACTGGAGCTGATTTTTGCCTTCATCTGAGAAATGCTCTTAAATGAATGAAATGGTGTCTCCTAATACTCTTCGCACACAGTTATTTTAAAGAAGCAAGTGTTGTTCACTGCCACTTCCGCACTGAGTGATTCTTCCAAAACCAGGGGTCCCTATGGGTATTCTTTCATTCATTACCTGTTGTTTTGCGGGCATCTTTCTCATGCTGTCTTATTCTCCCCTATGCTATGTCATTTTTAACTTTGTACTAAGAGCTATACTGAAAAAGGATGTGTAGGTGGAAATAATTTGATGTCATGTCTTTAAGAGGAATTTTATTTCTTTTTTTCTTTTTTCTTTTCTTTTTCTTTTTTCTTTTTTTATTTTTCGAGAGAGGGTTTCTCCGTAGTTTTTGGTTCCTGTCCTGGAACTAGCTCTTGTAGACCAGGCTGGCCTCGAACTCACAGAGATCCGCCTGCCTCTGCCTCCCGAGTGCTGGGATTAAAGGCATGCGCCACCACCGCCCGGTTTGGAATTTTATTTCTTTAAGAGGGAGCTTGTTTCTTAATATCAGGCACACTAAGGTGCTAGCAACACAACAAATATTTATAAAACATTACTGAGTCAGTGGTAATGCAGCTATGAATAAGTAATGGCTAGTATATCGCTGAATGAGCAATGTGATACATTTCCATAAAGCCATTAAAGAATAATTTGGTTTATACAAATTTGATCAATTCTCAGCTTTTCTTCAACTTATCCATCAGTACCTATTAAGGAATGGCATTCTCATCCAAATAGAGATGCCCTGAGGTAGCACTGGCTTGCAATATGATTTATCAGATAATTTAGAGAAAAATTCTCTGAGCACTCATCATATAAAATATAATTCAAAACACTCAGAGTCATTTTACTTCCATTGACCAACCTCCAGGAGATAGGACAGTTTCAGATACAAGACTCAAATAGTGTGTAATTCGCCGTCCAGTTAATATTACACGCATGGATACTCTAATGCTACAGGGAGCCTAATTAGGTTTAGGTGGAGAACTCAAAGAGCCCTACCTCTCCATTCCAAAACTCAAGGTTCCCCGGTCTCAGCCTTTGCATGGCATAGGTTAGGACTGTTACTAAAAAGAAAGATGCTTAACTGAAGCTGAATCTGCTAGGGAGTAGATGCAAGGAGACCTTGATTTGATTAAGGTAGCCCAAACCAGTGGTCTTCACAGCCTGGATCCAGTCAAGGCCACCCTTAGTCACCACCAGGTTTTACCTCCTACTTGTTTAATGTGTAGGTGGGTTTTGCAAACAGATAAAACATAAAATCTACTTCTCATCTCTCACTCCTGAAAAAAAAAATACTCAGCAGGAGAGAGTACTTGAGGGATTCATGATGAACTACCAAAATTCATTTGTCAATATTAATATCCTTCATGTTTCCTGAACAGCAGTCTCTTATTAAGCATTTTTTAAATTTCTTCATGAACTACCGAAGCCTTGAATTACTTTGAAGCAATTCCTTTCCTATATTACCATGATCCTTTGAGGCTCCCTTTCGCTTGCTTCTATGAATTGTTCCTCTATTTTAGATATCCCAGTCTCTTAGATGAGACATATATGTCGTCTATGGCTGAGTCTCAGGATAGAGCCAGAGTGAAATCCGAGCTCAGGTGATACCTAGTACATCTTTCAGTGGAGGAGATTTAGACTCTTTAAACTCATTAGTATTAAGATCTAGTCAAAACGAAGTGGTCACGAGGAAATGACACTTGCTCTACATAAAAATTAATGGAACAACCTTACCAGATAAAGCTTAGAAACTTAAATTAGAATTAGATCTTAAATGCCTCTCATAGTGCATACCTGCCATAGGGTTGAGAATAACCAGGTTCAATATCCACCCATACCAATCCACTTATGGAACCAGAAGTTTCTGGTGGTTTCCTGCCTGGTTTTATGTGTTTATTCTAGTAAGACAGAGGTTTCCATGGTATTTGATCCCTCCTGAGATCTTGGACATGACTCTAATTTTAGTTGGATTTCTCATAACTGCTAAAACACACAGATCTCTGGTATCATTTGAGTGGGCAAATATTTTGGTGAGTTCTTATGAGGGGGAACAATTAGTATCATGAAAGACAGAGAAAAAGTTAAATACAGGAATTCACAATCTACTAGATAAACACAGTATGTGTGTGTTCAATGATAATTTGTATTATACTAAAGCCCTGTTATAAGGTAAGTACTATAATATGTACATAACTGAATCTAAAGCTGGTATAGATTAGACTCACAGGCCTGTCTAGCCTTTGACATTGAAATATGGCATTGCTATCTACAGAGTCCTTGCACAGATATACAAATAAAGTTACTGAGAATAATAATAATAAAATCACAATATTTTTGGTAAGTTTAAAATTTTGTTTTGGGCTACATTCATAACTAGCTAGCTTTGCCCATAATCAGCCTGTGGGTTTTCTCACCTGGTGAAGTTCAAGAGTTTCAGGCACGCATGGTAGGGCAAGCCTGTAAGTCCTGCACCTGGAAGGCTTAGGCAGGATGACTGTGGGTTAGAGACCAACATGGACTGGATAGTGAGTCTCTCTCTCTCTCTCTCTCTCTCAAAACAAACAAACAAGAAGAGCTTCAGTGTCTTAGTAGATCCTGGAGAGAGAATACTGATTACCAAATTATTTTCCAAGCAAGATTGGCAATATGATTTGTTTCATCCAATACAAAATGAAAGACAGACTTTCTTCCTCAATTTAAGTATTGTGAGATGCTGGGCGCCCAGCATTAAACCCTGTGTGGGTGTGAAGCAAAAACTCTCATGGAAGCAATGATCTTTAAATATTCTTGATGAGAGAAAAGCAAATTGGAGCAGTATGGAGCAGATGAGACATAGAGGACAATTTCCCCCAAAGAATTCATGGGAAAAGAAAGCCATTCTACGGGAAGAAAAAAATTTAGTCTTTCCCAACTTGGCGAGACTTAGATCAAAAAGATGAGAAAGTTATGGATCTGTAGAGATGGTTCAGTAGGTTAAATGCTTGCCTTGCAAACACGAGGACCTAAATCTGAAAGCTTGGTGTGGTGGTACACACGAATAATTCCAGGCCTGGGGAGGTAGAAGCAAGCAGATCCCCGAGATTCGCTGGCCAAGCAGCCTAGCTTACTTGGCAAGCTCCAGGCCAGTTAAAGACCCTCACACATACAAAAACAAAACAAAAAAGAAACAACCAACCAAACAACAAACAAACAGAAAATGGATAATTCATGAGAAATGATGATACCTGAGTCCAGCCTCTGTCCTCCCCATGCACATGTACATGCTTGCAAGCATGTATACCTACACACACCTACCTGCACACATTCAAACACACATCCACACATGCCGGCACTAACATATATGCATGTGAAGTGTCAAAATTCTAAAGATACTGTGTGTATTTACTCATTTACTCCTCAAAATAGCCCTGGAGGGTAGAGGCTGTTATTCACCTATCTTGCTACAGATGTTAAAGAATTACACCTGATCATGTAGGAGAAATGCCAGGTAGTCAGGATTTGAATTGAAGAACTCTAGATCCAGAATCTGTCCGCCAAGCCAAAATGGAATCATTTAGGAGAGAATGTCTCCCAGAATTGTATTTGTTAGGATCATAGTTTTGGTCTAACTAAGGCATTTTGTTGTGTACATTTTTAATTTTTTTCTTTTGCATTCCGTCTTCATAGTTTAACAGCACCCGCTCGCCCTCCCCCACTGAATGTTGCCACATGGCCCCATGGAGTAGAAAGGTATTGGTTCTGAGAACATTGCTTTGCAGCCTTATCCTGCTCTTTTTCAGACTCTTGCCCTTTCTTCTCTCTTTTTAACTTTATTGCAAACCCATTTTCAACTAACCATTTTTCTCTTACATCAATTTAAAGGATGGTATTTTCCTAACTTGAATTAAGGACAGCCCTGTCACTGGTTTTGTCCCCATTAATGTCCCCCTTGGAGTGGCACTTTGCAGCTCTGCTAAGCATGGGTATCCTCTATCACTGCTTCTTGATTTTGTAGTTTGGGGAAAATACAGTTTCCCCTGTATTTATCAGACCAGTGAAGGTTCAGCTTCTCAAATTAAAAAAAAAAAAAAAAAAAAAAAAAAAAAGAGAGAGAGAGAGAAAGAAAGAAAGAACAAAACAAGAGGATCCTCTGGCAACCGATTGTCCCTGTCACCATTAAATAAAAAGTACTTTTGGCTGTGGGTCAGAACCTGGAGTCAAGTCACTATCCTCTAGTCCTTTCAAGTCCATTGTTATTCAAGGAAGGAATCGCCAGCAAAATGAGGCCTCTGGTGGTGGGAGTTTTCTTTCCTGTTGATTAGGTGCTCAGCTTTACCTTTTGAGCTCTCTCTCTCTCTCTCTCTCTCTCTCTCTCTCTCTCTCTCTCTCTCCCTCCCTCCCTCCCTCCCTCCCTCCTTCCCTCCCCTCCCTCCCCCCTTCTTCTCTCTCCCTCCTTCCCTCTCTGCATATACAAAACTTTTTTTTCTTTTTGAAAGTTACCTAGGAAACAAAGTCTTTTGTGCTCCAACTTTATTTGAGCTATTCGCTTCTCTGGGAATCTGCACAAAAGCTGAAGAGAGAAAGAAGGTTGCAATATTTTACTAAACCGCTCATGGTGAACACAATTTTCCCAAAGAGGGGGGCATCATAGATCATTGGGTGTATTAGGGTGCTTTGTGGAAACCTCTGGTAAGGTAAGTAAATGCTGGGATTTCCTTTAAATAAGGGGCTCTGGAGCCTACTCTTTAAGGAGACTTGAGGACAGTTCCTTTGACAATACATGTGACCCTGGGCCAATAGTACAGCTTCCAATGTGAGGACTGGAGAGGTTGGTTTTGTTTTGTTTTTTGAATCCCGATTTTTAGGACAGAGTATTATTAAAACCTTACTGAAATAAGAGGAAATGAAATAGTTATTTTACACAGTTACCCATCTCCATCTGAACTGTATAAAGAAAGAGAACTGGGTTCAGTGGTGGAAATTGGGTCTTTTATGACTCTGCTTTAGAAAGCCAACCCTGAAACCAAAAATGGCCTGGAGCCCAAGCTTGAAAGAAAAGGTAGACGGCATTAATATTTATCATGGGCTTGGACAGACAATTTTCAAATGTCATATAGAAATCAAAGCCTCTAGCGTATGCAGCTGGACGAAAAGTTTTGCACAACAAAGCTGCAAGAAAATAAACCAGAACTCTTCTACCAGTCCAAATCTGAAAGAGAAACTTGCTTCCATCTTCTCCTGCAGAAACAGAATTTGTATACTCCACTGTACTTGGATAGTGGGGCACATCTTTTCCTTGGCGTTTCTGCAGCCATCTAATGTCAGTTAAACTGACTTTTTAAAATGTCATTCACCAAAGCTGTCTCTCTGAGGTGCAATTAACTCCTGGACTTTTGATGGCCTCCTGGATTAGGTTGGTGGTTTATCCTCCAGGTGGTGTGTTCCAGACTGTCTCCTGTCTCCGGGTTTTCTTCGTAGTCTCTGAGGAATTTTATAGGCTTTTAGCTCATCTGCCTTCATTGATCAGCTTGGTCTAGAGCTCTCAAGATTTTTGACAGGAATTTATAGTGACATAAAGATACAGAAAGGAGATTTACCTTTCAATGGATTAGAGACAGGCAGTTTTCTTCACTTTGAAGGTACAGGATTTCTGACTAATTTGTCTCTTCTCTTTATCCCGTTTTACCTGAAAAGCATGTTTTGTGGACCCATTTTTTTCCTTCTGTAACTCTTCACTATTGAAACAAAACTTCCTATTAGTTCTGTGTACTATTTTCTATGACTGTTTCCTTTGTCTTACATGCTTATTTCTAGCCTTGTTTTAAAAGACTGAACTATGAAATTCCTATGCATGTAAGGTATGGGATGTGAATCTGAATATATTTTGCTTGCAGTCCCACTCTGCAGAGGATGAAGACACAGATGTCATGTTAGGACAGAGACCAAAAAACCCAATACACAATGTCCCCTCTACACTGGACAAGCAGACCAACTGGAACAAAGCGCTACCTCTCCCGACTCCTGAGGAGAAGATGAAACAGGATGCTCAAGTGATTTCTTCTTGCATTATTCCCATCAATGTCACTGGTATCGTTTTCTTTCTTTCCTTTAGGGGCAGTTGGGTCTGAATATTCCATGTGTTCAATGTGGTCAAAACCTGTGCTGTTAGCTTCCCTATCAGCTAAGAATATAGTTTTGTTATGAGCAAGAAATCTTTCGTCAACATACAAGTCAGGAGATAATTCAGTATGCTTTTGTCAGGTTTAAACACCAATTTGCATATATTCTGCTGGACTACTTGTTATGTAAATGATGGACAGTTTCTTTTTGAAAAAAAAATCACCAAATAGCTTGTTGGCAGTGATTAATCACATGATAATGATGTGTGCCACCGCAAGAAAGAAAACAGCAAAACCCAGGTTTCTAAAACTGCAAATAAGGTCCTGTCGACCAACTAGAAAAAAATCTGTTTTTATGCTTCCCTGGATAAAGGTAGGCTTTGCTAAAAGACCATTTAGACTTCTATATTGGTTTTAGGGATTTTTGATATGAAAATATTGAGATACAGAGATGAGGGGTGAACTGTGTTTTAAAACCAGCAAGCTTGACTTCTTTTCACTTTCTGCTATTGTATGCATTCAAAGTTTGCATATTAGTCTAGGTAGGATGGAAGCCTAGCTGGACTTTTCTTCAGAGTCTGATAGCAGAGGGAGTGAATTCTGGAGCTGGAGCTTTGAATTTTAGTTATAAATCTGATAGGTTTAAATAATGTGATTTGTGTGTGTATGCGTGTGTGTGTGTGTGTGTGTATGAGAAAGAGAGGGAGGGAGAAAGAGAGAGAGGGAGGGAGGGAGGGAGGGAGGGAGGGAGGGAGGGAGGGAGGGAGGGAGGGAGGGAGGTAGGGGGAGTTATACTTTGTTCTCAATCATTCTCCCCCCCCCAATTAAATGATCTCCCATTAGTGTTTATTAAACACCTCTTCTAGTTCCCTTTTACCCTATTTGTGTAATGAAAAATTTAAAACAGCCACCCTGTGACTGATTTTACCTTGATTCCCAATAACTAAAGATTGAAAGTCCCCTGAGAAGCATTTTAGACATTGCTATTATTAATTCCACTCAGATTTCTCTCACCTAGAGTGGGGAAACAAATGGACTGGGTACCTGGGACAGATATTATTTTCCCTCTTGAATGAGAGATACTCTAATGCATTGGCCAGTTGTACCGTGAGCTGAGACTTAATTTTCCTGCTGACCTATTCAACTTATGGGATAAATTATTCTAAAGATGTGCACTTATTGGACCTCTATAATCTAAGTGAGATGCTTTAGAGGAGTTCATCTGCCAAATTGGATCATTCTGGCACCCCTTTAACTAATTTTTCAGCCTGGGAACATCTGACTATTAGCAACCCCTGCTTCTTTTCTGGTGCTGTGAGTAAAATCTTGTTTTCAAAATGTAGTGCTGTGATTATGGACCATCATCTTGTGATTAGGAAAAAGAGAAGATTTTTCTTTCAGTTTTATTTCAGGAACTCTCAAGATGAAGGCTCACATTAGATGTTGATTTCAAGAGCTTCAATGAGAACAATGTTAATGACGTCCATATAACACACAGTGTCTGTAGATCATGTATTCAATAATTATTAAGATTCAAATGGAGGATTTAAATTTTTATTGGAACTAAGAAAGGAAAATATCATGCTTATGAATTCTCTGATAACATTGTAATCATTCATCACAAGACAGATTTCAAAGTGGGCCTAGAAACTGTTGGTATATACAGCTGATCCAAGGTTTAACAGCTAGGAATAATGATGAGGTGATCAAATCCTGAAGCACAGCATTCCAGACTCCTTAGCCACAGCTTGCACTGTAAACTCTACAGTGCACGCTTGTGCCAGACAGAGTTTGAATTCCTTACCTTCCTCTTCATTGTTCTAATTTAATAGGACCACATATAGTGCTACTAATGTGATTACAGAGAAGAACTAATAATCGCCATGGTTGGTCCCTGCATGCATAACAACAAACAATGCTTTGAAGACAGGGGAGTCTGACATAAAACTGATTGGCATCAAAGGTAGAGCCATTTTAAGTGCAGGACTGGGGACTCCTGTTTATGTTTATTTCCAAACCCAAAGCATCCAGTTTATTCACAAGACAAAAGTAGAGTTAGAAGATTATCAAAAAGAAGAAAGCCCTAATCTGTTGTGATGTTGTGTTTCCTCGCAGCAGTTTGTGTGTGTGTGTGTGTGTGTATGCTTGGAGAAGATTGAACATAGGAGGTGAAGGGAGAAAAACTCACAAAGACGCTTTGTGACCCAAAGAAATGGGTCAGGATGCACTAGGTTTACATCTTGGGTACTGATCTACTATGCAAAAGGTATCAGTTTCAAAGATCCCAGAAATAGAGCAGAAAATAATAGTGACTAAAGGTTATAACCAGGTCAGCGTGAGAGGGTTTTGCTGATGTCCCTCTCTCTTCTCTATATTTCTGGTCATTTTCCTCTTTTGCATCTTTCTTTTGGCTTTGCAATTGTTGAGGGAGGCTGAATTTAGAAGTAAATCTTACTATAGCATCATTTAAATAAGGGTGAGAGAAGGACTTTCTTATATTTGTTCACAGATTTAATCCAAAGTCTTCCCTGACTTCCAACCAATAAACATCACTGTGTTCCAAGCAAATGAAAATTTGTCTGCTATTTTAAAGGCTAACGAGACCTTTTTGTGGGTTGCAGGAGTTGGCTTTGACAGAGAAGCTAGTATACGCTGTTCTCTTGTTCATTCACAATCCGTCCTACAGCGGAGACGAAAATTGAGGAGAAGGAAAACCATCTCGGGGATTCCCAGAAGAGTTCAACAAGAAATAGGTGTGGCATAAAAAATGTTCATGGTTTCTGTCTAGTAAAGGTGACAAGGAGAGGAAATAGGTGCCACTTTCAACTGCCTTCAACTATAACATTCCTTAGAAATACTGAAAGTTTTAACTTGTAGTCATTTTAAACTACTGTATTTATTTTACATTCAGAAAACCATTTGGCATTTTTTTTAAAACTCTGTTCTCGAATATAGAGGCTTACCCTTAGAGATTCAAGCATTCCTGGTGAAATATATCTTGTCATTTCAAATGTTTATTGCAATGGGAATATGAATAAATATTCTATGCAGTATTTTTGAAAATTCTAACTTCACATGAAGAAAAATGTACTTTTGTGCTATTAATTATTTTTCAAGTAAATTTAAAGCATATTCAAATATGGAATCTTAAAAATATATCTTTGGAGATATTTAATTTTTCTGTTCAATGTATTTTATAATATTTATACTAATTTCAAAATATTATGGTAGCAACTACATGTAAATAAGACTTTGATTTTTTTAATGAAGTCTATGAATTGTATTTCATTATGCTTGTATTTCAAAACACCAGTGAAAAGTAGTGGCCAGGGCTTTAGATTTTGTATTTCGGTTGTTTTTGACTTTTGAATTTTGAAATCATGTTTCTTTTATGAAAGCAGTCACTTGTTGGAGCAAATTAATACAAAGAGAGATGATTCATTAAAAACAAAGAGTATATCTTCTCTCAATAAGTGTACACGATGCATGTGTGTGTGTGCACATATACAAATAGACATGTAGCTAGAAACAGAGACAAATGAGGTACAGAAAGCATCCAAACTTTCTCCTAATTTTAGATACTAATCTTTTCTGTAGGAAAAAGTTTTAATACAGTAGCACAGAGATTTATAAACAACCCTCAGAATGCCTGTTAATCTGCCGATCTGTAATATCTTATGGTGTTTTCCATGTGCCCTAGATTCCGATGAATCACCCGTGGCCAGGGAAAGGAATGTGATTGTGCACACAAACCCAGACCCCTCCAACACTGTCAATAGGAGGTCCGGAACCAGGGACTCTGAATGCCAAACTGAAGATATTCTGATTGCTGCCCCATCCAGAAGGAGAATCAGAGCTCAAAGGGGTCAAAGCATTGCAGCTTCCCTTTCTCATTCTGCTGGCAACATCTCTGCCCTGGGAGACAAAGGCGACACCATGTTTACTCCTGTAGTGAGCAGCCGCACGAGATCTCGGAGCCTTCCTCGGGAGGGAAATAGAGGTGGAGATGCTGAACCCAAAGTTGGTGCTAAACCCTCAGCATATGAAGAAGGAGAGCCTTTTGTGGGTGACCATGAAAGAGCCCCTAATGATCGTAGTGAAGCTCCAGGCAGCCCAAGTGCACAGGAACACCAGCCTGCTTTGGGCCTGGCCTGCTCTCAGCATCATCACAGCCCCCAGCACAAGTTACGTGAGAGGGGGAGGTCTCGTCTGTCCCGAATGGCGGCTGACTCTGGAAGCTGTGACATCTCCTCCAACTCAGACACCTTTGGAAGCCCAATCCATTGCATTTCCACAGCTAGTGTCCTCCTCAGCAGCCACATGGACCAGAAAGATGACCACCAGTCGTCCAGTGGGAATTGGAGTGGGAGCAGCTCCACGTGCCCCTCCCAGACCTCAGAGACAATCCCCCCTGCCGCTTCTCCTCCCCTCACTGGCTCTTCGCACTGTGACTCGGAATTGTCACTGAACATTGCTCCGAATGCTAATGAAGACACCAGTGTCTTCGTGACAGAACAGTACAATGACCACTTGGATAAAGTAAGAGGCCACCGGACAAACTCCTTCACGTCCACTGTTGCAGATCTGCTGGATGACCCCAACAACAGCAATGCAAGCGACAGTGAGTGGAATTATCTGCACCACCATCATGACGCATCCTGCCGCCAAGATTTTAGTCCTGAGCGTCCAAAGGCAGATAGCTTGGGCTGCCCAAGTTTCACAAGCATGGGCACCTATGACAGCTTTCTGGAAAAGTCTCCTTCAGACAAAGCAGATACTAGCTCTCATTTCTCAGTGGATACAGAAGGATACTATACCTCGATGCACTTTGACTGTGGTCTCAAAGGTAATAAGAGCTATGTCTGTCACTATGCAGGCCTGGGCCCAGAGAATGGTCAGGGTGTAGGAGTTCCTCCTGGTCTTCCGGACTGTGCCTGGCAAGACTACTTAGACCACAGGAGGCAGGGGAGACCAAGCATCTCTTTCAGGAAACCAAAGGCAAAGCCAACTCCACCTAAACGTAGCTCATCATTGAGAAAGTCTGATGAAAACACAGAGATTTCTGAGAAGAAAGAACCAAAGATAAGCAGTGGTCAGCATCTGCCTCACAGTTCCAGGGAAATGAAGCTGCCTATTGATTTCTCCAACATGCCTTCTCGAGTGGAAAATGCCAATCTGCCTGCAAAGCAGGACTCTCCTTGGATAAACCAGAGTGAACACGCTGTTAAGGAACCTCAGTTGGATGCTACAGACATTTCACCTTTCAAAAATGAAGGTGCTGCTGAATCAACTCACTATGCAGACCTCTGGCTTCTAAATGACTTGAAAACAAATGATCCTTACAGATCCTTGTCTAATTCAAGCACTGCTACGGGTACCACAGTTATCGAATGCATCAAATCTCCGGAGAGTTCTGAATCCCAAACATCCCAGTCAGAATCAAGGGCCACCACCCCATCTCTTCCTTCTGTCGATAATGAATTTAAACTGGCTTCACCAGAAAAGCTGGCTGGCTTGGCATCTCCATCAAGTGGCTACTCAAGCCAGTCAGAAACACCAACCTCCTCTTTCCCAACAGCTTTCTTTTCAGGTCCGTTGTCTCCTGGAGGTAGCAAAAGAAAACCTAAAGTCCCAGAAAGGAAATCCTCACTACAGCAACCGTCTTTGAAAGATGGAGCCCTGTCATTGAATAAAGATTTGGAACTTCCGATTATACCTCCTACCCATCTTGACCTAAGTGCTCTTCATAATGTTTTGAACAAACCATTCCACCACCGCCACCCGCTGCATGTTTTTAGTCATAAACAGAACACAGTCGGAGATATGCTGAGGTCAAACCCTCCGCCGTCTCTTGCAATCACACCAACGGTCCTAAAATCTGTCAACCTTCGGTCTATCAGTAAGTCTGAGGAAGTTAAGCAAAAGGAGGACAATAATACAGATCTCCCTGGCTTAGAAGAGAGTACTGCAACAGTGGCTTCTGCGGCTTCTGTATCTCCAGGTAAAACAAGGCCACACCCAGCAAGGAAATCAGTATCGCGCCAGTACTCTGCTGAAGACACCCTCCTGTCCTTTTTAGATGCCTCTGCAGTGGAAATGGGGCCAGAGAAGCATCTGGAAAAGAATCCTACTTTTGATGTGAAGAGTCATTATGATCCAGAAACTGTAACCTCAGCTGGTAGCAATCCTCCAGATTCAAGTGTTATGAAAGACCAAATACAGATGGAAAGTGAGCTTATTCCAGAAAAGATACCAAGTAAGAACTGTGGCTATTCAACGGGGTTTCAGCGGGTGTCTGCTACCCGCCCCAGTGATTTGGGCAGTAAAATGATGCAGTACGGAGCTAGCCCAGATGGAGTCCCACAACAAGGACCAAAGGCACCCTCTGGAGTTGGGGGAGAAGGTGTGAAACTGGAATCTGTGGATGGAATCACACTTCAAGCCAACTCACCAACTAGAGTAACAGACATAAGCAGTCACCATAAGCATCAACGTGCTGTGAGCCGTCACCACGACAAAGTGCCTGTGACCATCCGCCATGAGTCAGAGATGTCAACTATAAATTCATTCCCTGAAAAATGTTCTGAGCAGGAAAATATTGCTTCAGGTATTTCACCCAAAAGTGCCTCTGACAACAGCAGAGCAGAGGAGACCCAAGGAAGTATGGATGAGACTTCATTGAAAGGTCAGTTAATGATACCTTTGTTAGGGTGGAATTGTGTCCTATGGTGGTTCCTGCATTCCCTGTAGTTCTCTCTAGCCCTGAGTGTCGGTTTACCTCTGCCATTTTTTTCATTTATTAAAACAATTTAGAAGAAACCTATTGTTATTTAGGAACTAATATTTGACAGATCTCTCTCTCATTTTAAAAATCGTGGTAAGGTACCTTCTATTTGGTTGATCCTGGCGTCAGGGAAACAGGGTGGTGAGATGTGTAGCTCCCTCCTAAAGATGTTTCTGTTCTTGTTTGAAGAATCATCACCGAGTGATGACTCCATCACTTCACCGCTCAGTGAGGACTCTCAAGCTGAAGCTGAGGGTGTGTTTGTGTCTCCAAACAAACCTCGAACAACTGAGGATCTATTCGCTGTCATTCACAGGTGAGAGAGTGTCGCCAATTTCCCAGAAACAAAAGGCACAGAAAAGAATTTGCTTCTTGAAGTGTCTCTCCTTGAATGAAAATATGGGGAAGCGTTTTGTACCCATAATACACACAACAAAACAAAAGAAGTACCTTTCCAAATAAAATTCATAGACTTGTATGCATGTTTGAAAATATGAGTCTAGATAGATAGCTACAGCTAGATGGACAGATATATAAAGTTCAATTAAGAGCGCTCAGTAAGAATCACCGAAGGTGATTCCCCCAGGAATGATAATCTGAAACAAATTTACCTGTGAAAACAATTTATTATTAAATGACTTGGAGTGAAAACCCAAATTCAAGAATAACCTCTGTTGTACATACTACATTTTGTATTTATTTACCTATGCAGTACTAGAAATCAAACCCAGGACCTCTCATACATGCTAGGAAAGCACCCTGCCATGGAGTTACACTCTTAGCCCTGGCTTTTAAATAATCCCTCGCGTCTATAAAATATGCTCAAAGTTGTAATCTCACACTAGCTGATACAAACATATGTTGATTTGCCAGAACCATCTGAGCCCATCTCAGCTCGGAACAACTGAAAACTGCTCTCTTCTATTCTTTCTCTTTCAAAATTAAATTTCTTTCATGGTGCTGACTTTTATCTCGAAAATGAAAGGCCATATCCCATGAACAGTGGATGTTCTCTGGGTTGCTTTCCCAGAACATGGTTGTGCCTTTGCTGGCCCAGGCACACTTTCTCTTTTGTACCTTTATAACCTGTGGCCCATATAATCATTATAATCAGTGGCCCATATTTGTAACAATCCATTCCAGCTGCTGACCAGAGAAACCAACTCTTAGCCACTGAACCAAAGGATGCTAAATGTGCTCTTGCCACGAACATGAGTCTCTTCTTCCACCTGGCCTTGGGGACAGAGACGCAGTTCCCAAAGGATAGAAGCCAGGGTTTATCTTTCCCTTTTCACAGACTTACCGTTTGGGAAATAAATCTTCGCAAGCAGGGTTTTTTATTATTATTATTGATTTTTACTGAGCTCTACATTTTTCTCTCTGCTCCCCTCCCTGCCTCTCCCCTCCCCTTCAACCCTCTCCCGAGGTCCCCATGCTCCCAATTTACTCAGGAGATCTTGTCTTTTTCTACTTCCCATGTAGATTAGATCCATGTATGTCTCTCTTAGGGTCCTCATTGTTATCTAAGTTCTCTGGGATTGTGATTTGTGGGCTGGTTTTCTTTGCTTTATGTTTAAAAACCACTTATGAGTGAGTACATATGATAATTGTCTTTCTGGGTCTGGGTTACCTCACTCAAAATGATGTTTTCCAACTCCATTTGCCTGCAGAATTCAAGCTGTTGCAAGCAGTTTCTAATCTCTCCTCCCGCCCCTCAAGCTTCTGCTTTTGAAAAGGGTTCTCTTTTCTGTTAGTGTTGTTTCATTTGGTTTTATTTTTCTCAAAGAAGGAGCACTGCTCTTTCGCAACTGCATTTTCCTAAGAGTTCCATTAGTAGCAGCCTCTGTGCATACCGTAAGCAGTCAAGCTTCCTCGCCAGTTTATGTTCTTCAACCACAGTTGTCGTCTAAACGCCAATCATATTCCTCTAAGCCTCACAATGTGTCTTCAAACCCAGGACAAATTATTAATTTGCTGTGTAAGTTAATGAGCCCTCAAAGAACCATGTGATGTGTCTGGAAGAGTGGGCAGAATACACATTTGTAGAATTAGAAAGATATTGAATCCGAATCCCGACAGTGCTGCTTCCTATGCTGCCTTGAATAAGTTAAGCATCTAAACTTAACCTCATAGATTTGATTTTGTTGATAAGAAATCATTTTGTGTCTAGAATACTATAGATGCTGATAAGACCTGCTAGACGAAAATTCTACCTTCAGGTGACACCGAGAACAGATTATGTAAAAATATCAACCACAGGGGTTTCTCTGAGCATAGTCACACTCCTCTGGAATCTGGAAAGGCAAAGCTCACGTTTTCCTTACCACATGAGGTTTTACGTTGGTGAGAACACATGCCACCAGAGTCGGAATGACTAAGTTAGGCTGAAGACTCATCGAGTTTGGGCGCACTTAATCCAAAATAAGATCAATAATTCCATGATCGAAATAGAGGTTAGGTAGATTTAAGGAGTTTGGTAAACTTAGATTTGTATTTGTGGAGGATTTGCCTATTTATTTCCATCCCAGTGACAAGAGTTATTTCTCTATCTTGAGAGCTTAGGTTTTATAATATTTTAAGAGCTGCAGAGATAGTTTGAGTTTTCAATTCCTCACAAAGAGTTGACTTACTGCTTGATACACTGTTGCTGTCCCTGAGTAGCTAAGGATTACTACATTTGCGTTCAAAAACAGATTGTTTTATTTTAAAAGTCACTAACTTTTCATGTGCAGTGAATTAAAACGACTTAATTTGTAAAATGTAAGTTAGTCTGTAGCACGAATCTCCACTGTTCATCATCAAGGCCCATCAGGTATCAAGCTAAGGCCAGTCGTGTCCCGACGACGCCATTTTCCATTTGCTGTATTTAGGATTATTTGGAAGCTTATTGTTGACGTGAGAATATTTCTCTGTATTTTACAAACAGATTGAATGAGAAAAAGCAACAGTCTTGCCCCACATTGTAAACAGAAGTTGGCAGTTCCCCCCCTTAAACTCTAGGGGGGCAAGTAATGAATCTTAAGCTTCCTCTGTATGGTGCTAATGCTTAGTGTCCTACTATATAGGATGCTCTTTAAATATAATAGATATGGGAATCAGATGGCAAACTTATTGATTCATAAATTGTATGTGGATTCAGATTTTTACCCCATTTTCTCTTTTCTTAAAAGATCCAAGAGGAAAGTCCTTGGAAGGAAAGATTCTGGGGACATGTCTATTAGAAGCAAATCCAGGCTTCCCCTTGGCAGCAGTAGCAGCAGTGCCTGTTCTGTCGCTTCACCCGGCAGCAATGTGACATCTGGGACTAGCCAGAGGTCTCCTGGTCTCATCTACCGAAATGCCAAAAAGTCCAATACATCCAACGAAGAATTTAAGCTACTACTTCTCAAGAAAGGCAGTCGCTCTGATTCTAGTTACCGTATGTCTGCCACGGAAATCCTGAAGAGCCCCATCCTGCCCAAGCCTCCTGGAGAGTTCACTTCAGAGTCCCCACAAAGCCCTGATGATACCCACCAGGGCACACCTGGGGCTGAAGTGCTGTCCCCTCTGTCCCCGTGCTCTCCACGAGTCAATGCAGAAGGGTTTTCCTTGAAAACCTTTGCCACCTCAGCATCATCCCGGGTTGGACGTTCCCGGGTCCCACCTGTGGCCAGCAGCAGCCGCTACAGTGTCCGCTGCAGGCTGTACAGTACACCAATGCAGGCCATCTCCGAGGGAGAGACTGAAAACTCGGACGGGAGCCCACATGATGACCGATCCTCCCAGAGTTCCACATAGTTTGCCTGAGCCAAGCAGACCTCAGATGTACAACCCCTTACTGTTGAACAAATTGTGTGATGACGTAGAGGAACTAACTGGGAGAAGAAGCAACAGGGTGGGGGAATCACATCGTTTCTTGGCCATGAGCTTCTACATATGTGCTGGAGAAACAGAAAGTGATTGAGTCATTTTTTTAATTAGTTTTCATGTTTTAAGTAGCAGTTCTGTCTGTCGTGATTTTCTTTAGCATAGTTTGATTTACCCGATCTCATTCGTTGTGATAATAAAGAATACAAAAATATCTAACTTTCTTGAAACCTAGACAAGGTTTTCCCAGAGCTGCCTATTCTGAAAATAAAGCCCTCACTGTCATACTTTAAGAAGATGAAATTACTCTGGAGGTTTGGTATTTTTTTACATTAAAATGAACTAAAGCAAGATTTAGAAGAAAGAACTACACATATGTAAATACCATATTTTTGATAAAAATGTGTAAATAGATTTATCAATGATGAGTGGACAAGTGGCCAATTATCTACCACACACCAACTGTTTATAGGACACACACAAAATATAATAACTGTATTCTGTGAATACCATTTTCATATCAAATACCATATTTAAATGTCCACCAACATGATTTCTGAGTGATAAACCTCAAATATGAATTTAAAACTGGTGAAATAATGGAAATATTGAGATCATGTACTGAATTGTGATTAATTTAAAATAACGAATTCAGACCTAATCATTGTTGTGACAAATTGTAGCAGAAACAAGCTAATCTGAGTTTGTGGCTGTGTCTTGCCATGTGGCAATTTGAACAGAGTGAAAAGCATGCTTTTGATCTTTTTAACCAACGAGAGAAATCATCCTTCTCAATGCAAAGAACCCCCCCTCCCAATAGCATTAAACAGTGTCCTTTAGAGTCTAATTTTTTTTCCAGTGGATTGCTTTAAGAAGAATGAGTAGAGAAACCAGTAGTTAATTTTAGGTCATGTTTTCTATAAGGCTACTGGGGACAAACAGTCATACTCTCATGACTATACTTGTTAAGCTTCTTAATTAGCTCCAGGTTCTTAAACTAACAGAGATAGAACCTAAGCATGCCACAGAGCTATTGAATTCTCAGTAAGCACCCGCCCTGTGATGAGTTTTCAGCGAAGCTTTTTCTCTGTGCTGATGAGCTTCATGCTACCTAAAACTTAACAGAAGTGACACTGTGAACAATGTCGTTGGGAAATGAGTATGTGTATATGCATTATTTATATTCACTCTTCACCTGGGCATGGGGAGCAGCTCTGGTTCACAATGCTACATACAGCGATTTTTTTTTGTCTGATTTTACTAGAACTGCTTGATGGCAAAAGGGGAGGGTGGTGGGTGGGAAAAGAAACGTCAGGGCAAGAGCCCTGATAAAATGAAGGCAGGGAAACAAGCTGAATTACTTGAAATTACTTGAATTTTCTTGTCTTAAAACTGAAAAAAAAAAGTATAGTAACAAGTTGAAATCTGCAAGTGGTTCTCACACCTCTGATTTTAACATGAACTGATACTAATGTTTGAAATCATATGTCAGAAATATAAGCACCTATGTACTTAGAATAGGTTTTGAATGGGAGCAGTAGAAATTAGAACTAAGGAGGGAAATGATCTGTGAAAGACAATGGCAGAACACACCAAGGTTACCAAGCAAGTGATAAGCAGCTGGCTTTATGCTTATGCAAGTGGTATTTGAGAAAGTAAGATGTATGAAAGGATTAACTCATGATAAATGAAGGAGAAAATATGGTCTAAGAAGACACTGTCTTTCAATAGAAATTCGTTATAATATTTACAGATTAAGAATTAAAGAATCTGTTGTCGGTGTTTTGTTTGTTTGGGGGGAAATGTCTGACTTCTTCTATTATTTGTCTTTACTACCAAACTGTGTTAGTTAATTTCTTGTCATTCTTGTATGTAAATGGGTGTTGGGGGTGGAGGGGTAGAGGAGGAGACTGAAAACTGGGAGAGAGAACGAGAGAGAGAGAGAGAGAGAGAGAGAGAGAGAGAGCGCAAGTGTGTACTGGGGATAGATAAACTACCTGGTAAAGGGTTTGAACATATACAAAGTGTTAAAATTTTGTTAAAAGAAAATGTTGCGGATTGAAAGAAATTTGACCATCATTTACCATTGGAACATGCAACTCATTAAAAAACAAAAAACAAAAACAAGCAACACACTCACATACACACACACACACAAAACCAGCATGGTTTGACATTGTGTGGGGTCATGAACAAATCTGTCTCATGCTTTGAAAGTACATTCCACAAAATTTTAAAAATAAATGTTTTTAGACAAATGTGATAAGGAACCATCGTTTTCAGTCACAATAGGTGATCATTTGTAATTTTCATAAAAGCAGTTCGTTTGCAGTATGGCTTTTGTGTAGGTAGGGGGTTTTTAGTGTGAAGAAAGGTATGTGGGTTTTAAAAGTGATTCTAAATCTTGAATAGAAAAACATAAATTGGCTTTAATAAAAATGTCACCTTTTATTATTGACATTAATTTAAGTAATCATATCATATATTTTTAAAATACTTATTTGACTTGAATAGTGAGGCAATAAGGTACCGTCGATGTGATGATCACAGAACCACCCTTATAATATAGTTTTACTTATTTTGTTTACTCTAAAAATCTATATCAGAGTTTCTCTATTTTGTATTTCATAGATTTAAAGAAATCCCAAATAAAGACGGATTTTAGATTCACTGTGGACAAGAATATTGAATAAGAAAGTTTTAAAAGCAAGCAAATCCTTAAAAATTAGTCTTCACAGCTTTATAATATACTAAACAAGACCAAGACGTAGGGCTGTCTTTAACATCACTGTCAGCTTGAAGCAGGGTACACACATTAGGTATTGTTTAAAAAATAAAAACAAACAAAAAACAAGACCAATTGAAACTTCTTCTGTTGTTTGCACTGATGCTATTTTTTCTTCTTCTGTGTTTATCCAACATGTTTATGTTGTGTGGGGGGAATTCTGTTTTACTTTCTTGCTTTTCTGGTGATTCTGGTTTGATTTTGCTTGTTTTGGTTTTGGCTCAGTAGAGGACATGGACTAGTAGCAACCAAAATACACCGTTTGCTCTCGCCAGTGAGTACAATCTCTTTAGTGGTGGATGCTGAGAGGATAAGACGGTAACAAAGCTTGAATTCTGAAGGTTATGGTGTAACTATTTTGGTACTAGAACCAGTTCGTGCTGGCCGAAAAGACAATGGTTTTTGGACTTGCATCCATTTTGTATTTTTGTAACATTTGTAAATATGAACTTTTTAAATTGTTGCAAAGATGGTTTCTTTTATAAAATGTTTTCAACGTTTACATTCAATCCAAGCCTTTGTATATTTTAGAGCTGTGCAACACTTTAAGTCTTGTATTTATTTGTAGGAAAAACGGTGACAGTTTCATTGTGAACCCCTCTCAAAACATGTATCAGAACAGTTTGATTCCCTAGAAAGTGTGTATAGAGACTGCAAATAAACGTGACTGCAATTAAAGAGCTGGGTTGTCTCTTTATTGTTATGTAACTATAGTTGGGAGGCTTCACAAGCAGGAAGTGTTTTATAGGCACCCAGATATAAAAGGGGTTTATTAGCAGGAAGACATGCTATCTATAACGGACACTAATCTAGTTTCATTTTTAATAGGGAACAACATATGTTCAATACTTAAGCTACTTTGTGGTTCCTTTCTATACTAGATGAAGGTTTGTGACTATTTTTTGAAACACTTGACTGCTTTGTTTCAAAGTTTATTATACTTGTACATCCAAAATCACTGATATATATATATATATATATATATATATATATATATATATATATATATAGTAAATGCCACTAGTTAATGTTACATCAACTTTATTATATAGCAAAACTCCTGTCTCAAACACTATGTGCTTTGAGCACACTAATGTGTATACTTCCCAAAATAAGCCCATTTTATACTGGGCAACACACAACACGACTATGATTTAGCTTGCACGAATAAGTAAGTGTTGGTCATGATGTTTAAATCCAACAACTATGACGCTGGAATATGTTAGTTTCATACTGCAGTCTGTGCTTATTGGAGACTGGAAATGATGCTACTAGTGTTCCCAGGTGATCAAAGCCCCTCTGCCCATTCAAGTTTTAGCACTGTGAACCCCCGGACATCTCTAGTGGATCCCAGGAGGTGGAAAAGGGTACATGGTTGTATGTTAATAGTAACATGCTTTAATAACCAAACGAAAATGCTTGCCACACACTTAGGAAGCTGGCCCTTTGAATCACTTTTGGGGCTAGAAGTTGTACTAGCTAGCCCAGGTCCCAGTGTCTCCACAAAAAAAAAAAAAAAAAAAAAGTCTGCCATAGCGCTCTAGACGCTGCTTGTCCGCCAATTGTCTCAGCTACAGTTAAGTGTAGGATCAGAGGTCCACCTTCGGACCCTCAAAACCAGAGGTCTTGCCTCTTAGTAGGCAGAAAGACCCTCTCCACTGGAAACCTTCCCTTTCCATGCCCTATCTCCGTCTGCAGTGTGAAAAATCTCCCGGTCTATACACCCTTTTGATCACTCATGAGATTTGCGGGCCATTGTTCAGTCATACAAGCCGTGAACACGTATGGCCTTACGGTCAGGCACTTTGCTGTGCTGAGCTTTGCGGCACGCAGTGCGTCAGGCGCACCTGGTTTCTGGCACGCAGACCGTTAAAAGGCGTCAACGGACTTCGAAGGTCATTTTCCAGCTGGCGGACGTCGAGAGGGTTCCTCAGCGGCCGGCCGGCAGCTTTCTGTAGACTGGTGTGGCATCAAAATACGTAAGTTATGGGTATCTTAGCCCCCTCTTTAACCTTTGTTGTCATGGGTGTGTGTGTGAGAGAGAGTGTGTGTACTAATGTGTAAAATCGGAAGTATTTTGCCTTCGGAGTGAGAAGATACGTTTGGCGAATCTGTACTTTGACGCCTCAAATGATGAACGCTCTATGGTTGGATGATTTTTTTTCAGTAATTTTTATGTCTCCAGGCTACCAGTGCTTGGGATCTGTTAGTGGCCTTGGTGGTTAACCGCTTTTTGGTTGACAGTAAAACCTTACCATTTTATAGTAAATATGTTAGTAGGAAGGAAGAAAAAGATGTAGCGGGGTGTTGAGGACACCTTCTAGAGTGTTGTGTTTGCCATTAGCTTAAGCATCCAGCGGGCAGACATGGCATCCTGGAACAACTGTAAAATGTCTGGATCCCTGTAAGGCCCAGTAGTTTCTGGATATGCTTCTGGGGCTGGCTGAGTGCTGTGTGCTCCTTTGGTTGATTATTATTATTATTATTATTATTATTATTATTATTATTATTATTAGTTGGTTTTTGTTTTGTTTTAAAGGCTCTACTATGTTAGGAATCATTTGGCTTTCTTCTCTCCTGATTCTCTCCGAATTCAGGTTACTGTTGTAATCTGCCATGTATGTTGTTAAGAGTTGAAGGTTGATTTCAGCCCTTCAGTGTGACCTATATTTAATGGAATACATTGATGGGATATAGTTTTCCCAATTTGGGCTGTTTTAGTATAACATTGAAAGACCTAGATGTTACAAATTGCATTTTGTGTTTTTAATAAACAAGTCTTAGAATAAAAGTTTGTTTTCCTCCATCCAAGTATTTGTGATGTATTCCATATGGAATAAATTGATGGCAAGTGACTCCTCAATTTAGTTGTGTGGGGTTTATAACTTAGAAAAATCTCACTGTCTTGATTTGCCTTTTGTGTTTTAAAGAATTATTTGGAGAAAATGTACTTTTTAGTCATCTTAATAATTGTTAGCTATGCCTTATGGGATAAGTTGATGGCAAGTGACTCTGCAGTTTAATTTGTTTGGGTCTTTTATAACTTGGAGATATCTACCTGTTTTGGTTTGCTTCATGTATCTTTAAGAAGTCATTGAGTAGAACATGGTTTTAAGCCATCCTACCCACTGTGATTTATGTCTTATGGGATCAACTGGTGGCCTTTGACTGTCACACCCACCCCCAATTTGGTGTCTATTTTCAGATTTTTGAAACTTGAAATTTATGTATCTGGCTTTTGTGATTTGCCTTGTGGGTTCTTAAGAAATTTTATGGTAAAAAATTATTTTTTAAGCATCCTTTTCTCTGTGAGCTCTGCCTTATGGAATAAGTTGATAGCAGGTGATGGTGTGGATTTTGACTTTTTTTTTAACTTAGGAAGATCTTTCTGTTGTGAATTGCTGTCCTTTAAGAAGTCTTGGGTAAAAGGTAGACTTTAGCCATCCTAATTATTGGCAACTATACTTAATGAGATATGTTCATACAGATCACTCTTCCAATTTGGCATTATTTGGAGCTTCCTTTCTTAGAAATTTCTGGCTGCTTTGATTTGGCTTTTGTGTCTTTATTAATTGTCATGTAAAAGGTTGTTTTGAGCCATGTTTGTTAGACATTGTGAGCTATGCCTTATGGGATGTGTTATTGGCAGATGACTCTCCTAATTTGGGCTGTTTAGGGTTTTATATCTTGAATTGGAGTTACCCTGATGCTTTACCCTGTGTGTTTTTAAGAAGTCATATGGTAAAAATAATTTGATACTATCTGATACTTGTTTTGTTCTGATTCAAGATGTAGAGCCAACATTGTATTATGTTTTCAAACAACTGGCTGACTCCAATAGTCATCTTTAGTTGGGCTATTTAGAAAGTACTAAAAGATTTTCAAATGTGTCAGTCTTTTTTTAAACTTTTTACTTTATTATTTTGTTTTCTAGGAATTTTTCTTCTAGAAGTACTTGTACCAGTGCAACACTGTTCTACAACGTTCATTGTAAGAGTAAAACTTTAGAAGTAATTTTATGGTTTATTCACAAGATAGAACACTAAGAAATTGTTAAAGTGACCATAGTGTTAGCTTGGAAAGGCCTCTCCTACCATAGGCTACTTCTGCCTGGTTTTCAGCTTTCTTTTTTTTTTTTTTTTTTTTTTTTTTTTTTTTTTGGTTTTTCGAGACAGGGTTTCTCTGTGGTTTTGGAGCCTGTCCTGGAACTAGCTCTTGTAGACCAGGCTGGTCTCGAACTCACAGAGATCCGCCTGCCTCTGCCTCCCGAGTGCTGGGATTAAAGGCGTGCGCCACCACGCCCGGCTGATTTTGAGCTTTCTGAGTTGAATTGTATACCGTGTTTTCTTTCATGTCTGGCTTCTTTTACTCAAGGTTGTGGTTGTGAAGTTCATCCTTGTTGGCAACAGCCGTAAGTAGTTTATTTTCATTATAAAGTTTTCTTTGTTTGGTTATAGATACAGGTTAATTACTTACAGCTCGTGACAATCTTAGAGTCAGGAAATCCTAAACAAAAATAAAATGTAGTAGAAATTATAGGTCAAATTGAGATGCATTGCTATAGTGATATTTCATTTGTATTTTAATAATAAATAAAGCTCGCCTGAAGGTCAGAGAGTAAAACAGCCAAACTGGCCAGCCTTACAGACCAGGCAGTGGTGGCACACATGCCTTTAAAACCAGTAGCCACACCCATAGAAACTGGGTGGTAGTGGTGCATGCCTTTAATCCCAACCCTAGAAAGGAATATAAGATGGGAGGAGACAGCTCTCAGACACAGTCTCATTCTGAGATTCCTGGAGGCAGGATGGCCATTTCAAACTGAGGTAGAAGTAAGAGACAGTGGCTGGCTATTTGACTTTTCTGACCTTCAGGTTGAACCACAATATCTGTCTCTGGGGTTTTATTAATCATGTTGCATATTACAATTTGAAAATTTTATGCAACATTGGTTTGCATTTGTCTAACTTGAGAGTTAGCTCTCCCATCTTTTAATCTCCCTTTTAATTTTGTCCTTAGGGACTCTGGTCACTAGTCTCCCCACAGCAGATTAAAGGAGAACAGGAAAGGGATGAAACCCTGGTCCCTTTATTATGTCTTTCCCTGATGCTCTGTCTCAGAGTGAATAAAATGAATTAATTTTTGCTCTAGGGTGTCTCTCTAGTAACTTTGCGTCAGGAATTCAAGTCAGACCTCTGATTGCAGACATGCCTGGTTCTGGTTCCATATTGAATGACTCAGGGCTATAATCCAGCCTTAAAAATTCTAGAATTTATTTTCATCTTATATTTCACATGCATTTCTTTATTTGGGTTTAATGTTAAAGTCTAACTCATAAAACAGTCAAAATTTTGGAGTTGTGGTGGGCCCTGGAGATACGAGCCTCAGAAGGGTTTACAGGGCAGGTGCGGAGGTGGAGCCTCCTTGGTTGACTCTACTCACATTGCAGCAGCAGCCCAACAGAAGGAGCAGTTCAAAAGCAGCCCAGAAGCAGAAGCATCACCACCAGGAGTAGTTCAGTATCAGCAGCAGCAGCACCACCACCACCAGCATCACTTACAGAGACACCGGAGATGGAGACTTGAAGTGACAGCAGCAGCAGCAGCAGCAGCAGTGTCTGAGATAGCAGCGGAGATAGTATTGGCCAGACAGTAGTGGCCGTAGCATTGGTGTCAAGGGTGGCAGTGGAAGCTGCCTTTAGATCAGAACAGATTATTGGGGCAGTATGGCGGCATTCTGTCTCCCTAAGCAAAAACCCTGTTGAGCTCCTTGACATAAGTGTTAGCAGTATATTCTCTTGTTTGGTGGCTTTTAGTGCTCATTTAGTAGTTTGGAAGCAACTGTTCACAGATTGCACTTTCTTTAAACTTCATTCATTGTGTGCTCCCAGTCATTGCTCTTCTATGTATAAAGATTTATTCTAGTGCTGGAAATGTAGCCTAGCAATAAGGCACTAACCTACCATAGATAATATCCTAGGTTCCACCCTCAGCCCTGTAAAGCCACCCATGTTAAGTTGATGTAGATAGTAGGTACATGAAGTAGCATTTTTATGCATTTCTTTTCAGGAGTAGAAGGTTTGCCTCTTAGATGACTAAACAGTTTCACAAGTAAACCTTCCAGCAAGTCTAACCTGTCGCACAGCAGTGATGTCTGCCTCCAAAGAAATGGCTGTGGTTTGTATTTTAAATTGACTGTCTCTGTTCTTTTCCTGGTGTTGTAGTTTTGCTAAACTGAGTTAAATAAAGTGAAATGCATTAGGTAATAAGTGCAGTTTTGACAATGCTCTATAAAATTTCTATGAACACTTGTGTATAAATTTAAGAACATACACTTAACATTTCTTCTGGGTACTCTGAAATTGACCTGCAAACAAGTAGAGTCTATATAAAACTCAACTTTATAAGAATCTGACAAACATCTTTGCAAATTGGTTTGCCTTTTAAAAATTTTGTCATATTCTGAGTTTCTTAATCTTTGAAGTTGAACACAAATGGAAATTATTTTTATTTATTTATTTTTAATTAAAAATTTCCACCTCTTCCCATTTCCCTCCCCCTCCCTAAATGGAAATTATTACACTATATTTAATCTTGCATAGCAGTGAACACATTTCTTTAGTCACATAAGGACACGCATATTAATGCCATTGAAGTAATCTAGGCAGCTTTCAACTTATATCAACTGCTATGCTTTTCATCATTGGAGACAATGCTCACTGTCAATTATTGAAAGTCATTGTGGGGACTATTTACTTGAAAGCACAAGCTACCATGTGAAGGCAAACTACTATATTTTTGTAAGGAATGTTATATAACGCAAGTGTGTGTTAATTTAGTAACCTAATCAGTGGAAGGCTAACCACATACAGAGCTACCAATTCTGTTTACTTTAAAATCTCTTCGCCTCATTTCTTAGAATAATTATTTTGTGGAAATGTAGCAGTTATTTATGGTAACTTTTCTTATTTATACCCTGTCTTATTTCAACAACATTTTAAGGTGTTTTAGAAATTTAGTTAAGATGTGTTTAACTGTTTCCTAGTTTGACCACATGGTGGCAATGTTGGATTATTTAGGAATCAAAACCAGGGCAATGCTCTGACCATGGTCGTCAGTTTGTGTTGTGATTGTGTTTTTTTTTTTTTTGGGGGGGGGGGGGGGGCTTTGAAAGCATTTTTAACACTGAAGATTAATGTCTCTGCCCTAAAGTAAGAAGGTGTTAAACTCAATGGAAAAGGGGGCTCTGGTGTAGCTAGATTAATGAGAGCATAGTTCTGCAAATATTTTTTTCCTCTTGTTTTCCTGAAACAAGGTCCTTGACCCACCCAGGCTGCTCTTGAACTCATCACTCACTTGCCTTAGTCACGCATGCTTTTCTACATAGGTCCTTTGATAACACAACAGGTTTTCAAAACGTCTGTGAAGTGAAATTAAAGTCCTCAGCTTTCTTTTTGCTATTTTATATTTTCTTTTAATTTGCTAAGAAATTTTTATCCTATACAAATATGAATGCCTCCTTAGGATAGTAATGATAATATGTTTTATGAGTATGTACCAAAGATTACACATTTCAGTTATGTAAGTAATATTAAGCAACTGGTAGTACAGTATATCAGTGTTTACCATTTTAATAAGAAAAGTTTAAATATCAACTACTTTCTGGAGTTTCTCTAAACTGACACTCAAGGACATACTCTATCCTGAATCTCTTTAGACGGTGAAATCTTAGCCATTTTGCATGCTCCCTTTTCTTATGTATTAGGACATTCTGAGCAACTTTTTACTGGAGTTCTAAACCTAGATCTTTCTGGTAAAGTCTTTCGTTTCTCTTTTACTTGGCTGGCAATTATTTCCATTCCTTGTAGTCTTAATTTTAATTTCATCTCTGATTTAATTAAGGCTTTTGAAATATTGGTAAAAATTAAAAACAACTTATATAGGTAAGTATAAGGTATGGTCACTATTTGATGTGACTCTTTCTGAAATAAAGCATTAACTACTTGTGGTATAAAAACTATTTTAGAAAGAACCTCAGCCACCTGAAATTCGTGAAACTGAAGAACCAAAAGCCATTGTGGATATCATGAACCATTTCCAGGTGTGACAACTTCTCTTTTCAGTATGTTTTTGTAGAATGTTAAATTGTAAACATTTCTTACTTTACATGAGGGGAAAGTGTATAATTAATCGAAATTTTGCCATATCAAATTTCTTGTGATTATTCACATCGTTGTGATTATTTTGACAATTTCTATGTAGAATAATGTTTTCAGGTGAAAATTTGAAATATCAGTATGTGTATTTTAGAACATTAAAAACATCATTTATCAGGTTTATGTTTTTTCCATCTATGTTGCTGAGTATTAATTTCCACTGTACAACTTTTAAAGGAAATGGAAGATTTGGATTCACTTCTATTATGTGCCTAATTAATTACCTAATATCACAACTGAAATGAAAGGGCAGCCTACTCATGTCTTACAATGAATTTATCTCATATAATTTTGAGGGGAAATCATAAAAATAAACTCGTGGATAGGGACTGATAGAAATATCTAATTACTGTGGATTTTGTGAGCTGTATACCTCAGAGGCAATACCTCAGAGTTTAAATAAATGATTCTTGTCCCATGAGGTTTACAGAATAGACTGAACTAACATAATTTGAAAAGTAAAAGTTTATGTGTGTCTTACCTTTTAGACTGACACTAGTGAAGACAGAAGCCATGCTCACAGGCCTTGGTCTTGAGATTGGGCAGGAGTAGGGGTGGGTGGGTAGGGCTGCCTGACCTGCAGTGCCCAAATCTTGGCAAACCTGAAGCCTAGGGTGTAGTGTTCAGCCAAGAGACCAGTAATTGTACAAGGGATATGGCATTGTGGATGAGCAGTACTTTGGATCCCAAGCTGTGTTCCTTAGGGGTCCTTGAGAATCCTGTCACATTGCTGAGTGTGCTGATATGCATGCACTCCTTACACGTGTAGGAGATGATAACAATAACAATATGCAATCTCAGAGGCAGGAGGATTGCCACAAGTTCAAGGCCAACCTGATCTATATAGTTAGTTTAAGGCCAGCCAAGGCTCCACAGTGAAACCCTGTCTCAAAAAATCAAAACATAGAAGCAAAGGAATCTTTTAATATTTGGTGAAAGTGCATTGTTTTTACTCTCTTTTAATATTTGATGGAAGTGCATTGTTTTTACTCTCTTTTAATATTTGGTGAAAGTGCATTGTTTTTACTCTCTTTTAATATTTGGTGAAAGTGTATTGTTTTCACTCTCTTTTTGGGATTATAATATAATTAAAACATTTCCCCCTCCCCTTTCCTCCCTTCAAACCCTCCCATAGACCTCTCCTTGCTCTCTTTCAAATTCATGACCTTTTTCATCAATTGCTATTGCATGCATATATTTATGTATACATATATACATATATGTGTATATGTGTGTGTATTCCTAAATACACCCTGCTCAGCCTGTACAGTGTTATTTGTATGCATGTTTTCAGTGCTGACCATTTGGCACTGGACAACCATTTGTTGTGTTCTTCCCTGAGGAAGACTATTGCTCTCACTCTTGGTATTTCTTAATTCCCTATATTTCTTTGTGCAGAGTTGAGGCCTTGTGGGCTTCCCCTGTCCACTTTGACATGTTTATTGGTATCCTTCTTGTTCAGGTGATGTTGGTGAGATGTTATGGGTCTACACCATAACATCTGGCATCACTAGGAGACATAGTGTCACAGCAAACCCCTGATCCTCTGGCTCTTACAATCTTTCTGCCTCATTTTCCACAATGTTCCCTGAGCATTAGGCACAGGAGTTCTTTTATACATGTATTCATTGGGACTTGGCTCCTAGAACACATTTTGAGAATCACTCACTTTGCTTGCAGTTCTCTCAAGATAAGATGAGCATTTCTCCAGGACAGTTTTTTTTTTTTTTTTAGTTTTTGTTGTTCTTTGTTTGTTTGTGTTAAAATTTATGATCCTAGCACCTAGCAAAGAAGTTCTGACAGGAGGAAGGCATTCATCCTTGAATGAAAAAATGTTTATGGTATTTTATAAATATATTCTCTGAAACTTTTGAGCACTTCAAGAAAACCTGTCAGCATGTTATCAGTGGTGTTCCTCATTGGTATGGCATATAAGGTGTACTCAGTGCCATTGTGAGATCAACACTGGATGCTTAATTTTTTGAATACTTTGGAGCCCTACATCACCTATGTTTTATTTGGCTCTATAGTCTTCTCAGAGTGGAACACTCACTATTTATTCACAAGCTGTGGTGTGGACGCAGACTCTTAGGGTCACCAGATTTGAATGCTTGTCTCCTATGTGGGAAGCACTGCAGTACACACAGGTGGGAGGTTATCAGGAGTTGTGATGCACTCACTTTCTGGCACTGAAGAAACTTCCACATGTGCATGAATCAGCTACTGCAGTATCTCAGCCAGTGTCCTGTGGCCCTTAAAACCAGGCCTCTAATAAAAACATGATGTTTATGACTACTGGAGAACTTTCATTGTGTCTAGCAATTAGCTCTTTGCTTTATGCATTTTGAAACAGCAACTACTAATGCCTTTTATTATAACAGGTTATCTCTAAAACTGTTCAAAGGCTGGAAAAGAAGATTGATGACATGGATAACAAAGTAACAAAAATTTATTACTCTCGTGCCAGATCCTTTTGGCGTTACCCTGTAAGTGTACAAAAACATTATCACAACTTTGATAAATATATTCTGTCTAAAGATGCCAGTCAGTTCAAGTGATAGAGAGTTAGTAAATGTGGGCTTATCAAGATTTATCTGTACTTCCTGGAGGAGCAGATGAGGACTGCAGCTCTTTTTGAATGAATAATCAAGTTCAGGATTAAGGAATATAGAGCAATGAGCATCTTAAAAATATATATTTAAAATGCATTTTAAAATATACATTTTAAAAAGTACTTATAAAATATACATCAAATTAAATGTAGGTCAGAAAAGAAAGAAAAATCATGTGATCAAAAGACAACACCATTTTCCAGTGTAAAATAATGTTGTATGGAAACCATAATGTCCTGACTACCCTTTATTTCTCTTTTTCTTATGAAGCCTTTTAAATTAGTATCTAGAAGATACAATTACCTGACATCTAAAAGACTTAAACTCCAGAAAGAGAGCCAAGTAGTTCATGATGATACCTTCTCCTATCCTCAAAGTTACAGTCCAACTTCACCAGTCCGCACAAGGGATGAACCGAGCTTTGATGTAGAGAACGATGAGACTATAGATTACATCCAGATGTACCAGTACCATGATATTATTGACAACGCCCAGACATTCCAGAACCCTGATTCTATTGACAACGCCCAGATGTTCCAGAACCCTGATTCTATTGACAGTGCCCAGACATACCAGTATGCTGATTCTGTGGACAACACCGAAAGTATCCAGAACACTGAGAACGATGCTGTTTTCCATTTTGACGGTTCCCTGGGAGTGAGATGTATCAGTTCTTCACCAGAGAGTAACCATCAAGAAACTCCACTGAGTCCTAAATATACTCCCCAAAACTACCAACAGCATTGCAGATTTAAAAGAATTCCTGGCTCTTCTACAATGACCCACTACAGTGACTTTGAAAATCCCAACTTGTACACCACCATTTCTTCCGCTTCAACAATATTGAAAGGAAGCAACCTCCCTCGAGGGGAGCTCATCCCCATCAGGAATCCTGAAATGAAGCGATTGGCCTTACTGGAGGCCCAGAGTACACCTGTGATTGATCCTAATACTTTTGGTGAGTTTGGAATGGTTCCAATGATTAACATCCTTCTTGTTTCCTATTTTGATGATTGGTTTGTAATTATATGTACAATGGTGGGCGTTTATTGAGTAAGTATTATGGGTAAGGCAGTGAGCTAATCAACTAACATGGATTGTCTCTGGTGGTCTTCATAATGACACCATTGTGATTATAAAATCTATTTTCTTTATCTTTCCCATAGTAAATGCCCAACATGATAATAAGGTGCTAAGAAAGAAAGGACATACTTTTGGATAATTCACAAACAGAAAAAATGAAATTTCTGTTGATTCTCTTTGGTTAGAAAAAAGATCCTCCCAACAAATGGCCAAGCCCCCTTCATTTGTCATCATACATCACTTGTAGGAAGTCAAGTGAAGGTAATATTTGGGCACAGAGAAGTTTCCATGTCACTTAGTGAATAGTTCAGCAAAACATGCTGAGATATGAGCACTTACATTGTTTCATGTATCATTTCTTTATTAAAATATTCAACCAAAACATTTATTGCTATTCAATTAAGCATGAAAGAATAATTGCATAAAATGTCAAAATCACTACTGATTGAACTCATCAGAAAATATTTTTAAATTCAAATTTACATTTAAACTACAAGAGATGTGAATATAAAAATTGTGATATTGGATTTAAGAGACAGATTTGCTTCAAAGAACTTATCTTGTTAACCTAAGATAAGTAAGGTTATTGAAATTAGTTGATATAACCAAAAAATAAGCAGTTTTAAAGTGTAAACTTTAGGGATTTCCACCACATTTAGTACAATAAATTAATTTAGAGAAAGTGACATTTAAGAGAGATTTTCAAGAAATACACTGAAACCCTTAAACTAAGAGAGTACTGAGTTAGGTCAGTTTATCCCAATTTAATTCAAGTAGCACCTTTTCCTGTACTTGCTTGTGACCTAAGAGGCCTTGGATTGCTACGCGTGTTTCGTGACCATGGAAGCTTTGTACTTTCTAGTGTAAAGCTGTTCAGCTCTTTGGGGAGGTCCAGTGATATACTCTGTACAGCACATCTTCGTTAAGGCTCTCAGGAGATTTTACAGTTGGAGTCTTAAGTCCTTAATTAGGTACTGAAGAGAAGGTTCCAGGAGTGAGACCATTACTTTTACCTAACGTCTCTTCTTTTCAAGGTGCTGATCAGGCTTTTAAAACTGTTTCCCTCACTCATTGTTAACTGCAGGTTTGTCATCCAGTTGTACCAAGGCTGTTGTGAGAGACCTTGGAAAGCCTTTAAACTGGTCTGTGAATGACGTGATAACATTTCTGAACCGTTTAGATCCTCCGTTGGCAGACCAACTCTACTCCACCATCAAAGAACATGTAATGTATTTTTAAATTCAATTTTCCTGCTACCCTAATGCCATTGAATGACCTCTGAGCATTTTCAGTTGGATACTGAGTCACCAACTGAGATGGTGGGGAACCCTATTATCTGATTTAATTTTTGTTTGTGAAAAGGTTGTCTTGTCCATCCTTCTGTGCTTAAATGTTAGGTTAATTGTCTCTTTTTTATATGAGTAGCTAAATTTCTAATACACTAAATAGCCTCAAGTTCGGTGGTTTAAGGTTACAAGTCTTAGGCAGACCTCTCTCCTTGCAAGGACAAATTCTTCTCATACTAGGGACTATAAGTAAGAAGAGTTTACCCGCAGTGCATATGAGAGTAGCCTTCTTGTTATGATATCCAGAAACTAATTCCAGATGATCACTTCTGTTTCCCTTATGTGACTGTTGACAACTGTGATGCTGATGACAATTTACAAAGCAATATCATGGTTAAATTCTACTTTTTCTAGTATTTTCTTAAGTTTTTTTCTTTGGTAACTTAAAATTCTGATTGCAGAGGTCTTTTAATTTCTTGGCTTGGTTTATTCCCAGGTACCTTTAAAAATATTGTGAATAATTTTTTTTGTTTTTGTTTTTCTCTAATTCCTTTAATTCCTTACTTGGCAAGATTTTTTTTTTTTTTTTTTTTTTTTTTTTTTTTTTTTTTTTTTTTTTTTTGGTTTTTCGAGACAGGGTTTCTCTGTAGCTTTGGAGCCTGTCCTGGAACTAGCTCTTGTAGACCAGGCTGGTCTCGAACTCACAGAGATCCGCCTGCCTCTGCCTCCCAAGTGCTGGGATTAAAGGCGTGCGCCACCACCGCCCGGCTTGATTTTTTTTTATTAGTACATAGAAAAGCTACTGCTTCTTTTAAAAAATGAGAATACAGGCTGCTTTTATTCTGATTTGAGAATTTCCCTACATATCTCCACTACTTTTGGTTCTTAGACTCTTTTTGTCAACTCTTCCAAGATGATTTCTTAGTCTTGGGTGATAGGGTGGCTGCATGGGGGAATCTCTGCACGTGGATGAGTTGTGGGTCTCTTTATTGATCACCATATCCTGGAGAAAAACCTTTTCTGTTGAGGGTCAAGAGATGCACTAATACACACACACACACACACACACACATCTACATATGTGAACTAAGGAGGCAGTTTATTGCTATGTTTTTTTTTGTTGTTTTTTTTTTGTTTTTGTTTTTGTTTTTTTTTTTTTTTTGGTTTTTCGAGACAGGGTTTCTCTGTGTTGCTTTGGAGCCTGTCCTGGAACTAGCTCTTGTAGACCAGGCTGGTCTCGAACTCACAGAGATCCGCCTGCCTCTGCCTCCCGAGTGCTGGGATTAAAGGCGTGCGCCAACACCATCCGGCTGCTATGTTCATTTTGAATAATAATAATATAAAGTTCTCCCCTAGATCCTATGAACTATCCAACCATAAGATTTTAGATGAAATTCTGTCTTATGGACTAGGCTTTAATCCAATATAAAAGTGGTTGGCTACTCCCATAACATCCACGCTAATATACCTATATTCCCAACTGCTTGTGAGGCTGGAGTAGGAGGATCTCTTGAGTCCAGGAGTTCTGTACTGTTGTGTGCTATGCCCATTGAAAGCCCACACTAAGTTGGGCATCTTTATGATGACCTCCTGGGAGCAGGGAATCACCTAAGGAAGGATGAACTGAAACATCTGGGAAGCTACTCATTTTGTATTCTGTGACTATTGAAAGTTTAATCAGATCTAAGAGTTTTCTGCTGACATTTTTAGGGTCTTTTACGTATAGGATCTCATGACTAGAAAATAGAGATAATTTGACTTCTCATTTCCTATTTATTCATTTTTAGTTCTTTCTTTTAACTTGCTGTTATGGGCTGAATTTTAATAAGCTCTACTTCCTTCACTTTCTAATTTTATTTCCTATCATAAGAGATTCTGTGTCTTCTTAGACAAGAATATCTGATTAAATAAAGTTCTATTTTATGCTGGAACTTAAAAAAATTATATACTTTAGTAGCATAAGGTGATGGTAAATTAAAACAATAAAGAATTTTTGTAAAGATTCCTTTTGACTATCAAGTAGTAGAGCATCTATACACCATTTTCAGTATAGAAAGAAAACCAATAGTCTTAATGTCTAATTGGCTTCAGACAAGTAACTCACTTTCAAATAAAGACAATACTATTGAACACATTTACAGTTTGCATTGATGTTGATATATTCCTAGACTCTATCAGAAAGTTAATAGCCATGAAATTCATTTCTCTCATTCTTTTTACTTTTTTCATGTGTACACAGTATTTTATTCATCGTGGTATTTAAAATTATGGCATTTGATATAGCTAATTTTAAATATTAAGTTAAATTTGCTTTTCTTAAAATTGATATAAATATATAAATTTAAAAATGCTACATTACTGTGAAATGATATTTATCATAGTTTTTATACAGAGATACATATTCAGGGACTTTATAACTATGAGAGACTTTAGTTTTGCATGTTCTTATATACAAAGAAACAACTGCTTATCAAATATACAGTGTTGTTAATCATTTTAAACCTTTTCTCTCTCTAGGACGTTGATGGGAAAGCCTTGCTGTTGCTCAACACTGATATAATGATAAAATATATGAGGATGAAGGTGGGAGTGGCCTTGAAGCTCAGCAGCTACATTCAAAAGCTTAAAAAAGGAGTAAACTGTCACCCGTAAAAAAATTGTAGAACTTTAAATGTTCTCATAAAGTCCTTCTTAATGCACAACTAACTTCCTGTGTTTATTAGTTTTTGTTTTGGAGAAGGTTCTTGTAAAATATGTTATAACTAGAATTGAAAAAATACATATAGTCAAAGTCTCCTTGAGTTATTTGACATATTAGTATCAATATATACATATGTCTTCTTTAGATTTTTCATTTTATAGATTAAAAATATGCTTCATGTAAGAAACAAAATGCTACCTTTGATTTGGGTTTATATTAATACATATTTTTAAAGCAACTAAATAGGAAATACAAGGAACTAATACCATATAATTAAACTGGTGTAATTTTTTGGCAGAAGAGATATTAAAGGAGAATATATAGTTACCCTTGGATATTTTATCTATATAATACTCTAGCATACTTTTCATGTTCTTACCATTTTTAGAAAAAACAATAGCCATATTGTCCTCTCTATTATTACATTTCTGGTATGCTTGTTCAGATTCAGAAGGGGAAATGTCTAATGAGCTCTAGACAACTAAATATTCTTAGTGGTTTTCATAGCATATGTAGAACAAGATACTAGTTCAGATTCAGAAGGAGAAAATGAAATTTATGAAATGTCTAATGAGCTCCGGACAACTAAGTATTCTTACCAAGCTTTTAGACAAGTTTTAAGGTGTATTTATTTGTTTTACCTAAGAAGTGTACCTCAATAGTAGTTTGGAATAAATCTGACTATAGTTTTAAGACACATATTTACTATATTAAAGTCTTTATATTTTTTATGAAATTTGGATATTTAGCTAAGAATTCATTGTTCAATTGTCTATATGAAGATACTCATACTCAAAAATTTTTTAAATATGCATTTTATTTTATGTGTTATTCCTTGTGCAGGTATTATATCTGTACCAAAATTGCACAGAAGTAAACATTTTATTTTGAATTTAAACTGGTACCTTACATTGACACAAAGGGAATGATGAGCTATTCTTATTCTGTGAACTGTGTATGTGCCACTTGCCCTTACTAGTCCTTCTCAGGTTAACCCTTAGAGAGTCAGAAACAGTGCTGAGGATGGTTTCCATATATGGAAATGCTCTGTCTTCTACCATCTTCAGGCATCCAGGATGTTCGCTATTGAAAGATACACTAGTCTGATACGTTTAGAATTTTATATTTATAATTGAAATTTTCAATATAAACATGAGTCACTAACACTTTGTTATTACTTATCACATTGTATAACTTTTGAAATAAGATAAACTAAGAATTGGTGTTAATAATATTGGTTTTTTAAATTGAAAATGGTAATGAAATGTTCACCAAGGGCAATAATTTACATTATCTCTTTAGAAAACAAAGTGTACTAGTTACTGAAAATAGGTGGTTTAGAGGATTACTCAATTTATATTCCTGCTTGTATAAAGAAGTCCTTCATACTCTTCAATGTGTATAAAGATGCTATGCACAGATGAACATGATTCAGATGCTTGAAAAACAGTGTTCTGTATTTTTCAGATTTCAAGATATAATAAAGCCAAAGAACTATAACAATTAATAGCAGTGTCTTAGATTTTTTAAATTAAAAATTCATACAATATATTCTGATCATGTTTTTCCCTTCCCATCTCCTTCCAGGTCCTTTCCACTTACCCACCCCTCCAAATCCATATCTTCTTCCTCTTTAGAAAACATCCCAGCAAATAAAAAAACTCAAGCAAACCAAGATCAAAAACCACAGCAAAAAAAGCACAATACACACACAGAGAGAGACACATACACACGCACCATAAAAACACAAATTTGGAAAACATTCTATACAAGCAAAAGAAAAGTAAGGTTAAAAAAGTGACCAAACACGCCATATTAGGGAAAAAACCTACAAAAATACCATTGAGTTTGTTTTGTGTTGACTGTCTATTGCTGGTCATGGAATCTTCCCTTATGTGTGGTTTATAAAAACCAGTGAGACTCCATTGGAGAAAACTGATTTTCTTTTGCAAGCATTTGTCAATTGGAGATATCCTTTCTGGTAAGGGGTGAAAGACTGTATCCATTTCCCCCTTTTAGCACTGGGACCTCATCTGGGCTGAACCTATACAGGTCTTGTGCATACTGCCTCAGTCTCTGTGAGTTCTTGTGTGTCAGTCCTGTTGTGTCTGGAAGACACTGTTTTCTTGGTGTAATCCATTCCCTCTGGCTCTTACAATCTTTCTGCTTTCTCTTTCACATAGTTCTCTGGGCACTGAGGGGAAGGCGTTGATGAAGACATTCCATTTATTACTGTTTGAAAGTCTCTCACTCTGCATATTTTCCAGTTGTGGGTTCCTGTGTTAGTTCCCATCTACTACAGGAGGAAGCTTCTCTGTGGATGGCTGAGTGAGATGTTGAACTATGGTTATAGAAGAATGTCAATAGAAACCATTTTATTGCTTTGATCCTTTAGCAAAACAATATTATTTGATTTTTCCCTAGGCCCATGACCTATCTTGTCTTAGACTGTGTGCATGAGGTATTGAGAGGCAGCCTGTGTGGCCATCTCTCAGAAATTCAGAATCTGGTACCTGAAAGAAAATAACTTGGTGTAGTGATGTCCAGATAGGTGGTCTGGTGTAATTGATGCACCAAAAACTGTCTGAGAGCTTCAGGGAGGATAGTTTTCAAGTCTGGCAATATATACCATTCAGTTGAAATCTTGTTTCATATTTTGAGAGTGGGCCTTGCCCTCTTGTTCCTTGGAGTAGGTGAGTTGGGAAGTGGCCCTGTGGATCAGGAAAGGCAACAAGAAAGACAGAAAGGGGCTCCTCAGGCATCTCTACTGTTTGTCAGGCCACGTGGTCTATCCTCAAATTTCCTTTAGCTTCAGGTATATTGACTGCCTGGTGCCCCTTCATGGATCATAACTACCTCCTTGGGGAGCCAGACCACTTTAAGGAGAGAATTTCTTTATTTTGAACAGTTTTTCCTAGAGCAATTAATAGCTCTTTTGCTTTATAAATAATGCCATGGACATGGATGACCGCAAAGGCATACTTGCTCTCTGTATAAATGTTTATTCATTTGTCCTTTCCCCAGTATAGGGTTTGAGTGAGAGCAATTGACTGCGTCTTTAGACTGATGTGCCCTGTGGCAAGGCTTGTGTCCATATGATGGCCCATTGGGTAGTTATTACTGCCCCAGTTGATGGCCACTCTGCTTCCATAGGTAAGCAAATCAGCCTCTGCCTCAGGCAGGAGAGTGTCCATGAAGTCTGGGTGACTGGCCTGAAAAAATGTCCAGCAAGTCCTCACAGTCATGAAGAGGCACCTTAGACTGGCTAACATAGATTAGAAAAATGGGTTAATCAAGATATGAGAGTTAGCCAGTGAGAGGCTAGAGCTAATGGGCCAATTAGCTTATAATTTATGGAGACCTATGTGTGATTTTATTTGGGACTAAACAGCTGGGGGGCCAGGCGGGACAGAAACAACAACAAACAGGCCCCCCACTCCATGTTACAGATTGGTACCCACGTGGATAACTACATCCACAGAAAGCCTGAAAAAGCTTGGTAAAGACTAGAGTAAAGCATTTCGGGTTTTCAGTCGTAGCAGGAAAAAAGCTGCTGTTTAAAAATGTCGGCTTTCTGGGCTGTCCTGCCAGGGAAAACTCTGACTCTTTCAAGCAGGCAATCCTGATGGATACACTGTTGCAGCTTGCTTCCTGGCAAGGACCTTTAAAACACCATAGAGTTGTGGCAAAAACTTCTCCATATTCCTTAGCACATTAAAGACCCATGTGGTCAGAAAAAGAGATATATACAGTAAAGAGAGATTCAAAGAGTAAGAAAACCTCTAAATGGTTTACAGTGTGTTAAAAATATATACAAGCTAAAGGTTAAAGTTCTCAGAGTTAAAAAAGAGAGAGAGAGAGTGGGTAGCCTGGGAGGCAGAGACAGATGGATCTCTGTGAGTTAAAAGATAGCCTGGTTTACAGAGGGAGTTCCAGGACAAAGATATACAGAGAACCTGTCTCAAAAAGCCAAAAGTTAAAAGTAAAAGAAATAGAGGTTAAAATAAAGCCACATAAAGATGGAAAATACACAGAGAATCTTGATACTGTATGTTATTATGCTCTCTTTGAATTATCTGAATGCTAAGGAAGGATATTTAAAAGATTTTTGCTTATAAATGCTGCAGAATTAATCCAAGATAGATATTTTGAAAATACCTTGGCTTCAAAATTGAAGTCAAAAGGTATGTTACTTTGGAGAAGAGAATTGCAGAAAATGAGAGGTTGTGGATTTATTCAGAGTTAAGAAAAATCAGCTTTGATCAAGGAAGACCACCTGAGAATTCTCTGCCAGGAATAGATGGCCCAGATGTCTGAGTTCTTCATCCAAAACAGGTTCAAGATTGCTGCCTGAGATGATCAAGACTCACAGGATACTTCAGTCAGGACTTGATCATAACTCTAAATTTTCTTTAGGTTCCCATAAAATTATCAGCTCTCCCAATCAGCTGGAAGTAGCCTGAAATACTATGCCCACATGCCCAAAAAAAGGACTATGGGTATTTTCCCTTTTTTTTAAAAAAAAAAAAAACAGAGGGGGAAGTGGTACGGGAGAATTGTCTGTATTCTGTCAATCATGTTATAAATAAATGCTGATTGGCCAGGTAGGACATATAGGCAGGAAACTCAGACAGGAAATAGAAATGATGTAATGAGAACAGGAGAATTCTGGGAAGGAGGAAACTGATTCCTCCCACTCCTGCCCAGGTCACCAAAGCAGCAGGATGTGATCTGACCACTGAAAAAGGTACTGAGCCACATGGCTAACATAGGTCAGAAAAATGGGTTAATCAAGATGTGAGAGTTAGCCAGTGAGAGGCTAGAGCTAATGGGTCAATCAGCTTATAATTTATGGAGACCTATGTGTGATTTTCTTTGGAGCTAAACAGTTGTGGGGAACTGGGCATGGCAGAAAACCCCAACAAACAAGCAGGCCTGCCCGGTCATGTTACATTAGACATCAGTTTCATGGGGATGAAAATGTATGACAATAAAAGTGAGGCAGGACTGATCAAGTAACAGACTCTTGATTTTGAGTAATATAGGAATTTGCCATTCATTGGCTACTTGCCCCTCATAGGAGGTTTCCACAGCATGGGGAGCCATTAGAGTCAGCTTATCAGCTTTCCTTACTAGTATAGTGGTTGTGAGTATGGTGTACAAACAGGATGACCAATGGGAGGCCATGCTTGAACAGATATGCTACAGGTCTCTACCAAGGTTCTGGGTCTGAGGTAAAATGCCCTTTGCAGTGCCTCAAATTTCATGGATGAAAAGGTGAAACAATTTAGTAAAATCTACTAGAGTCAGATCTGGGACTCTAGTTAGAACCTGCTTTAGTTCTTGAAAACGTTGTTCCTCTCTTTCAGTACAATTCAAAGGCTGATCTTCTGCAGTGGAAGAATAAAAAGGCTGGGCTATTTTAGCAAACCTAGCAATGCAGAGACTGCAATATTCTTTCACCTCCAAGAATTCGCATGGCTGTTTCTTGGTTTGGGGAGTGGGATCCAGAGAATAACTTTTTTCTGGACAACATTGAGAGTTCTCCTACCTTGAAAAAGCTTTTATCCAAGAGAGGAGACCTCTCCCTTGCAGGACTAAGCCCTTTTTTTTGATGGAGATATGATATCCCAATGTCTAGTGCAAGTGCTGCCAGTAAAAGGTCACTTATATATTGAAGCACACTAGAGTCAGGGCTTGGCAGACCTCTCCCTTGCAGGACTAAGCCCTTTTTTTTGATGGAGATATGATATCCCAATGTCTAGTGCAAGTGCTGCCAGTAAAAGGTCACTTATATATTGAAGCACACTAGAGTCAGGGCTTGGCACCCTGGATCCTGTTAGGTCTCTTTATGTACATTTTGAACCCTTAAGGTAGTTATGTCCAGGGTAACTAACTAGTCTCATTGGACATTGGATCATCAATTCAAAGGCAAATAGGGCTGTCTCACTGGTGCCAGGGGAATGAATAAACATCCTTAGTGTCTAGGACCATATAGACTGATACTATGGCAGGTAGGAGACTGAGCAGAGTGTATATATGAATTTGGAACAGTAGAGTGAATGACTTCAGTCTGCTTATTTATCTCCCAGTGTTATAAGGAGGCCTCTTGTTAGTTTCCAGCCACTTAGCCCCGAAATCATCACACAGAAACTGTATTAATTAAATCACTGCTTGGCCCATTAGCTCTAGTTTCTTATTTGCTAACTGTTGCATCTTAATTTAACCCATCTCCATTAATCTGGGCATCACCACGAGGTCGTGGCCTACCAGCAAAGTTTCATTGTGTCTGTCTCTGGCGGCAGCTCCATGACTTCTCTTGACTCCACATCCTTTCTCCCAGCATTCAGTTTAGCTTTCCCCAGCTATCTAAGTTCTTCCCTGCTATAGGTCCAAAGCAGTTCTTTATTAATCAGTGGTAGTCACAGCATACAGAGGGGGAATACTACATCATCCCAGAGATTAGGGACTGACTAGTAATCGAGATCTTTGGTTTATATACAGGCAAGAAAGGTATATTCCAAGCTGACTAGCATGGGACAGGGCTGTTAGCTTCTTATAGCCTCTTAATATGAGAGTAATTTCCAGTCAAGTCTTTTGGTTTATGAGATATTACCACACCTTATATTTGTGGCTGCAGCCATGAGACTTACCATGGTTGGTGGGTCACCAGTGTGCTACCTTAGGAAACTGTCATTGCTAGTCCTGGAGCAGGATCCCTGGTTCTGGACTTGCTTCATCTGTAGAATTCTGGATAAGCTAGAAGACAGTCTGCAAGGGAGAAGGGCAATTAAGTTGGTAGGAAGCTGTAAAGAAAGGTTCAGTTTTTGAGGAGTAAAGGTCATGATGGTATCTTATTTTCAAAGATCTCTGCCTAGAAGGGGGAAGGGGAAACCTGGAACTATCATGAAGGACTGAGTCATCGGTCTATTGCCCAGGTGTTCTTTCAGATGTGAGGTGATCATCGTTAATCAGTCCTGTGTCTTCCTGTACTGCCTTCCTGGACCTGCTTCCTCCACTGTTCTTTTTATTTGCAATGGAGTTTTAAAAAACAGAAACCTTTGACCCAGTGTCTAATAAACGCTTAACTTGATGATTTTCTATTGACACAGTAATCAAGGGATCTTGGATGCCTAGGAGGGTAGAGTCTCTGTTCCATCATTCTGATTCACTATCCATCTCCCTTGTGGTCAGGAGGGTCATTGCTTGCCTGGGATGATTAAGGCTGGAATGGTTAAGGCTGGGATGGTTATGGCTGGACTGGTTATGGCTGGGATGGTTAAGGATGGTTAAGGGATTCTTTCAGTGTCCCTTTTCCTTACAATAAGTACATTGATCTGCTTTTAGTGGGGACTTCTCCATCCTCCCCATTTTTATTTTGGGAGATCTAGCCTCAGGACAAGCAGTGGGGAACTTGGGGTTAGTCAACTGGAAAGCAGCCATCAAAACATTTGCCAGCAGCTTAGCTGGCAATCAGGGCACCTTGTCTCTGATTTTCAGTATGTCAGTTATTTGAAACTTTTGAACCACTCCAATGAGCAGGGAAGCAGTCATTCCAGAGAAGGCCTCCAGCTTTTGAGGGTTTGTGTGTGTGTCTGTCTGTCTGTGTGTCTGTGTGTGTGTGACTATCTGGGGCTTATTGAATGACAAAAGGCAAATTTGGTGCCCTAGCATTTTCCAGAGCTAGTGAGTCAAAAGGGGTAAAGGAAATTCAGAAAGATTTTCTGTGTGTGTGTGTTATGGAGTTTGTGATTCCCGGGGAAGAAAACATAAGACTCAATCCAGATTGTAGTTAGTTAAATTTATTACAACTACTAACAAGACAATAATTTCTGAGCCAAATTTAAGACTGCTGTGAGAAAGAGAGTGGGGTGTTTTTAAAGGAGGAAAACACAAGAAGACCTTGAGTATCTGTACCAGCCAAGAGTTGTTGTTCTGCTCTGCCAAGATTTGGTAGTCAAGGTGACCTCAGAATAGTTCTCAAATGTCTGCATAAGCAGATTACAGAAACCAAAGAGCAGTTAATCATAGCATAACAAGTAGATAGTCACAGCTGTATATTTTAGGGTGGGGGAGGGGATCACTGAATCGAGGTTATTGAAACTTATCTTTCAGGGAAGGGATTCAGAGACAGAGGGCTACTGGGTACTGGAATGGATGCCCAGCATAAAGTGGATTTTTTTTTTAAAACTGTCTATGTTGTAACCACTCAAAAAAATACCTTGGTATTCCTCTGGGCCCTGGAGAACCTCAGTAGTCTTAGATAAATTAGTGGGGTTTTGAGCTGTGTCCAGAATTCCAGTCATAAGTCGCTGGTAAAAGTTTCCAGGGCCTGGGAACAGCAGAACGAATTGGGGATCTAATCAGGGCACTTAAGTGGCAAAGCTGCCTCAGCACCTATACCGGTGACTGAGGTAAAAAAAAAAAAATGCCTTTTTGCCTCTACTTTAATATGTTACCTTTCCTCTGGAGTAAATACAATCAGGAGTTGCTGGCAATCACCCCAGGGTGCATAATGGCTGTGGAGGACAGATTTCAAGAGGGCAGTTAGGATTTAGGGTTTGTCAGAAAAGGAGAAGGTTCTGTTGTCCAGTTATGCAAATCTGAAGTAGAGAAAGGGACAGAGACTAAGAAAGAGTGGTGCCCTTCCCCAAAGTTTCTGCCTCCACCTCCAGGAAGTAGGCCTCCTGCAAGGGAAAGACAAAGGCTGGGATCTGACTCAAATCTGGGGAAGTAGGAATGGGGGTAGAGGTGGATAAAGTAGGGCAGGACAGAATACACTAGCTTGAGGTTGGGGGAAGAGGAATGAATTTGGAGCAGATAGACCAGATGAAGGGGAAAGAGATGAACATGAGTTATGGGATTGGAGGAGAAAAACCAACAGAGGGTCTCAGAACAGGCAGCAGGGTGCAGGTGACAGGAAACATTTTAGAAAGCAAAACAATAGGATAGTCCCTAAAGTGCAAACCTTCAGACAGCTGGGTGGGTTTTGAACAAGTATCAACTATTGACCAATATAGATCAGGGTGCCCTGGGGATACTGTGCTTTGAGCCAGACTGATTTCACAATTCATGATTCAGCGGGCCAATGGATGGTCCTCTTCATAGGAGGGTCAGCCAATCTCACAAGAAGTGAACAGCTTTTCCTTTGAGAGTGAACCCTCATAGTTTTCTCCAGATCCTTGGGAGCAATTCTTTACCATACATTGAGGGGTGAGAGTTTGAATTTTGTAGTCCCCATATTAGAAGAGAATTTATGTGACTCAGAGAAATAGAAGACTAATAGGACCAAGCCAGAAGCACTGACAATGAAGAGACGACAAACCCAAGTTAGACTTGTCAGAGGGCCCTCTGCCTTGAGAGCAAGCGAGAAGCCAAGTCAGAGCGGGCAACTCCAGGAGCAGTTGAGTATGACGAGATTTCCCATGTAGGAGGGGAAAGGAAGCAATTGGGGAGTTTGCAGACAAAAAGACAAAGCAAACAACAGCATACAAAGGGTGCTACCAGTTGACTGAATCTGAGGAGCATTCAGGAGCCCCTGTGAATGTTTCTCCCAGCCCACTTCAGCCTGTTTTTCATAGAGGAGGAACAGATAGAACTCCCTTTCCTAGGAGGAGATGGTATGAGCTCAATGGCCTGGGAGGGTGTAGGTATGAACATCCAGTCTGCAGGTATGGACAGTATCAGAAGCTGCAAAGTATCAGGAACTGCAAAGGCCCAAGAGACACAGGTATAGAAGATGGGTCCCATCTCCATCCCATCCCATGTAGATGTGGCATGGCTCACACCCCTTATCTCATGTGTGAATGATGTTAGCGCATCTCCTGCACAGCAGGAAGTTCCATGAGCCTTTTCTGAAGAAGAAGGATGTTCTAGAGACCTGAAGAAAGGTAGAGTAGGGTCAAGGTCTGATGGAGGTGGTTCTTGTATTTTATCTGTTGCTTTCATTGGTTAAGTAATAAAGAAAACTGCCTTAGCCCATTTGATAGGCCAAACCTTAGGTGGGTGGAGTAAACAGACAAAATGCTGGGAGAAAGAAGCTGAGTTGGGAGTTGCCATGATTCTCCCACTCCAGACAGACACAGGTTAAGATCCTCCCTGGTAAGCCAGCTCGTGGGGCTACACAGAATATTAGAAATGGGTTAGATCAATATGTAAGAGCTAGCCAATAAGAGGCCGGAACTAATGGGCCAGGCAGTGTTTAAAAGAATACAGTTTCCGTGTAATTATTTCGGGTAAAGCCATGTGGGCGGCTGGGTGCCGGGGACGCAGCCCCGCTGCTCACACTTCAACAAAGGTCACACCAGTCAGCTGTGTTGGGTGTGAGACCTCCTTTGGCAACGAGGCAGAGCTGAGGCCCTGTGGGTTAGAGGTTTGCTGACCTAAGCTATTGTGATCTGAAGCTGATGTACTGAGCCCTCCTTGTGCTGAGAACACCTGTTTCATCTGATTTGTGTCGCAAAGTAACACATGGGCCCACTTTGGCTAGAAGTGACTGTGTGAGCTCATCTGCCTGGGTGGGCATAGGTGGGAATGACCAGTCTTCTGGTATGGACAGTGTCAGAGGCCCTTGCAGGAACTGTAAAGGTTCCAAGGACCGTGGTGCAGACGAAGAAGGGGCACTAGCCCCTGAAGTAAATAAGGCAGAATCTTGGAGCCCTTGGACAAGTTTGTTAGGACCCAAGACTGTATATATATATATATACATACATACACACATATATATGTATATGTATATATAAGTATGTATTTATATATATGTATATATGCATATATACATATATATGTATATATATACACACATACACAGGACCCAGAAACCCCTTTGGCAGATATGAAAGGTGTCATGTCCTCTTGAGGGCAGCTGTCCCCCCGGGAGGTTCTGCTCCCACATGAAAGTGTCTAAGTTTCAAGTGTGCATGGCTCCTTGACCAGAGCCCCTTGGAGGTGGCAGGCTTCTATAAGGGCCCTGGTTAGTTAGATGAGCATCTAGCACCCAGTGCATAGATGTGCAATGCCTGGTAGCCTCTGGAGAAGGAGAAGAAAGATAATTTTTTATAAATTTAACTTTTGTTGACATTTTTTTTGCAGATTTTACATCATGCATCCCAATCTCACCAATCTCTCCATCCCTGCCACATCTGCCTTCCACCCTTGCAACCTCCCCCCTAAACAAAACAAACTTTAAAAGAAAAATCAAAACCCAAAGAAAACTACAAACAAAGCAGAACAAAACAAACAAAAAAGGAGAAGAGTCTAGTCACGGAAGCCTTTCATCTTTCCAGCCTCACTCGCAAGTGAGTCACTGGTCGGGAAGGCCTCTTCTTACTGCCACAGCATTGATTAAGGGGATCTCACTGGTGCTCCTCTGGATATGCTCTTGTCCTGTGTGGTGGGGATCCTGCAGTTTGGGACCTGTAGGTTTGTCCCCTTCTCATGCTCCAACAGTTCATAGATGAGGTGGATGTTGGGGTGGGCCAACTCATAGCCCTGGTTCTGGGCCTGGGTTGGTCAGCCCGTCCAGCTTTTCCCCACCTTGACCACCAAGTCAAACACTCCAGCACTGCCTCAGTCAACCCATCCACGGCAGCCTGCAGCAAGGAGCAGCACCGGGGTCTGGCTCATTCACACTCACACCACAAAGACCTACTGCCTTGTCAAGCCAAAGTACAGGGCCCTCTCTCCCACGTAGCAGACAAGGAGGGGCAGGGTCAACTCCCCTGCTCTCATACCCTCGCTCATCTCACCTGTGCCACCACCAGCATGGTCAGCTTTAGGGTGCTGTCTAGGCAGGGTGTATAACCCCCTTTCCTATGTGCTGCAGTCAGTGAGGGATAGGGCTAGTTCTCCCAGTCCTGTGACCCCAGGGCCAGCTCTCTCACCCACCACAGGTAGCAAGGGATAAAGGTGGGGGACATCTTTCTCACCCAATCTGCCACATGAGAGATGGGGGGCAGGGCCATCTCTGCTGCTCTCTTGTGTAACATGGAGGCTGGCTTGTTTGTCTGTTGGGGTTTCTGTCCTGCCCAGTACCCCACAACTGTTTAGTCCCAAAGAAAATCACACATAGGTCTCCATAAATTATAAGCTGATTGGCCCATTAGCTCCAGCCTCTTGCTGCGGCCAGTGCAGCCTAGATGCCAAGACTGGTGGCCGGGGGAGGGGGGGCGGTGCCGGGATTGAGACATGGAGGCTTCTTTTTTGGTGGAAGAACAGCAACCTTTATTTTGCCCAGCAATCTTTTATACCTCTACTCTTGTGGAGACCCACGGGCCAGAAAGAACACAAACATCTTTGTCAATTATAGACCACAAGGAAGTTCCGCTGTCAGGGGGAGTGAGGGCAGCTGGATCACAACAACTTCCCCCATTTTATTTTATAATACCTTGCCTGTCATGAAGAATAGCCCTCTAATATTCCCTGTCTTAGGTAGCATCCTGCCCCCAAAGTATTGCCCATCTGTGGCTACCCAGACACATAGCCCTAAACCAAGTATCCTCAGGACTGACAGTGCCAAGGAGCCAGACCAGCGCTGCAACCATCTAGCATGCACTAACTGGGTGGCAAAATTAACAAAAGTAGTATTCCAAACCCCTCTCATATGATGGCTGAGTTCCATAACAGTAGCAGAAGCATGCAATAATACAGTGCCATGAGTAACACACATAACATGATTAACTGTTGAAAAGTCCAAAGACAGTCCAGTCCACTTGCTCCTGAACCAGAGCTACTTGTTGGTTCAAGGTCAATATGCCCAATTGAATATGTCCAAAGCATTGCTGACTCTTTTCAGCAAGCTAGTTGACAGTCTCAGCCGTCTGCACAGTCTGCGGGAGAGCAAGTCCGGCAGCAGTAGCTGTGGTGGCAAAGTTCTGCTCCAGCTGCCTTCTGGCCCCAGTTGCACTCTGGATCCAAACTGCTGCATGGAGTTGAGCAAAACTCAGAGAAGCAGCCTAGCTGCTCCTGCTCCAGACCACGTGCGTCTTTAATGTGCTAAGGAATATGGAGATTTTTTGCCACAACTCTATGGCGTTTTAAGGTCCTTGCCAGGAAGCAAGCTGCAATAGTGTATCCATAAACAACAGTCAAACGCTCCTATGGCGTTTCCTTGCCAGGAAGCAAGTTGCAACAATGTATCCATAGCTCCATAGTCCGGACTGCCGGCTTGAAAGAGTCAGAGTTTTCCCTAGCAGGAAGGCCCAGAAAGCCAGAATTTTAAAACAGCAGCTTTTTTCCTGCTACGACTGAAAGCCGAAATGTTTTACTCTAGTCTTTCCCAAGCTTTCTCAGGCTTTCTGTGGAAGCAGTTATCCACATGGGCAATATTCTGTAACATGAGTGGCAGGGCCTGCTTGTTGTTGGGGTTTCTGTCCCGCCCAGTTCCCCACAACTGTTTAGCACCTGAAGCTAGGATGTCAACCAGACCCAGCTTCTGTCTGGGGACATGTCTAGGTCCATGGCCCAGCTGTAACCAAGGTCTGCATTGAAGTCCGTGGTTCAGGTTGCCATTAGGGCCCACACAGAGGCCAGGGATCTGGGCAGGAGCCTGCAACCTGATTGGAATCTGGGAGCCATGCCATAGCAGGGGCCATATAGATATGGGTGGCCTGTGCTGTCACCTGGGGCCATGGTGTCATCCAGACTCAGACTGCTGCTGAAGGCCTTGTCTGGATCTGTGGCCCTATAGTAGCCAGTGCCTGAATTGATGTATGTGGCCATGAGGATGGCCAGGGTCAGATCAGCTACCTGAATTCAGGTTGGTGTCTGAGAACTGCGATGCATGCACACCTGAGTGGCTTGTGCTGCTACTCAATGTCTTGGTGGCATCTGGGCCAGAGTTACAGCTGAGGGACATGTCTGGATCTGTGGTCCTTCTGAAGTCAGGGTTCGTGCTGATGTCTGAGGCCCTTGTTACCATCAAAGGCCATGCAGACATCAGAGATAGGGTACATGTTGGTGTCTGAGGGCCATACTGAATTAAGGCCTCTGTCAATCTGGTGGCCTGCACTGCCACCTGGTGTAGTAAGAGGCTGCTAGTGTGTTCCTGGCTACCCTCCACTTGTTCGTTTTCTGGCTGCCCAGACTCCTGAAATAACCACACAGAAACTGTATTAAATCACTGCTTGGCCAATTACTTAAGCGTATTGCTAGCTAGCTCTTAACATTTAGAATTAACCCATTTCCATTATTTTATATCTTAACACAAGGCTTGTGGCCTACCAGCAAGGTTTCAGCATGTCTGTCTCTGGTGGCAGCTCCATGGCTTCTCTTTGAACTTCACCTTCTTTCTCCCAACATTCAGTTTAGTTTTCCCTGCCTAGCTCTGTTCTACCCTATTAAGCCAAGCCAGTTTCTTTATTCATTGACCAGTAAAAGTAACACATAGACAGAAGGACCACCCACACCATTTCTCCTTTTCTGTTTAAATAAAAGGAAAGGTTTTAACTTTATCATAGTAAAATTACATATAACAAAATAGGTATCAAGCAAGAATTACAGTTACAATATTTATATATATCTTTTATCATGACTAAGGAAACTATAATTATAACTATATATTCTTCAACTCCATCAAAGACTCCAGAAGGATATAACAGTAAGGATATACTTACTGTTCCTAAGTAAACAGGAAGTGCATTGTAAGCAACTTCCAAAACTCTAGAATTGTCAGAGACATCTCTCTGCCTAGACAATCACCCAAAGTTCTTCTGTACCATTGTGGCATCCATACTCAGCCTACAGGTCCATAGTATCTAGCAGACTTTTCCAATTTCAAAGACAGTTCTGCCTACATTGGCAGTTTATCAGTTGCTTTTTTCTGTGTCCTGCAGAATGTCCGGTAGACTCTTTAATGAAGCAGGAACCCAGAAGGATTGTCTCACCTTTAGGCAAGTTCAGCAGTCATTTCTCTACAGGTCCTGCATGTCCAGTTCACACAGCATACCATCAAGCAGTCCAGGCAAGAACAGTTTCTTGCCCAAATGGCTAACCAATTCCATAAGGAGCCTCTTCAATGCCCATTTTCCTCTTGAAGTAATTGGTGCTTCCAGGAGCAGACGTGTCTTGTAGGGCCCATGGGTCTACACCTGCTTCCCGGATTCATTTTGAGGACAGTCTCCTCTACCCCACCTGGTGATTAGCTATAGGGCATTTACTCCATCTTGGGCATGGTCATTTCCCACCTGCCTGGGGGGTAATACATTGTGCACCAGCTAGGTATTTAAGGTTTTCCCTAAGTTTGAATAAATGACATTCGGCTGATCTCCTTTCGAATGACCTTGTGTGTTCTTTCAATCTCCAGGCCCTTGCCTGTCTTGCATATAGTACAGTGGCACGCGAACTATACTGAGAGTGTAACACAGACACAGGTGTTACAGTGTCTCATTGTCATGAAAAGTCCTAAGTTCTTAAAACAATTTAAATGTCATATTCTGAAGGTCTCTGAAAGATTTGAAGAATCCCTATATAACTGTAATATATCTCTATATATCTAGAAAACCTAACTAACATGATTAGAAGCTCGACTACTATAGATGATTATCTATTAACCTGTATTTCTTAATTATACATTACATTTTTAAATGAGCTACACAAACAATACCTTAATCAAGAGCAGAAATACAATATAACAAAATTGACCTAAAATTTGTATCAATAAAGCAAGATTCACACCAATGCAAAGTATTTATACCTATATCAACCTGGGGCAATGGTGACATCCATACAGTTGCTGTTGAAGACTATGTCTTGGTCTGTGGCCCTACCATGGCTGGGGTCTGTGTTCAAGTTCGGGTCTCATACTGCCACTAAAGGTCACATAGAAACCCAGGGCTGGGGCCACAACCTGAGGCCTTGGTTGTGTCTGGCGGCCATGTGGCCACAAGAACCATCCCTACATGAGGTGCCAGTACCTCCACCCAGAGCCAGAATGTCATCCAGGCCCAAGTTGCTACTGAGAGCCTTGTCTGAGTTCATGGTCTAGCTACAGCTTGAGTCTGTGTTGATGTTTGTGGTCCATGTCACCTCAGAGGGTCTTAGGAACCATGTGAGATGAAGTTAGAGGTCCATGCTGTCCTTGGAAAAGCTGACTTTGCCTCTCGTTGGACACTGCAGCAAGAGAACTGGCCCAAACCCTCAAAGGAGAACTGGTCCCTGCACTCAGGAGAGGTGAGAGTAAACTGACCCTGAGGGCATGGACTGACCAGCTCAGGTATCACCCAGGCCCACAGCCGGACCTTACGTTGGCCCACTCTAACATTTACCCCATCTAGGACCTGCTGGAGTTCATGAAGGGACTGGTCCTATGGAATGATACCCTCGGAATCCCCAAGACACGAGGATGAAAAAGGCTATCTCAGAGGATTTCTGGTGAGGATCCAGTGATTATGGAGTACCAGAAACCAGAGGCCTTGACCAAGACTAGTGACTCATTGAAGTGAACAGTTGCTAGGAAAGCTAACAGGACAAAAGGGTATACTATGTGCTATGTGACACACCCAGGCCCCTAATATCACTAGGATGAATGAACAGGTGTTGGAGAAGCAGGAAAGAAGAGGTTTTTTGTTGTTGTTTTGTTTTGTTTTTGTTTCTTGCTTACTTTGTTTTCTTTTGTGGGGAACACTGCAGGGGGAGGATATGGGGGAACTGGAAGGTGAGCAAAATTGGATATAAGATGTAAAAATCCCAAAGAATTTAATTTACAAAAAGAAAAGAAAAGGTAGGAGAAAAAGCAGAGAGGCGTCAGGAAAGATCTGGGGAAATTCTATCCACCACAAGAGACTGTGTCCCCAAGGGAGTTTGAAGGCCATGAGAAGAATGACTTCTGCAAGGGATGAAGGGGCTATGGGGACTTTGGGTCTGTACCAAGAATTTGACTCTCTTTTGAACAGAGTTGAGGTGGGAGGAAAGGCACCTGACAGAAATCGCTACAAGACTCTGGTGGAACTGGAGAGACTGTAATGGAGGAAAGAAAGGAGATGGAAAGTCGTCTCCTGAGTCCCAGCCTGGTGTGGTCCCTGGAGATCTCAGAAAGTGCTTCTGAGGCTGACACAATGGAATGAGAATTAGCTAGAAGGAGAACTGAGAAGGCCCACCTGGAAGAGGAAAGCCGGGTCTGCATCTAGCTTTGGCAGAGGCCCCAGAGAATGGAGGAATGCCTCATCAGATTTTATGTGACTTGTTCTCACCATATCCAATCATCACCGAAGCTTGAGAAGAGCCACTCCAGTAGGTTTCATGCCTCTATCTATTCTCTCATTTCTTTACCCTGCTGAAAGTCAAACCCAAGACCTTACCCATGCTAGGCAAGTGCTCTGATTCAGATTCATATCCAACCCTCTTTTTATTTTGGGGAAAGGTTACCCAAGGAAGCCCTGAAGCTATAATAGTTTTTAGCCTCCTAAGTACTTAGGATTATAGGCCCATCCTCGTATGCTGAGTTAATTTGGGGGCTACACATTCAGTTACTTGAGGTAACAACATTGATCTAATATTTATTTTCACATTGATACTCTTTTGTCTTTTATGGCATTTCATATACTTTTTGTTGATTCTTCTCCCTTCTTCCTCATCCCCACCCCACCCCTCCTGCTGGTCCTTTCTCATAACAGCTTCCCTTTTGCTTTCAAGTCACATGGAGTTTATTACTGTTTGCCTCTCCCCACTTACATCTCATTTTTCCTCTCACAATCCTGTGACCTTTCTAGTTTCATAACTCCCCCCTCCCCCCCCACACACATACAGAGATCTAAGATTCTATCCCAGGGTTTTTACAACTGTGATAAAACAACATGATCAAAAGCAACTTGGGGAGAAAGGCCTTTATTTTAACTTATAGTTGTAGTCCAGCATGAAGGGAAGCCAGGGCAGGAATTTAAGACAAGAACCTGAAGGCAGAAACTGATGCACAAGCAATGAAGAAACACTGCTTACTGGCTTGCACAACTCGATTTCTTATATACACCAGAACTACCTACGCAGGGATTGTAACCACCTGTAGTAGCCTAGGCCCTCCCATATCAATCATTAATCAAGAAAATATCTGACAGATTAGCCTATAGATGAGTCTTACAGATCTATTTTCTCAGTTGAAGATCTCTCTTTCCAAGTAATTCTATTACAAAACTAGCTGGGCAGCAGTGGTGCATACCTTTAATCCCAGCACTCAGGAGGCAGAGGCAGGTGGATCTCTGTGAGTTCGAGGCCAGCGTGGTCTACAAGAGCTAGTTCCAGGACAGTCTCCAAAGCAACACAGAGAAACCCTGTCTCGAAAAACCAACTAAACATAAGAAAACAACAACAAATAATAAATAAATAAAAGCTAAACAGCACAGATCCCTCCATGTAAAAATACCACAGTGTTTGTGTTTATGTGTGATATAATCTCCAGTTCCATCCATTTTCCTGCAAACGTCATGATTGCATTTTTCTTTACATCTTTCTAAAGAAATACAAACGTCTAATAAATACTTGGGAAAGTGTCCAACACGCTTAGTTCCCAGGGAAGTTTAAATTAAAATTGTTTAGAGATTTCACCTCATCCCAGTCAGAATTACTAAAATTAAAAAAAAAATCAAACTACAGCAAACACTGCTGAGGATGAGTTGAAGGAGGAACCTTACCTAATGTTGGCTATGTTGATGATTGTAGTCTCTACTGAAATTGGTGTGGAGTTTTCTAAAAAATATATTCAGCATAGAATTACTCTATGCCCCAAATGTACCACACTTTGGTATATAGCCAATGAAGTCCTATCACAATGAAGTTCTATCACAGAGGTCTTTGCATATCCATGTTTAATGTTGCATTGTTCACAACTGCGATATGGAACCAGCCCAAAACGTCATCAACAAATGACTAAGAAAAATATGATATGTATGCACAACTTGTTCAGTTTCAAGGTGTGTCTTGATTCTTCTATTAGTAGATAGATGCCTTGGAGCAAAAGTGACAGTCTCCTACCCTCTAATGTTGTAGTATACTGCCTATTTTCTGTCAGTTCCCAAGAGGCTCACAATAAAAAGAAATTAAATCAGTGGGCTTTATTTGTGCTCAGAATGCTTGCTTCTAACAACAGAAGGGATTTTATAAGGATAATAGAAAATGCCAGTGTCCCCCAGATGCCTTATCCTTTTTAAGTTTGTGTGTTTGTCTAACAACTCCAGCGGCTCTTTCGCCACTGGAGCCAAAAGCCACATCCTTGATACACCTGTTGTCCGCCTTGCCTTTAGATGTTCAACTTACCGCTGAGTAGCCATAAGTAGTCATTCCATACTCATGCCACCATGGACCCCAGCACGCCCTGTCACTGATGCCTCTTCCCAGAAGCATGGCCTACTGGTTGGAAGCATGTTGTTGGAGATGGAAGGGCCCTGATGAGGATCCAGTATTAACGAATACTCAATGGGCTGAAACAACTATTTACATGAGTGTCCTGAGGCGTGAGGAGCTCATCACATTTATTTCTTGTCTGTTTGCATAATTTCATTCGCTAGTCTGCAGTGGGATCTTTCCTGTGAATTTTTCAAATTTCTACAAATTACCTTTTCTCTATCTTTGCCTCTCATTCATTTTCTGAACACACCTAGTCTGAAGAATTCTGAAATATCAGCTCTCATACACCCGAAGACTATCTAGAATTTGCTTATATCTGTCATCAAAATGATTCCTAATAATTAGAATGTCTGTAGTTCATGTTCTAAAATGGGATTGGCCGAACTTTTAAATTCAGGCCCCTCTTGTAAGCATAAAAATATGCTCTTCTGGAATATTCAAAATTCAAATGGAAACTCAAAATGCTCACACTGTAACTATTGGATGTGCAATTTGGAAAGCAACCACTGTATTTTCATGCTGGTAAGAAGGTTATACTTACTGAGTTAATGAAGTAGGTTTAAGTTTGAGGGATTATTTCTACAGGCCAATTCAATGGCCTTCTTACAAATTGCTCCACAGTTTATCCAGGCAACAAGGGACACTGTAGAGCCATAGATTCACACAAGTCCTTAACTTCAGAAAGCATGGCAGTTCTTTGAGATGTAGCATGGGGTGTGTGCATTTGCCCTGTTGGCAGGCAATGCACTCTAAGTAGAAGGTGAAGGGAGAAAACAACTGATAGGGGTAGTGCCTGCCCTGTATTGTTTTTAACTGATGGCAAAAAACTAGAACAGGAGAGAGAAATGCCCCATAAATCTATTAGATAATCATACACACTTAACGTATAGGAGTAAAGACGCTATGGAAGTTCCTGACCTCTGGAAGTTTACTGTTTGTCTGGAAAGACAACAATAAAAAAACGGAGGCACATGTAAGTATGCAAAATAAGGCGAGTAGGTAAGTGTAGTCATTTGTAAGTATATAAAGTAAGGCAAAAATTAAGTGACCATGAAAGATACACCAGGCAGCTTTTGACTGGACAGAGGGCTGCAATAGGCTGGCCTGAGGTGCCCACTAAGACCTGGAGGCTGATAGGAAGAGGTAAATGAAGGAGGTGTACATGCTGAAGGGTGGTGAAGCAGAGCACCTTTCTATTGGTACACATTGAATCTCCTCTAGAAGATTCATGGGTTTATTTTTAAGATGCTATAAATATACTTCCTTATTATTTTCTTAGAAATATCTCATTTCCCTATGCTGAAATTATATCCGTGATTAAATAATCCATCTTTCTCTAATGGGTACTATGAACATCTTTATCATATATTTATTCACGTATTTATTATTTGTGTGGAACAAAATTGTCCCTAAATTTATCAGCTTAAAGTAGCGGATTATTTGTGATTTCTCAATGTTTCTGATGGTTAGAAATCTTGAAGGGCTTTGTTAGGGGGTTATTATTCAGGGTCTTTATAAAAGGTTACATGTAAGATGGCAGCTAGGACCCACACTGTAGAAGGAGATAACTGACTATTGTTGTCCTCTGACTTCCCCAGGGACACTGTGGTGTGCACAACCACCACAAAATCCACACAAAACTAATAAAACAGAATTTTAAAAAAATGATAAACTTAACTAGTAATTAAAGATATACAAAGTAAAGCTGATGAAATAGCCCAGTGCATAAGGTACTTGCTTTGTAAACATGAGTTCAATCTCCAGGACCCCCAATGTATGCACGTAGAATAAGGCAAATGGTGCTGGCACACACCTATGGTTTCAGTGCTGGGAGACGGAGATAGGTAGATTGCATACACACAAAGAAATTAAAGGTAAAAGAAGATGCATGTATCATCTACATATTTCATGAAGACCAAAGACAATAGTAATTACCCCTCATGATGTGACATAATTTTGATGTAACACATCCAGAAGGCAGTATAACATTACATGTAAAAGCCTGAAAAAATGCTCCTTGTCTTACTAATTTCACTATTTCAATTTTATCCCAAGGAAATACAGATCTACTCAAAGATTAAAGTTATAACAGACCTATTAACCACAATAGTATTTATAAAAACAAAGAGTTCTATTGGTTCACAATAGAAAAGCTGTTACATATAGTAAAACAGCTGTATAGAGAAAAGTTATTTACATGAGGAATAGTCAGATGATATGCAGATGCAAGCAGGTCACAGATGAGGTTTCGTAGCCTCATTCTGTAAATAGTTCTGCGGTGTGTTTATGTACAGATACATCTACATTTCTTGAAAAGGTTCTGGAGGAAATGTTGTAATACAAGCGGCGGGGCTGCATCCCCGGCACCCAGCCGCCCACATGTCTAGCTTATGACCCGAAATAATTACACGGAAACTGTATTCTTTTAAACACTGCCTGGCCCATTAGTTCCAGCCTCTTATTGGCTAGCTCTTATATATTGATCTAACCCATTTCTAATATTCTGTGTAGCACCACGAGCTGGCTTACCAGGAAAGATCTTAACCTGCGTCTGTCTGGAGTGAGAGAATCATGGCGACTCACTCACTCGGCTTCTTTCTCCCAGCATTCTGTCTGTTTACTCCACCCACCTAAGGGCTGGCCTATAAATGGGCCAAGGCAGTTTCTTTATTAAATGAAAGTAACTCCTCCATCAAGGAAACACACAAACCTATTTATTATAGGTGCCTGGGGTCAGTGGAATTCTGTCATTTTGCTTATTTTTTGTTTCTGGTTTCTCAGCAACATATGGCTTTTTATAATAATGGTTTAGTTCTAAGAGCACAGTCGCATCACGTCCAAATCACAGTGGAAGATAAAAGGATATAAAACATGGTTAATCAGCAGGCAGAAGAAAGAACAGAAACATAAGGAAAACAATAGAGAGCATTTACTGGACTAATTTGATGATTACATATATAAGGTTTATATAATTTATATATAATACATGTAATCCACAGAAAAGCAATTTAAAGGTTGATTTTTAAAAACAATCATTTTATATATTTTTGTCATTTTTCTTAAATATAAAAGAACTCCACAAAAATTAGTCAGCAGGCAAACAAAAAGTAGGGCCACTCTAATAATATTGATCTAAGCAAGGTCAAGCTCCAGGCAAAAAAGCACTCAGTACATCAGAACTGATTATATGGTAAAAGGTTCACGTACAGATCATGAAGTCATGCATGAGGGAACACACAGAATCAGAAAGGAAAAAGCAAAATCAAAGAGACCATATGGAGAACTCAATAAAAATACAAGAGTGCATAGATGATTTTTATCTTTCAGCATCTGATGGAAGCAAAATTAAACAGCAGATATTGTTATAAATGAAAAGGAATTATTAATAGACTGGAGTCAACAGAAGAATACCCTCCACCAGGCTGAAGCAGGGGATGGGGATCACTAACTCTGAGCCTGTCTAGACTGCAAGAAGAGACCATGGCTTAATAAAAAAAAAAGGGGGGATCCTTTCCCATGAATCCATTGAACTTCCACAAAATTGAGAATTGAGCACTTTTTAGTAAAACCATTCTGGATCACAGAGCACATAGTTAAAATAAGCCACAGTCTAAGACAACATTTGGAAGCTCATAGTGGTCATCTGAGACACAAACAACAAACTGATAGTCACCACCACTACCTTTCTAGCCTCAGACTCCTTAGGCTTATTTACCCATCAACATTTTATCATTATATATATCCATGCCCATGCCTTCAGGTGTCTCTTGGACATCTTCATTCAGTTCTTTCTTGTCTTAATTTTACCAACCCATCCTCTTGCCAGTCCCTGTTCTATTGATTAATGGCACTCTCAACCATTCATACAGCTAGCTCCTCCTCTCCCCAAAGTATTATGGACTGCTACCACTCTGCAATACTGAAGTTACCAGGGCACAGGCAACCCACCTATCATAAATGCTTCTTGGCTTCCATCTCCTCTGGTTGGTTCTTACTGAATCTTGCAGTCAGGTACACTTCAGGAATGCCAAGGCCTTCCTTGTGAGCACTTTCAGTTGTTGGGTTCTGATGCTTTCTTCTCTCGGAAGCAGCCATTTGTCCACATTGTTTCATAGTCTTCTCCAAGATATTACACATTATAAACCTAAAACTATTTTATGTCGTATGAATGTATGGCCTAACCGTAGCACTTGGTACTCTAAGATGACTCTTTCCTGGTTCTCTATTTCCTGCTATATGACAGGCCAGGCAGTCTATGCCTGCCAACAGATGACAATAGACCTTTCCACGTTCTGAACTCAGCTCTTCCTATCACTTACAAACACAACAACTTTCCCCCTCCCATTTGACAGGTATGTACAATGATCTCTTTTTCCTGTATCCACACTCTTGCTAATTTCCTCCATTGAGTGTGAGCTGAACTCATTGGCCTCCTTTAAGGGCCAAAAGTGAGGAGAGGGAAATTCTAGCACTAGGCTTCAAAAGCTTTAGATATGTCTTGGAGATTCTCTCAAATTGCTGTTTCTGGGAGAAGGCAGCTGCCATGTGCTAATGCATTCCTAGAAAGACTAGCCACATGTGAGGTTGTTGGTCAGCCTGCAACACCTGAATTTTACTTGGAAATGAATTTGTACTCTATTATCCACTGCAAAACGGTAAGAATCACCTGGCTGGGTTGGAGTTAGGTTCCTTATATTTAAATGTTTATTTCTACATAGTAATGTATAACTAAAACCATGGGTTTTGATTTTTTTCTGCCTCGTTTATTGTATGATTACTTTCTTTTTTCTAAACATTACTTCCAAAATAGTTTACCCTGATTACTTCTCTCACTGATAATAACCACAAAACCTGGTAGACAGCTATATGTTGTTTATATGGGAAGAGAAATTCTTGACAACCAGGTTATGTTTAAAGTTTTGAGCTCTCAAATCTAAACTTTGGACATCTTCACCTAAAATTTCAGTGAGATTTGGAAGGTGTGAGTGTACAGAAATTATACAAACTTCCCTTTTGGTTCCTGAAATACTAGATAAGCATAACGTGCTCTGGCGGATAATTTCCAATCCTCTCTCCTAGGGAGTACCTCTGCTGTGTTTTCATCTGGCTTTCAAGGTTTGCCTATAACTGAATGAGGTCAATTCCAAGGAAGAATAGAATTGGGGAGGCAGTTACATGTATGTGTGTTCTCCTCTTCATTTTTACTGTTGGCTTTTTCTGCTCATGCATGAAATGAAATCGCTAATTTTTGCATGAAAATATTAGAAATTTCTGTATGGTATTATATATGATCTGTATATGAGTGTTAGAAGTGTTTGCCAAGTGAGCATTCCTAGTTGTTAATGTTGTGCCTAGCTGTATGAACTGATGTATCAGTAAATTTCAGAAGTCAGCTACACACTTGTGTAATCAGCAATGCTTCTTTTAGAAATGCAAATACAGAAGAAATGACTATAGTCAGAAAAGAGTGCAGTGGTATAAGATTTTTCTGAGATCTTTGAGGTGGTTAGTGATATATTAGTATCCCTCCACTGGGACACTGTTAATAGGCACAGTTTCAGGTGGGGAGTTCCACTCTAGATATTACCAAATATTTGTATTATCTGTTAAATTTATATGTTCATGTGTAATCATATAATTGTTACTCACATGTAATTAATATATTTATATATAATCACTCATATACGATACTGCAATAGATATTAAGTTTTAATATTATGTAACAGCAAGTGAAACTTTCTGATTAAGATGACCTATTGGCCAATACATTAATATTAGTTAGGCTAATCCATGCTCTGCTGCAGTAACAAACCCTGCCCTCTCCATGGCTTTGCTTATTCTTTCAGGCAAAATCTGCTTTTTAGCTATTGCTTCATTTTTATGCCCTAGAATTTCCATAGCTCCCAATATCACCACATCAAGGGGAGTGAAAAGTCAGAAAGTAGGTCAGAGACTTTTTGTTACATCAGTCCTGAGCCCTTTGTAAACTAGCTACATACTTAGATCAAGTGTTGGGAAGACTCACTGCCAAAAGAAGAAGAAAAGAATTGAAAGATTTGGTGATATACATATCAGGTTTCTGCTAAAAAGCATGCCATCTTTTTCAGTTTAAAGTGATTACAGACATGACTTTTTTTGTTTACTTTTGCTTTTGTTTCTGGCTTGGGTTTGTTTGTTTGATGCTATGTGTTGAACCCAGATCCTTGTACATGCTAAGCATGTGTTCTACCATTGATCACCCGAAGCCTGGAAGATGGGATTTTGAGCTGTGCTGTGCTGGTGGTCTGAGGATAGCTAGGCGTAGTACAAAGGTCTGCACAGGTGTCTAGAGGGCGCTGTGCCTAGTTGCACATCCTTTGTGCCTAAAGAGGATAATAATTCTTTCAATTTAGTCATGTAAGATTTTTAGGCTTATATTACAGATCTTCCAGATTTTGGAAAGAAAGTAGAACTGTACATTTAAATATCAAACTCCTCAACTTAAAAATATATCTTAAACATATAAAAGTACAGGCCAAACAAAATGTTCTTGTAAGACTAATTTATCCTATATGCCACCTATATGAGCTTTGTAGCCCAGGAACTTGAGTTCTTGAATGGCCCTTTATCAATGAGATAGAACATATAAAATTTCTCAGCAGAATCTCATACCTTCTTAAGATTCCCTCAGTCTACCTTAGTTCAGCTTCAGGCATATTAGGGCAATACATAAAATTTGACACAGATTGCCAGTATTCCAGATCAATGTCAGGATGTGAAATCTAGAAGGATTTGGGAGACTACAAAGTGTTGAGAGTTATTGAAATATAGGGTACTGGGAATTATTATAATCTTAGAGAGGCTGACAAAGCCTAGACCAGGAAAGTTCTCTAGTTATTTTTGAATGAGGCTGCAAACACCATGGGAAACAGTTGAAGAACTTTAAGACAGATCATTCTGGTAGTGGTTGGCATACGGGCTGTGTGAAGGCTGTTCTTGGTTGTCAACTTGACTACATCTGAAATTAATTAATTAAAAACCTAAGCCTCTAAGCACACCAGCGTGGGATTTTTAGTTAATTGAATCATTTTAAGAAGGAAGACCCACCTTAAATCCATTATCACTTGCGGTCAGAAGACCCACCTTTAATCTGAGCCACACCTTCTCTTGGCAACCTCTATAAAGGACAAGGAAGAAAGCTTTTGCTCTTTTCCTGCTTGTTCTCACTCTCACATCCCTGATATTAGAACCTACTTTGGGATTCACATATATTAAAGTCCAGCTGAGACACCCACCTTCATGGACTGAGCAACTACTAGATTCTTGATTTTCCATTGTGAGATATCCATTGTTAGACTGAACCACAGCCTATAAAATAGTCTAATAATCCCACTTCTCCCTCTCTCTCTCTCTCTCTCTCTCTCTCTCTCTCTCTCTCCCTCCCTCTCTCTCTCTCTCTCTCTCACACACACACACATACACACACACACACACACACACGCACACATATCTAGGTGCTCTTTCATTGTAGATCTTCGTAAGATTGATGATTGATTTGTAATAACCAATCAATCAACTTTCTTTAAATCCCTGCTGACACCACCAATCCAAATCTCTTCAAAATTCCCTCCAGCAATTTTTTTAGTACAAGGGCAAAAACCAGGTATATTCTTGACAAAACATCACAAGAAAGATCTCTAAAGCCACACGTTACATGAGGAGGGGCCCCTTGTTTGTCCCAGCCACCTGGGTAGCTTATACCCGCAATAACCACACAAAACCTGTATTAATTTAAATACTGCTAGGCCATTAGCTCTAACTTCTTATTGGTTAACTCTTTTTTTTCCGGTTTATAGTCTTTTTTTAAATTAATTTATTTATTTCTTTATTAAAGATTTCTGCCTCCTCCCCGCCACCGCCTCTCATTTCCCTCCCCCTCTCCCATTTAAGTCCCCCTCCCTCGTCAGCCCTAAGAGCAATCAGGATTCCTTGCCCTGTGGGAAGTCCAAGGACCACCCACCTCAATCCAGGTCTAGTAAGGTGAGCATCCAAACTGCCTAGGCTCCCACAAAGCCAGTACGTGCAGTAGGATCAAAACCCAGTACCATTGTTCTTGACTTCTCAGCAGTCCTCATTGTCTACCATGTTCAGTGAATCCGGTTTTATCCCATGCTTTTTCAGACCCCGGCCAGCTGGCCTTGGTGAGTTCCCGATAGAACATCCCCATTGTCTCAGTGTGTGGGTGCACCCTTCGCGGTCCTGAGTTCCTTGCTCATGCTCTCTCTCCTTCTGCTCCTGATTTGGACCTTGAGATTTCAGTCCGATGCTCCAATGTGGGTCTCTGTCTCTGTCTCCTTTCTTCACCTGATGAAGGTTAATATTCAGGAGGATGCCTATATGTTTTTCTTTGGGTTCACCTTCTTATTTAGCTTCTCTAGGATCACGGATTATAGGCTCAATGTCCTTTATGGTTAGAAACCAAATATGAGTGAGTACATCCCATGTTCCTCTTTTTGGGTCTGGCTTACCTCACTCAGGATAGTGTTTTCTATTTCTGTCCATTTGTATGCAAAATTCAAGAAGTCATTGTTTTTTACTGCTGAGTAGTATTCTAATATGTACATATTCCATACTTTCTTCATCCATTCTTCCATTGAAGGGCATCTAGGTTGTTTCCAGGTTCTGGCTATTACAAACAATGCTGCTATGAACATAGTTGAGCATATACTTTTGTTGTATGATAGGGCATCTCTTGGGTATATTCCCAAGAGTGGTATTGCTGGGTCCAGGGGTAGGTTGATCCCGAATTTCCTGAGAAACCACCATATTGCTTTCCAAAGTGCTTGCACAGGTTTGCATTCCCACCAGCAATGGATGAGTGTGCCCCTTTCTCCACAACCTCTCCAGCAAAGGCTATCATTGGTGTTTTTGATTTTATCCATTCTGACAGGTGAGAGATGGTATCTTAAAGTTGCCTTGATTTGCATTTCCCTGATCACTAAGGAAGTTGAGCATGACCTTAAGTGTCTTTTGGCCATTTGAACTTCTTCTGTTGAGAATTCTCTGTTCAGCTCAGTGCCCCATTTTATAATTGGGTTGATTAGCCTTTTACGGTCTAGTTTCTTGAGTTCTTTATATATTTTGGAGATCAGGCCTTTGTCAGTTGCGGGGTTGGTGAAGATCTTCTCCTAGTCAGTGGGTTGCCTTTTTGTCTTAGTGACAGTGTCCTTTGCTTTACATAAGCTTCTCAGTCTCAGGAGGTCCCATTTATTCAATGATGCCCTTAGTGTTTGTGCTGCTGGGGTTATACGTAGGAAGTGGTCTCCTGTGCCCATGTGTTGTAGAGTACGTCCCACTTTCTCTTCTATCAGGTTCAGTGTGTTTGAACTGATATTGAGGTCTTTAATCCATTTGGACTTGAGTTTTGTGCATGGTGATAGATATGGATCTATTTTCATTCTTCTACAGATTGACATCCAGTTTTGCCAGCACAATTTGTTGAAGATGCTCTCTTTTTTCCATTATTGGCTAACTCTTATACATTAGTTTAACTCATTTCCATTAATCTGTGTATCACCACATGGCTGTGGCTTACTGTCAAGATTCTAACCGGCATCCGTCTGAGGTGGAGGGCCCATGGCTTCTCTCCTCTGCCCTTCTTCCTCCCACCATTCAGTTTTGTTTTCTCCGCCTACCTAAGTTCTGCCCCTATCAGCTGGGTCAAGGCAGTTTCTTTATTCATTAACCAATGGAAGCAACACATAAACAGAAGAACCTGCTACACCAGCCACATACCAATATTCTTCCCCTCTGAAACGTTGCCCAGTCCCAGAATGTAAATTGGGATAGATAGACTTAGAAGTTGGCAGGATTCTCACACTGATTCCCTAACCTGCGTAGTGAGGGCTACTATGGTTAGAAAGGCTAAATGAATGCTTTTAGAGTTGACTCAACCAGGGAAAATAGTGAATCAAAACCAATATCACATCCCGGGGGGAAGTGCAGAAATTATTGCCACCATCAAGTATTTGAAAGATGCAGAGGAGGTAGTTCCCGCCACATTGTTCTTTAACTCTCCTATCTGACCAGTGAAGAAGACAGATGGATTGTGGAGAATGACAGTTGACTATTGAAAAGTTAAGTAGTCACTTTGCAGCTGCTCTGCCAGATGTGGTATCCTTATTTGAGCAGATTAACACACCCCCTGGAACATGGTATGCAGCTATGGATCTAGTAAATGCAAATCAAGGAGGGGCTCAGGTTCCAGCCCCAGAAAGTGAAAGGACTTAGTTCCGAATTTAGAGTCAAGAGGGATACAGGAAAAGGGTTGTGGAATCTTCCTCCACAGTTAAGGAAAGCCACTGAAGCAAGGTATTTAGCAGGGCAGCCAGTACCTGCACGGAGGCACAAAAAGGCCAAGCTGTAAAGGTGAAACCTGGATTGCATTAGAGACCCCAAGATGCCAGATATTCCACAGTTGTGGGCTACATTTCCAGGAGAGCCACTAACAGGGAATGGCAACAGCCCAAGAGAGAGAAGTGTGTTACAGTCAACAAAGCTGAAAGGAGTTAGAGATGTGGAGAGCCCTTCGCCATCAGACATGTTTATACATAGTTTGAAAATTGCCTTGCTGGGTCTTGGTCTTGCTTTGGCACAGTAATTCCTCACTGTGGTCCTTTCTCCTTTTAGGAATGGGAATGTATATTCTGTGTCATTGTATGTTGGAGGTATATGATCTGCTTTCTGCTTTTGATTTTATAGGGGGGGTTACAGTTAAGAGATTGCCTTGAGTCTCAGAAAAGACTATGGAGTTTAGAATTTTAAATAGTGTTGAGATTGTGCAAGATTATGGGGACTTTTGAAGTGGGACTAAATGCATTTTGCATATGATGTGGTTACAAGCCTATGAAGGCCAGGGAGTGGAATGCGGTGGTTTGGATGAAAATGGCCACCGTAGACTCATTATATTTGCAAACTTAATCCCCAGTTGATGAAATGTTTCTAAGGGATTAGGAGGTGTGGAAGGAGATGTATCACTAGGAGTGGACTTTGAGGTTTCAAAAACCCATACAGGGTCCAGTTTCTCTCTCTCTCTCTCTCTCTCTCTCTCTCTGTCTCTCTCTTTCTCTCTCTGTCTCTGTCTCTGTCGCCCCCCTCTCTCTGTGCCTGTTGCCTGTGAATCAGAATGTAAATCTGTTACTGCTCTAACACCGTGTCTGTCTGCTTCCTGCCATAATAACAATGGAATAACCCTCTATAACTGTAAGCAAGCCCCCATTTAAATGCTTGCTTGTCTAACAGTTGCCTTGGTCATGGTGTCTCTTCACAACAATAAAATAGTTACTAAGTCAGTACTCCTGAGATACACACTCTTTCCTCCTGTTTTCCTTGGGATCATTTCCAAAGAGTTCATGCTGTTTCTTTTCTTTTCTTTCTTCCGTTTTTTCCCCCAGGGGTTGATAGTTGTCCTCTGAGGTTAGTACAGGTTGCAGTAAACATACAAGGAAATCCAGCTACCTTCCTCTTTACCATGAGAGAATAAATTAAAAATTCCCTGAGTTCTGATGTGCTTGGCTTTTTTGCAGTGGACTTCCTGTAGGCTTCAGCAGAGCCTTTTAATGCCTACCTTTCTCATTTGCATCTCAGGGTGGCAATATCTAGGTTAAGGATCCACACAGGCACTAGAAGCCTATACTGCTTGCTCTCTGGACTTGGGAGGGCAGAATCCCTGGTTAGGGATCAGAACGTTCTGGCTCAGGCAAGAGGCCAGAGCATCATGAAGCTTACATTTTTGGAGTTTGAAAGGGTGGAATGGCGAAGGCTGCTATCTCCCATCCCAGGCTCCTGAAGTCAGGTGCTATATGCTTCCCCTCCAGGTACAAAGCAGGTGAGAAGCTGGTCTAGGAAGTATGTGCCTGGGAGCCACCAATATTGTCTGATAACTATAGGAAGAGGTGACAGTCAACGTGAACCCTCAGATCTCTTCTGATCCTGCCTCCTGAGGTCACATGTGGCACTCTTTCTATAGAGAGTGTTCAGTGCTAAATTTACCTGGGACAGACTGCAACTTACATGCAAATTGTCCTCCACCAGAGGGCACCTGTTTACAGGTAAAGCAAACAATGGGGAGGTGTGAGCTTAGACTCATCACAACCCCATTAATCCTTCAGTACCCCCACACCCCCACCCCCGGTGGGTGAAGCAATGTGATTCAAATAAAGTCCAGAACACCGCTTCATGGTGTACCCTGGCCTCTTCTAGGCCTGTCCCTGCTTTGGCGAAGAAAATGTGACCTTGTCCAAGCTGTTCCCCGTGGTTACACTGTCCTGTATTCACTCGGTCTCTATCGGCCCTTTGACCCATCACACCCACAAAACCCACAAAAACCCTCCAAACCCCACCAACGAAACAACAAAACCAAATTAAAACCCCAAGTCCTAAACTCCTAAATCAGAAAGCACTCTCAAAACCAGTGAGGCAGCCAAACAGAGCAAACAATGCTGAGTTGAGCTGCGGACTTCACAGGTTCCATCCAGCCAAAGGCTATACTGCAAGTGGTGTCTCTTACTGCCTAGCACGATGGATCCCCTGGGGTGTTGTTGGATGGTTTTGTGTTTTCTGCCAGGGTCCCTCTGTGTGGCTCACATTGGTCCCAAACTTCTCAAGATCCCCCCACCTCCTGCCTAGGGAACTGGAATAAAATGTGTGTTGCCATCACGCTCAGGTCTGCTGGGATATTTTGGAGCAGGGAACAGAAGCAATGGTTGGCGGGAATAGGGCTCTGTAGACCCACAACCCTGGTGCAAAGTATAGCCAGGAGGGCTGCTGGCACATTTCAAAATCCTTGTATTCTCTTCTGGCCTGTGCAAGCCTCGGCAGCAAGGAATAGGGTTGATGCGGAATTGCCCGGCTGCTGTGGGCATGCAGCGCTTTGATGTACAGGTGCCACTTCCAGCAGAAAGCAACAGACAGATAGACCTTGGCCTGGTTGTCTGGGATCATTCTTGGAGATTTAACAGCACTGGGGCCCAGGGCCGCAGGAATCCTAGGGCCCAAGGCTGGCATAGCGGGTTTTCACAGCTGTCCCAGTGACCCCAGTGATGCCAGTGTGGAAAAACCGCCTTCATACCATAACTGCTACCAATTGTGACTTGAGGCACCCCTAGCTTGCCTCCCCATGCAAGGTCAATAATACCAGTTTGGGCTGGGCTTCAGCGAATCCAGTTCCTCCAAGGCTCTCCTGCCCCTCCCTTCATCCGCAGATTCCAAGACCCCTACAGCCTTTCCCAGCCCTGCCTCCCTGGCCTCAGAAATCTGGAGGCCCTTTCTGCAGTGCTGCGCACCACAGTGTGAGGTGTCCCCAGCTCTTATTTCAAGCTGAGACTTGGGGGAGAGGACTTTGCAGTCATAAACCAGCAAGCCTGCCTCCAGGGAGTAGTTGGCCTGGCTTTACTTTAATACTAGATGAAGGGTTTTCTAGCTGAACACTGGGGCTTGCTATCTGGTTGGGTTGTCCAAAACCACAGATAAACTTCTTTCAGGGGCTCAGTCACTGGTCTGGTAATCTGTGTCAGAATGACTAAATTGCAGTTTCCGTGGCTGTTGCTGAATTCTACCAGCATGGGGCACTGTCTGCCAGCAAAGATAAAGCTGAGAGAGAAAGATTTCTCCCTGGCTGAGGGGCTGAGGAGTTTTTAGGACTTTTGGAGAATACATTTGCTGCAAAGGGGCCTCCTCTTTCCGTGGTGGAGAACTTGGCAGCTCCTAAACAAGACTCACCCACAAACCCTTTTTGTAGTTATTTCAATTGCAGTCAAGCATGTGTTCCCATGTACCCATAGGTTTGAGTTGTGTTAAGACTTCATTTGAGAAAGTTCCCTCATTAAAATAAAAGAGAAGAAAAAGAGAGAAGAAAAGAGAAATACCTCTCTGGCCTGTAAAGCAAATTGTATACATCTAGTTTTATTTTTATAATTTATTAATTTTTATTTATTTTTGGTTTTCTTCGAGGCAGGGTTTCTCGGTATCTTTGGAGCCTGTCTTGGAACTAGCTCCTGTAGGCCAGGCTGGCCTTGAAGTTTTTAATGTGTTAAGATACCAGATTCTTCCAAGAACAGTTTGATGAAAGTGAGTTCTCTGTAGTCTGCTTTCCAGGAGGCTCCAGGGCCTTAACTTGCTAGACAACAGGCTTCTGAGAGTGCGGAGCATCCCAAGGTCTCTAGAGCGCTGTCCTTAGGGATGGGACGGCACTGAAATAGGCCCTGAGGTAATCGGGTCAGAAATCACCATCCTACCCACTATAGACAAAGGACTGTGGCCTGAACACACCGCCTCCTTATAGTCTGTTCCTCACAGTTACCTCGCCAGTTACAGGAAGGAAGATGAAAGAGTTTTCAGAACCCCAGTCACTTTGATACCTTGCATGACCAATTTTGGCTCTGAGCTTCTTTCTTCCAGATAATCTTTCCTTGCCCCTTTTCCCAATTAGTCAATTTTCTCTGATGGCCAAGTGATCAGCCACTTCCTCAGGCCAACAGGAAAGGCGATAAAATCACATCTACATGGGATTAACTATTAGTCAGTAGTCTGAGGGGAGTCTTTACAGGACCACACTAGGAAGTCACCTCTGTAGAGCCAAAAGGAATCGAAGAGTCTACTAGCTGAAATGAAATCCTTCTGAGAAGCATAGATTTGACTGACCTTTCTTGGCCTTGCCCACTATTACTATCTATAAACAAAGTATAATGTTTGAGCAAATTTGCTGAACATACATCATGTACTTATATTTCGAGCCCTCCTTTTCTGGTATCCCAGATAAATAACCCCACAGTCATAAGGTCATAGTAGTTCTGTTGTATAGATGAAGAAATGGAGGCAGGGACATTAAATGACTGGCACAGAGTCACCCAATTAGAAAGCAGCCAAGGTTTTAATTATGCTTAAGTCCAGATTCTGTGGCTGTAACACTAGGAATTCCCACTCGGCGTCTCTCAGCCATCTCTTTGTCGGGTGGAATGGGCAGGAATGTGCTTCAGTACTGCCGTATTTCCAAACAAAAGAACGCCGGCCTCTATATGAGGATTTACATTTTCGTTCAGCTGGTTGAAAGATTTAGAATCTTCCCATTTTGCTATGACCTCATGGGATGCATCAGATAATGAGCTGGAGTACAGAAGGAAAATATTGAACCTATTTCTACTGGGTTTGTAGCTTCAAAGTTTTGATTTTTGCACATATTTTATACTGCACATATTTGTTCAGGAGTCATGCATGGTAATTTCTTTTAAAAAATCCACAAACTCTGGGAAGGCAAATATTCGAACATTTTCTTTGTATTCCAGAGATAAGATTTTTCACAACTGCTTGCTTTCTTTTCTATGTGTATTCCTGTTTAAGAATGCAGAAGTAGTTTGGGTGTTGTGGTACACACGAGAAATGGAGGTAGCAGGATCAAAAGTTTAAGGAACCTCCTGTGGCTACAACACTGTGCTCAAGGGCAGCCTGGACTGCAAGAGAGCCTTTCCCTAGAAGTCAGTGAAGATGCAGGAGTCCTTTCTGGCTAGTGTCTTTTGTTTAGAAAGTGCTGTGTTGTATTTCTTTTGTACGGATGGAGTTCTACGTACAGTATTATTTGACTATGAGGGGCACATTTGTATTTTCTTCATGGGTTCAGTTCAGCACATTTAACAAGGGTCCCCTAAATCTCCATACTCTACTAGACATGTAAGATACAATTCATTTTGACTTTCACCCTAGAGAGCACCATACTTTAAATTGAATGAGTTGGGAAAGGTGACATTGTGCATGCCACAATATGAGAGGGGACTCTTATCTTCCACTGCCAGAGCACTCCTAGAAGCTTTGTAAAAGAGGAATTATTTTGAGCTACACCCCAAGGGAGTGGCCAGATTAAGGAGGTGGGAAGGGGTGTTGGGAGGAGGGTGCCCATGAGTATGGGACACGTGCTGGAAGCACCTAACCCTTCTGTATTTCTGAAGTTTATACATGAGGGAAGCAGAGACTTGCGAACACAAAACTGCGCTGGGGCCTGACCTCGGAATGCCTGCTCACACGTGAAGCCACAGAGTATGGGTAGAGAGTCAACCACAACCGCATGGTAAGAATTACCAATTACAACAATGAGGCTGGTGCCAGTATAGAGGAAAAAAGAGGCAGGAAGAGTCAAGGCATTGTCCTCATTCAGCGCTGAGGTCAATTTAGCGGTCTTGGCAAGGGATGGTATGGGCTGGGTCAAGAACACTATGGAGGGAAGAAATTACAGATCTGAGGAAAATTGAAGAGTCTGGGTAAAGAAACCGGGAGGCTGGGTAGTGCAGATGAAAGAGAAATTATGGCAAACAGATCCATGTTTCCTCTTGGGCAACAGGAAGAAGGTGGCTGAAGAAAACCAGTGTGTGAGTCTTGGGTTTGGGAAGAGAAGGGAAGAAGCGTCGGCTGGGGTTAGCCTTGGGTATGAAGAGTGCGAAGTCCTACCCTGTGGAGATGAAAGGTTGGAAGGTGAGTGGGGGGAAAGCTAGAAGTGAGCAAACACAGGAAGGACATTGAAGGCAGCTGTGCGGATGTATGAGGTCACCCGCAGGGAAGAAGTGGGCTGAGAAGGACTACGGGCAGGGCCTACAGAGGAACGAGAAGAAGGAAATGGAGGAAAAGCTACGCCATCAGCACCACATCTGAGGAGAGCAAAGGAATGAGATGGGAGACATAATCAGAAAGGTACAGCCTGTCTGAGAGAAAACCTAGGCAATTATTGTCTTTTGTTTTGTTTAGTTGGTTTTTCAAGACAGGGTTTCTCTGTAGCTTTGGAGCCTGTCCTGGAACTCACTCTGTAGACTAGCCTGGCCTCGAACTCACAGAATCAGCCTGCCTCTGCCTCCCGAGTGCTGGGATTAAAGGTGTGCACCACCACCGCCCGACAAATTATTGTCATTTTTAAAAGTAAGTAGAAGCAGTGTTTGGTGGGGGTGCCATGCTCAATATGAAGAGGGGAAGAATGAGAAGAAAGGAGAGGAAAAGGAAAGAGGAAAGTGGAGAGAGAATGGAAATGGAAGACAAGAGAGGAGAGAGAGGATGAGAAGGAGACTTAATTAAGTAAGCCACTAATTGGAATATCAATAATTTGGAATTTGTCTGATTTTTAACTTCTGTGTTCTCCACCAGGAAACCGAATGGATGAGCTCTGAGTGACGGTGTAAAGCACAGAATTCCCTCCGGCTGGCGCTTGTACAGACACCTTTCACCCGGATTCAGAACAGGCTCAAATTAGAAAGGGCAGACCGAGCCTGCGGCAGGGCCAATACAGCTAAGTGACACCTTTGAAAGTAACCAGCTACTGCTGCTGTGGAGCAAAAGCTGAGGAGACAGAGCTCAGTCTTACTGTGTGGGCCTACTCTCAGGAAGCTTACTACCTAAGGGACAGACACTGGCTCAGTAAAATGGGACACACTGTCCTTTGCCACGCCCACCTCAGAGAAGCCTGGGGGGAAGGGGTCCTCAGCCTTTCAGACCTCCCAGCTGCAGAGCTAAGAGGAGGTACTCACAAGGAAACAAAGGCCATTTCATGCTGTGGGTCAGTTTCTGGATAAGAGCCAGCTGGTTAGTGATGGCTGTCATGGAAGCTGTGAGGGAAAGATGCAAAGAGATTTTAAAAAGAACAAACACACACAAAGAAAGAAAGAAGTAAGCGAAGAGAAGTACTAGTGAGGAGTGGGTCTTTGGGTCAGAGAGCCAGTACCACCTGTAACCAACAATGCCCCCCCCCCCACTTCTCTGTGCAGCCTGGAGGGCATCATGTCCTCTCAGCCCAGGCCCAGTCTTCAATGTCCATAACAATGGCTGAGTCAAAGAAAGGTTCCCTTTGCCAAGACAGTTAATGCATTTTTGAAAAGATTCCCATTGAAAACAGTTGCTATAAAAGGTTTGGGAGCTTAAAGAATTAGCCTTCCATTATCGAGCTCTCCCACTGCTTAGTGAGTAGCATTTCCCAGCCACACAAAGAAAACAGACTCTTCTCACCCACTGTCAAGTACCTCAGGAGTACCCATTCATTCAAGAATAGTTGATACCCTCTCTCCAAATAATGGTATCTCTGTGTTAATACAATTCCCCAAGGACTTGTGCCAGGCAAGACCTTGTTAGTTGGTTCCCATCAGTACTTGAAATCATAAAGATGTGTTTCAAAACATCGCTTGTTCACAAGAAATTGTTAACCTTGCATGCTGGCCCTGGCAACCTGAGCACTGAATTCCCGAGTGCATTTAAAGCATTTCAATGCCCTGCATTGCTGTTTTGACTACCTACTAGACTGACAGCTGCTAACATCTTGTAATGGGACAGAGAGTCCTTGTTTTGTGGGGACAGTATTTCACCTCTTATTGTTATTCTGGGTCCCAGACTACATTCAGGGGGAGAAAATGACGATCAGGAGCTTGCTTTTTTCTAATTCTGAGCCCATAGGTTGATAAAACCCACATGCTAAAAATGGTGCTTTTATCACTGTGTAAAAGATAAGACAAATAAGTAGAAAGTCATGTCCACGAGCCCCGATGGAGACGCTACTGAGAAGGTGGCATAAAACTTCAGTGTCAGGGCAAGCACAATGCCACCATCAAGAGGTGACTTTGCCCCGCCACATGTGCGGGCTATCCAGAACAAAGAGCAGGCAGGTGAGCCTCCGGAGCAGACCGGCTGTGGCCTCACAATTGCCCTAATACAGTGTTCTTCGTCATGATGCTTTGTTTCCGTAAGGAAACCTGTGGCGAAATGCAATTGAAATCCTGAGAGACACATAGTAGGGCCCACGCTGAAAACCTGTGAGGTCTGTTTAGGGCAAAGCACCTAGGTAAGATGATTCCAGATTCCAAGAAATGAGGGACGGGGGAAGATGTGCAAAGCAAAGTCCACACGTGTGGAGGCCGAAGAGAAGTGTGAAAAGAGCTAACTAAAGACTGTGGGACTCCCTGGAAAGGGAGGCTGTGTCAACCTGTTTGTAGCTGACCTATGCCTGAGAGTAGCTACGCAGTTCCGGGAGGCCTTCCTGAAATCCATAATCAGGTCCCGACTTCTGTCCGGTGTTCTTTAGTTGATCTTTTTAATTGATAATTTTCCTGAGATAGCATTCACATACCATATATTTTACCTACTTAAAAGTGTACAATTCAAAGATTTTAGAATTATTTTCACAGAGTCTTACAACTTTCACCGCAATCAACTTCAGAATGTGTCACCAGCTAGCCGGAGTTCTGAACTCTATATCGTAATTGGAGAAACTGGGTAATGGAAGTCTGGATGGCATTATAAGCTGAGAACTCTACGGGAAGGGGAGGACAAATAGGACTCTTGTATCTAAGAGAAACAGGCCACAAAACTATCTGGAGCTTAAAGATCTACAAAAGAGTGGGGGAGGGGAGTTTGGGCTTTTGTTTCCATTAATGACAAACCACTGGTCTCTACTGCAGCAAAAAGGACTTAGGTAAAAGATGAGAAATTTGAAATAAACAACTTCCGGGCAATGTTTGTGAGTTCCTGGGTTACACTGTTATTGGGAATCAGACTGCTAAAATATACGGTGAATTTTGAAAAATGGGTGCCTCAAGGGGTGAGTGAACCAATAAGGTTTCCCATGAGGGTTGCCAATGTCTGCTCTTTCTGTCAAATGGAGTACCCCTGCTGTGCCTTCATAGTTGGGGAGAAACTTCATTCCTAACATGATGGGTGAGTGATAACTCTTTGGTTTCCTATTTCCTACTCCTACTCATGGTAGGAAACCAGAAACAAGAGTAGGACATCAGAGAATACAGCTCCGTCTCCATCTCCCTGACCAGTGGAATACATTCCCTCAGTAAGGGTGTTCTGAGCATTCACTACACACCAGGTGTCAGTCATCTCTAGAAAGAAAAGCGGAATCAAGTCCCAGTGCCGTTATAATGTACTGCATGTACTGCATGTACTGCATGTACTGGCTTTTTGGGGTCCTAGTCTGTTTGGATGCTCACCTTCCTAGACCTGGATGGAGGGGAAAGGGCCTTGGATTTTCCACAGGGCAGGGTACCCTGCCCTCTCTTAGGGCTGGAGGGGGAGGGGGAGAGTGAGTAGGAGAGGAGGAGGGAAAGAGGGGGAAATTTTGAATGGTATTATTTATAAAGCAAAAAAAAAAAAGAAAATGTTTGAAAAAATAAGAAAAGCGGAGGTTCTAGACAGAGGGTTACTTGGCAATGTCTGGAGAGTTTTTTGTCATCTTGTGGGGAGAGGTAAAGCACACTGCCGAATATCCTCCTGCCTCTTCAACAGAGAGACAACAAGCCTTGTGGGACTACAGTGCTGAGGTTGAGAAAGCTTGAACTAACACTCAGAACTTCAGCCTGCCCACTGCCGTACTTTTCATGTCCCCTGAAATGTGTCCGGGAGAAAAAGCAAAGGCTGTATTTGAAGTGAGCATAAAGAAAACCCCATGCTGTTACTAACGTGGTAAGGATAGGCTACGTTCTTAATTGCTTGGCCTAGTAAATCTTAGCTTTGAGAAGTATTTAGCAGAGGAGGGACGGTTTCCAAGTGACCTTCACTGTTTTTGTCAGTAGAGGGAGCCTCACATATAGAATAGAATAGAGTGAGAAATAGCCTACATGAATGTCGAGTTGATATGGTAACCCTCAGCAGTTCATCTCCCTTAACTTGGAATTACTCCATAACCTTAGCAGCACACAACTAATATCTCCCTTTGCTTAGAAATCCTAGGTCTCTAACAATGGTAGGTGGGTTATTTGAAATGTCCGAGAATGAATTCTTTCAAGCATTCACAGGCTCTACACAGTATCAAATCCACCAATATGTTAATTAACTAGATGATGGATTTATTGGGATGGTACCCTAAGGGCTTTTGTACACCCTGCTTTGTCCCACTGGTGCGGGAGGTCAGTTCTTTGACCTGGTGGAAGCGAGAGTGGTGGCAAACTGCCTTTTTTCATTTAATGAGGAGCAAAGTCTGCCAGAATGACCTCTAACACTTTTCCCCTGCTGCTAAAGTTTTCAGCTTAGCAGCTTGTAAGTGTGGCTTTTAGAGGCTTGGCATCTCCACCCTTCAGCTTGAAGTCTCCCCTCAGCGATTGTGCCAAGTGCTCTGAGCATTCCTGCTAGCTGGAATGGTTTCTAGAATGATTGAAAAAGAATCTGTAATTCAGAATCATCACTAATTCATACTGGGTTTTGCCCCCAAAGAGTCCAAATTCCTGTGGGTTCATTGGGTTTAAGACCCAATATTTAAGAATAAACCCAAAGTACATATTTTTGAGTTGTTGATGCTTAAAAACTGAAAGCAGAAAACTCTTCTGAGCCTCTATTTCTTCCCTTGTAAAATGGAATCTAAATCATTTCCTGCTGTTTTATTAATTATACTGCTTCTGAAGATAACGAGGATACTGACATATTCTCTTAGCAACCGTCTCCTCTCCTTCCTTGCCTCCTTTACTCCTTCTCCTTCCCTTTCTGCCTCCCTCCCCCTTTTTTTTTGGTTTGGAGTTTTCAGGATTGAAGTCTTTTATTTTTATACTTAAACTGTGATAGTTGCACCTTTAAGTTTTATTTAAAAAATTTTTGACCACATTTTAGAATTTTCTCTTTATTGCCAAGGGCTTCCTTTGGTGAGATAGTAAGTATAACCTCTTTAAATCTTAATCCTTCCTTTCCTTTAGATCAATAAAGTTTTTCCCTACAGGAGGATTTCTGTCCCCAAATATGGACCTTTGTGGATCTTCCTTTTTTTTAAAAATCAGGTCTGAACTGATGTCAGCTGAAGCCATCTTAACTAGTATTAGCAAATATCAACATTCCCAAGGACTAATCATTTTTTTTTTTTTACAAACCACAAAAAAGCTGATCTTTCTGATAGTTGGCTCAACATATTTCTGAGAAGAGCTGGAAAATGAAGTCGGTGGGGAAACCTGATGAAAACCTTTCATGGCTGAGATCTGAAAGTAGGTTACCTGGATACAGTAGTCATGGGTATGCACAACACCGACTATAGGGCTGAACGGAGCAGAACAACCATGTGACTGGAGAGTCTGCTGGTGCCCCACTTGGTGAACACTGTGGGAATCACAGTTCTCAGACAGGAAAGCAGAGTTCCAGGCTAATAGCACCAACGGCTGATGTGAAAATTTTCTAACTTCTGACTTGAAAGGATGTTGAATTCAATTAACTGGACTTAGCCTGGGCAGAAATAAGGACCCTGTCCTTTTTCCTGACTCCCTGGCCAGCAGGTAACAAAATGCCTTTCATCAAAGGTTGGGAAGAAAAACAAGCAGAGAATCCCTGCCTCGGTAGCACAGCACAATAAATATTCTGTGCATCGATCCCAATGGTCAAGTCTTCCAATGCTCCCACGAGCACCCATTATACACACTTGCCCCATTTCCCCGGCGAAATCAATAGTAAGGATAATACGCCAGGTGTGGCTCAGCTGAAGAAGGCCTATTTCAGGGTTCAAACCAGGGCTCCCAATGTCTTAAAATCTAGAGATGGAGTTGCTCTTCCTCCCCAAAGCATAGCTTCTATCTGAAGACAGAAGGGAATTCCCCTTACAACCAAGAGAAATTTGTGGTTTGAGGTTCTCAAGGTATTTGTAGTCTACAAATGCCTTCTTTACTACTTGTATGTCTATTGCTTTAAGGACTTGCTTCTAACAGCAAATTGTAAGTTTTGTTCCCCAAATCTAGACAACCAGCTCAAATCTGTTGTGAAGACATGTGCCCTGCTGGTTGGGAGAAGAAGTCTACGCCATCCTCTGTGACAGCAGAAACCACCCAAAACTTAGGGAGAAGCAATAGCGAGCAAATGGACGACACTAGTCCCAAAGCACACGTCTATTTGATTTGAAACTATAATGCATACTGTACTTAGGAGACAGGACCAAAAATTCACACTGGAAGAAAACATGAGGAAAGCCTATACCGTGTAAAGTCTGAAAAGATGGCGTCTGGCTGATGTAGAATGAGACTGGCCCAGGCAGTTGACCAGCTACTTGGTTGCACTTTGCAAAAAGAAGTGCGAACAGCACAGAAAAAGTGCAGGAAAGAGAAAAAATCCAAATCCACTCTGGTTCTATGATTCGGGACCAGTTAAAACTGTAACCCTATTCACAGAGGGACTGATAATAAAAGAACAGTCTTACAACTGCTTTTCCTCCTGTGCATGTTCACAGTAACAGCTGGATACATACTAATTGCAAAAAAAAAAAAAAAAAAAAAAGCGACAGAAAGAGCTTTCAGTTTTAAAACAGGCCTGCTCTAATCAGTCTCTCGCCAGCACCGTTTCAGACCCAAGTACGATGTGCCACCTAGCAGGTCTATTTTAAACACTTGCTCACAGCGCCTCGTTTGTGTGGGTGGCTTTATGTTGTCATGGAAGAGCAATCCACTGTTCTCTCCTTCCAAGGGCATTGCTTCCAGCCATCAAGAAGTGACTTAGCCAGGGCTTCGCAGCCCTCGGCATGGTTGTCATTGTGGCTCAGGTGATTCTTTGTTGGGGGTGGAGCTATCTTGCATCATAAGATGTTCAACTAGCCATCCCCTGGTAGTGGTGGTTGCAGGATGGGGGGAAGGGGGGGGTACACAATCATCCTCATTTGAGAATGACTGAGATAATCCAACAAAGACTTTCTCTTTCTTGTGGTCTAAATTCATATGACATTGACTTTCATCTGATTCTTAGTGACCTACAACACTTGACTCACGGGATTTACAAATCATTAAGGACAATGCTCTTATTGCCCTGCCAAAGGGCAACCATTTCCAGCTTAACTCTGAGGTCCTAGAAGAGAAGAGGAGGTACTTCTTTTGGGGGCAGAAAGGGACCTGCTATGAAGCCCAGGCTGGCCTTCAGCTTACAACCCTCTAGCCTCAGCCACCAGAGGGGCGGAACTACAGGCATGGACTTCAGTACCAACCAAAGGCACTTTGGTTTTCTTTTACAGTCCTTTGTTTTTAAGATGTGGGGAGTTCAAGAAGGAAACACACTGTAAAACGACGAGAAATGAAAGAGGCCTCGAGTACTTAAAACTCACCTCTCTGTACCCTCCCTAGTCCTTTGCCATGAAAAAGGCACAGAAGGAAAAGTGACTTGCTGGAGACCATACACTCACTGAATCCTCCTTCTCTGGGGCACAAGGCAATATTTCCCAACATGCCTGAAGAGCTTAGGTCTCTAAACAATAATAAATTAGAGAGTCTTTACAAGCCAGGGTTTAGGCCAGTCATGCCAGTTGAGAAATGTAAATTTTACAAATGACAGAATACTGCAACCAATTAGTGCAAACAAACGTTTATTGTGAAATATTCATCCTACCCTTTATTAGGTATTACATCATCAAAGCACTTTGTGGCAATGAAAATAGCTTTTACCCCTCTGATTCACCCAATATTCCATTAAAGCTGCAAAAAAATGTGCAATCTGCTTGAAAAATAGGTTGCTCTTATTTACTCATTTGTGAAAAGTCAAAAATTAAAAAAGAAAATGATTCTAGCTAATTTGCCTTTCTGCCTCCCACCTACACCCCAAAATAATTAACAAAGATAATTTGTTTTAGATGACTTTTTAAAAAACCAATGCACCTTTCCCCATGTCCTAATCATAAAAGTGTTTTAAAGCCCTTATTTACTTTCTCGGAAAAAAGGTGGCCAGCCGTTGTTTTTTAATTGGGAGCATGTGTATTTCCTGGGAGTTCACTTTCTTTAACTTTATGCTCCGGTTTTTGATGGGTTTCCTAAGGGGCTCGGCATTTCCCAGGGAATCTTCTCCTTGGCTGTTGATGTCATAACCCTGAAGCACAGAGTCTTCTCTTTTGAAGGAGAAGTTTTTGGTGGATACCCCTGAGAGGCCTTTAATCTTGCCACAGAAGATGGTAGGCACAGTGTCTTCAACTGAGACAATGACCTTGGCTGCCTGGGGCTCACTTACAATCTCAATGTTATTTTCAGCCTTCACCTCACTGCCAGGGTGGCTGGACTGGCTGACCAATTCAGTGCCATTGCTGCCGTTGATGTGGTTATCCATCATGGCCGTGGCCTCACGAGACTTGGCAGGGGCAAAGGTCATGTCCATACTGCTAGGAAGTTTCTCCAGCGCAGTGTGACCCTGGCTGCCTGCTGACACGCTGCTGCTGTCATACAGTGTCTCTGGGGAAGCCTCGGCCTTTCGGTGGGCTGCCAGGGACAGGTCTAGGGCTGCATCCTCTTGGAAGACTGGGGGGCTAGCTTCGCTAGCCTTGAGCCAGGGTACTGACTTCATGGAGAGATCCAGTGCCTCGTTCTCACTCCCCATCTTGATGACTGTGTGGCGGCTGAGCTGGAAATACTCTTTTGGCTGGAGGATGTCTAGGGGCTTCAGTTCATCCTTTTCCAGGGTGGTCTGGGTACCTTTGAAGGAGTGCAGGCTGAAGGAAGATGGTGGCTTGGGGAAACTGGGGCTGAACTTGGATTCAGAACTCTGAGGCACTGGGACAGGGATGGGGATGGGCACTGGCACCGGCAAGGGGACAATCACAGGATAGGGCACCAAGAGGGTAGCTGGTGGGACCAAGGGGGACAAGGGAGAGTTAAAGGGCTGCGGAGGCACTGGAGCATAGCCAGGAGGAGGCTGGCAAGGTGGAGGGCCCAGAGAGCCTTGGGTGGGGAATAAATTCTGGAGCACAGCTTCAAATGGCAATGTGGGCTCCTGCGGCTGGCTTGGGATCCGCAGGTCCAGGAGCTGAGGCTGGGCCTCGGAGTCCTCGGCCCCCTGGAAGAGGTTGTTGTGGATAGCATTGGAGGAGCATGGGGCCTCCTGTGGCAGCACCAGGGGGGAGTTGAGGTGCTGGAAAACATGCTGCTCTAACACCACTGGCAGCTGTACGGGGCCTTGTGTCGTCATCACGTAGGTGGCATTGCCGTTGGGGTTGAGCTCCTGCGCAGAGCTTCCCTCCACCTGCATGTGAATGGGCATCACCACGGGGCTTTCCCCGAGGCACAGGGGCTGCAGCACAGTGGCTGCTACCTTCAGAGCCATGCCACTCTGAGACTCAGCTGGGGGGTTCAGAATAGATGGGGTTGGCACGGACACCAGGGCCTTCTTGACCAGGTCAGTGGAGTTGATGTTCCAAGCCTCGGTAGTTATCAGCTGGGCCATGCCATTCTCCAGTCTGTTATTGGCCAAAGTGGGAGAGGAGTCAGTCATGTCCATAGAGAGGTTCTGGGACTGCAGGTTGTCCATCACTTGGCTCTGGTGCCACGTGGCCTGCAACACAGAACACACAATAAGAATCTTTCTTAAGAGACTATTTATAACTGCCTTGCAAGATCTCTCCAGTCTCAAAATAGTTTCCATAGCTTAGTTAACTGGGCAGCACAACCCAGCTCGCTATGTATACATACTCATTATAGATATTTCCTAATATACACGAACACACCCATATGATCAGCTGTGCTTATAAAGACCCAATTTAACAGGCGATTAAGTTATAAACACACATGATGTAATCTCTAAATAGCCAAGTGATGTTAAACAGGGTATTTTTAAGCCTAATACTCAGCGTATATTTTGATCTTTCAACAAAAACAAAGTTTCATTCCACATTGCTCTGTCAGACAGTTAAATGTAGAGATTTGAGCTAGTTCAAAGTTGAAAAGGCAGCAGACTTACTTTCCCTTAAAGAAAAACAAAACCTTGTCTCATTTGAATAGTCTTTGGCTATAGAATGGCACATTAAAAGAAAAACTCTTTGTAGATGTAATTATGAGATTGTTTTGAAATTATGGAAAATTTCAGAAAGCATTTCAAGAACTCTGTTGCAAAAATTCTTCCAATAGGTTTGGAGATTGAGAGAGCAGTGTGTTTACCCAAGGTTCATTATAGTTGTCTTACTGTCTCCTGCTAGCCAATCACATTCCTGGGAAACCCCGCTCCTCAGAGCAAAGGGAAGATGGAATGGTTTTCATGCATGGTCATTGAGCCCATTAGGCTCACGTGTCCATCTTTGTGACCTTTGCCCTCCCCCAGCATCTAATTACCAAGAAAAAGGAGAGCTGATGGGTCTAGGTCTAGGAGAAACGAAGGATCTGTTGGAAACAAGAATTCTCCAAGGTGAAAGCCATGGTCTTGATGCCCTACATGCTTCCTGAACACTGACAGCCACTTCCTAGAGGGCCAAAGAAGTCCAGAGAGGATGCTTCCTGGAGGAAGCAGGGCTGCAGCTGCAGTATGGCTCTCCATGGAAACACATCCATATTTAGTCTTGTTACCACGGAGAAGGCAGGCACCATGTCTAACTCAGGGATCTGTGCAGCCCTGGAGTGTGGTTGGGCTTAATAATAATTCAATAATCCTCAATTTCACTGGAAAAGCCTGAGGCAAAACAGATTCTTGACCTCACCTGTCTTACCTATGTAGACTTCTGTTGTAAGAAGGCCACTAGTTAGTTCCCAGATGCTTAGCCCTGAAATAACCACACAGAAATTGTACTAATTAAATCACTGCTTGGCCCATTAGCTCTAATTTCTTATTGGCTAACTCTTACATCTTAATTTAACCCATTTTTCTTAATCTGTGTATCGCCACGAGGCTGTGTTTTACTGGGAAAAGTCTGGGCATTTGTGTCTGGAGGGGCTACATGGGTTCTCTCTGACTCCGCCTTCCTTCTACCTTGCTATAGGCCAAACTAGTTTCTTTATTCATTAATCAATAAAAGCAACACATAGAAGAACCCCCTACACCAGACTTTAGTCCTGTGGTCATCATGCCCTTATCCTCTCACCCCTAAACTGCCATCACAATCTCTCAAACAAGAGAGAGAGGTAAGCCACATCACTGTGTTTTAAATGTAGTCTTACTATAGGAATGCAGTCTTAACAAATGAACAATTCCAAGACATTTTCAAGCCATCAAAATATGTCAAATGCACAGAATAAGGAGTTGCTTTGAGGAAGGAGGGGGTGGGGAAAGTACAAACAGCTCTATAGCGTATAACTGGTGTGTCATGCTTTTGGCAAGAAACATTGCAGTCATTCCAAGGGAGGACCGTAAAGCCCGTGTCCCTGTGGGCAATCTGCCCTCTGGAAACTACAAGTTGACCCAGTACCTTGGCAAGAAATCTCCTTAGGACAGTTGGGAGGCAGCCTGCTTCTAGAAAGGCTGAGGGCACTTACCCCAGCCAAAGGGCTTAGTTCTTCTTGAGAAGACAGAACCTTAATTCAGCCCAGAAAACGTTATATTTTCAAAATGACAATCATTCTCACATGCATACATTCATTTACTTATGTAACCCATTTATTTTGTGTATGCTTACTGCATTCTGAGGACTAGCGTTCAAGCTATGAGTAAGACATGAGGCTTCTATTTTCATGAAGCTTATAATCTAGAGAAGCTGTACGTTTTCCATCAGACAAGATCTGTAGCATGAACGGGGGAAACAATACACCAGAGGAGGCAACAGCAACAGCTGGCTAAACGTTTGTTGCAGAGGCACACAGTCCTGTGGAGGCTGTAGTAACTGAAGATTTCCTCCACAAAGGTCCAACTGGTCCCTCACACTTGTAGTGATGAGGCAAGCAGGCCTGCTTTTCATCCTGCCCAGCTCCCGCATGGCTAGCTTTACACCCGAAATAACAACACACAAATCGTATTCATTTAAACACTGCATGGCCCATTAGTTCTAGCGTCTTACTAGCTAACTCTCACATCTTGATTAACCCATTTCTATTAATGTGTATTGCCACTTGACTGTGGCTTACTGGCATGAGTCTTAGGTAGGAGAAGCATGCTGTCTGCCTGACTCTGCTTTCTTTCTCCCACAATTCTGTTCTCTCTTCCCCACCTACCTATGTTCTGACCTATCAGGCCAAGCAGTTTTCTTTATTAATTAACCAATGAAAGCAACAGATAGATAGAAGACACTCCTACATCATACACTGGCTGGAACTCCCATGAAAGAATGAGAAAAAGATGAGGAGACGCTTAGGTGGAACTGATAAGGACAAGGGCAGCAACTGTCAGAGAAGCCACCTTCAGATACCTGCCCAAGACCGATGACTAAGGGGTAACAGCAGAAACCAAGACATACTCTGTGCCATCTTTGAGTTTTCTGTACTTCCTCATGAGGACTATGTCTATTTAGATTTCCAGAAGTGATAGTCTCCCTCCCTAGTCCTTCCTTCTTTCAACTTCGCCTCACCCACTCCCGAGGAAAAGAAGGCAACTCTTTGAATGCCTCTCCACTGGTCACTTGCACATACCTTCACCTCAAGTGCTAGCCCCTCACTGTTTACTGGGAAACTCCCTTAGTTCCCTCTGCCTGGCCCTGATCTAGGCCTGCCACCTTCTGCAGAACTCTCCTGATCAGGGTGGGAGGATGGGACCTTGCCAGGGTAGGGGACTTCCCAGCATTGTCCCGCTAAGGCCACGAAGAAGGGACCTTTGCATGGTTGGCTGCCTCCCACAGACAGCAAGATATGGAGTAGTTGCACATTTGCCTGGTTCTACTCTCTACTGAGAAATTCCAGTGCATGACTGACTGCTCAGTCCGTGAGATGATGTTTTCAGAAGACTAGAATCATGCCCATTTGGTCAACAGGAAAATTCATTCCACAGTGAAGTCAGATAACTAGCTTAAGTATACTCTGAAAGCAGAACTAGAATTCCAGGCCACTCTCAGGCATCCTCTCTGTATTTTGGTCTCTAGCCAGAACAATTGCCTGAGGAGAACTGCAGCAAAGACAACCTGAGAATAAGACCTAGTCAAAGTAGAGGCCACGTGTTTCCCAGCAACTCATGAACCTGTCAGAAGTCTAGTTTCTCCCTGGAGCTCTGTTCTAGCTCGTCCTCACTGGTGTTTCTGTTATTGGGGAGTACAGCCTGAAGTGACTACGGCAATTCTACGAGAGGACGAATAGCAGGACATTGCTCAGCCTACTAGCCGGTACCCACCCGTCCTCAGGTCACAGAAGTGACAGGAAGACTTGCAGGCTCTTCTTTTCTTGGGCCTCCTTGTTTCTGGAAACAGACATGACAAGCTAAATAGTGTGCAGGTCACACCAGAGTGCAGGTGGAGGAAATGAATTTGAAGTATTTCAGGAGTGAAAAAGAAAGGAAGCCACTGGACAGTCTCACTTCTGCCTTTCTTGCCATAAGAGTCTCAGCCAAAGATTGCCTGGGAATAACTCCACCCGTTTCTCCGGAGGGTCACTGGCATGCCAAGACAGGCTGTTTCTGCTGCTTCTTCTCTACCAGGTATGACACTGTTCTCAGGGATACCCCGGTCAAGAAAATACAAACAGCTTCCATCATCTAGCTTGCCACACTCCAGAAAGGCTCTTTCTCTCTTCTACTTGTCCCAGCTCTTCTTGTTCAACCCGCCAAGCAATACCCTCCCACAGCTCCGGACACTGTCAGCAGTGGACAAAGGGTGGTGATAGAGGGTGATGCCTCCGCCACTGCTGCTGCAGAAGCTGGTATTAGAAGTCCTGGCTATGTACGCCCTGAGAATAAAAATAGCATCTCATGAATTTAGGGTTCAAAGGGCAAGTCTATTTCCCTGAGGATGAACCCAGAAGGTAGTCAATGACTTTGAAGGAGGCAGAGGCCCATCATCCCCACTCAGCCAAGCTGCTGATTAGTGTGGGAAGAGGATGCGCTTGGGCTTTTTCAAATCGAAGAGCATCATAGCAACCACTAACTTAAGCTCAAGCAAAGGGGACAGGGAATGTCTTCTTGTGCTTGGGTTTTCTAAAACTTCATGTTCAAATAGGTTTAAAAAACTCACTAACCATTTTTCCTATGTTCATTATCACTGTGTGTTAGAGCATGGTGGAAGGAGATAGAGAACACACACGGGGGGGGGGGAGATCTAGTAAATGATGACGGTGATGGCTTAGAAGAGCATGGCACATGGGCACTCTGGACCTACTTTCATTTTCTGTTCTTGGTCAGTTGCTCGGCCTCACCCCTGTAGCCTATATGTCCCCCAGACAGACTCTGGGAGAAATGGCAATGTAGAATGGTGGGAAAGGAAGGTCTGAGAACATAGCTGGACCTAGAGGCGTGTAAAGTCACAGATTTGCTGTATTATAAATATCAACTTATGCCACAGACAGGTTCTGCCCCCTCAGCCTGGAAGCCCTCTTTGGCCTTTGTCTTTACCCAGCTAACTTCTGCTTATGGGTTAGATGTTGGGACCCAGCTCGAAAGACACTTCCTTCATTCTCACGGAGATCCCACAGGACTCGGACTTAACCTTGTCTAGTCCTGACTCTGCCCTCATACTGAATTTGTGTAGTTCTTTGTTTCTTTACAAGCAGCAGACTGCCTTCCTCCTTGGAGCTGACACTGTGTCTAGTGAACAGTAGGCACTTGGGAAATGTTTTCTGGATGAATTGGTATGTGAATGAATAATCAAGCACTTCTGGGTTTGGTATTGTTACCCTTTGTCTTCTGTCCACGGGGCTGCCATTTGTAGAATCCTGGTGAACTGGGGTGTTGAATTTTATAAGCATTCCTCTAACCTATTCCAGACATTTCTGACAGGTGAGAAAACTAGAACCTAGAGCGGTCAATGCTCAGCAAGACCAGTTACTTACTACAGAGGTATATGGACTTTGAGGAAGAGTACAGGGTGGGGCCCTTGGTGTCATGGGATAGCATAATGGTGGCCACCACCTCCTCTGTGAGGGACTCCCATGAGACAGTATATATGTGAAAGGATTTTGTGGACAAAGAATGTGGGATCATTCTGTGTTTGTCTGCTGTAACGAGAAAACACTTCAGAATGACTATTTTCTTTATAAGGAACCACACATATGATGGAGGTGATCTCAGGTACATCTCCAAGGTGGTAAGTCAGTGAGCAGAAGCACACCTGCAGTCTGCTGGGTAGCCATCCGTACCAGCTACCCTGCTTCTCTGACTATCTCCTCCACAACATTGCACAGGAATCTACATTAAACTGACATACTTTTATATAAGTGCTACTTTCTTTTATAAGGAGGTTTCATTTGTGGCTTCATCTAAAAAGCAAGCTACTTGATTATCACCACTCAGGTAATTTAGACATTCTCCAGATGTTAAAATTCACCTATTTCCTTATTGTGGATATTTAAGACTAAGTGTGTGACACACACACACACACACAGAGAGAGAGAGAGAGAGAGAGAGAGCAGCTTGCAAATAACCTGCTATCTTTACCCCTAATGTCCTCAGTCACATCCTAACTTATACCACTGAAAGCACCCCTGAAGACCCTGTGCCAACTCAAACTAAAAGAATCTCAGCATGTGCTATAAATTCCAGTGGCAAAGTCCCTGACTCAGGGAAAGCCTGATTTCTGAGCCAAGCACTTACAGGGTATACTAGGAGCCCTTTTAGAGGCCCAAATCACCATCTAGATAAAGGTTTGACTGTATTTTATGAATTGAAAGCATCTTCACCATAGAAGCTAGTCAAAAGATTGCACAGGGTGCCTGGTCTGAGGAATCAAGCAGCTCTAAGCAAAGACTTCAGGAGTGGCTACTTCAGTGTGGAGGGCAAGTGGGGAGGGATTTATTTCATAGCAACTTGAGCCAAGATCACTTGTTGCTTGAAGGCCCTGTGAAGCCCTTGAGATTACTGGACTGAGGTCATTCAGAAAGTGGACTTCACTTCAGGGAAAACAACTTTAATGACCTGGGCTAATTTGAACATATTCTGGGCTAAGAGGCTCGAGCAAGGTTTAAAAGCCCGGTCTTTGGGCCTCTGTCCCTGTTGAGGAGTTCTGGAGGAATCAAAGACTACGCCTTTTCCCAGTGATGCTCTTTATCATAAACAGGGTGCAAATGCGACTCATTATCCTGTTCCAACAAAATAAATCTCGCCTAGATTTTTTCTAATCAAGACAAGTTTCTTCCCTATAGCAATTATTTTTTAAATGATTGACACATGTCACTTAATGACTTTGATATATGCTGAGATCCATAGTGTTGGTCAAGTTTGTCAATTGTAAACTCAACAGGCTGTGTTCGGACAATAGGATATGATTATGATGTTACTTGGTGATACAATCTTGTGGAATAACCATTGTACTGCAGTCAATCTTTGATCAAAGCATTGTTATATGGCACATGGCTGTGCATCCTGGAAGTTTCCTGAGAGCTATTTTCTCCAGTGGTAAAACACCAATAGCCCTAGTTTATATGGAGCAAGTACCAGTTATCAATTATGTCTGGTCCACAGGACTGTCTACATCCTTGTTGAAATCGAAGTCCTTGGAGCAGCTACAACAGCATCCCTCACAAGCTTGTTTGAAATGCAGAATCAGGATCTTCGTGTCAACAAGATCCTTGAGTGATGTGTGCACACATTAAGGTTTGAAAGCACTTGCCTATTACTGGTTCTCAAACTGAGGTGTGCACTAGAATTTCCTGGGATCAATTAAAATATGCAATGCCTGGATCCAACCCCCAAGACTGATTCCACTATTATTGGATGCAGCTTGGGCCCTGGAGTACATAAGGTTCACCAGGTGATTCTAATGTGCAATCAGGATTGCTCCTCAACCTACAGCTAGAGCGCAGGACAGCTAGTGATCTGCCTTTCATAGTGACTGATCTTCCTTCTTAAGTCACAGAAAACATGGAAACCATTATCACTCCAAACCCTCTCAACCTCCCTCTGGTCCTCACATTGTCTCCCTATGGACCCTAATCTCATGAAGAGGTGAGAAGTTTCTCCCTCTTGCAAGGGTGGTTTGCTAGGGCCCTCTGAGAAAATCCTGCTCCCTTCCATTCAGTCCCCATTCTTACTCTATTTCCACTTTTGACTAGGACTTACACAATACCCTCAGTAAATTAACCAATTCTGTATAAAAAAAAATCACTAGCCATTAACTATTGGCCAGCGTAATTTTGTCCTTTAATGCTGTACACACATATGGTTTCGCCACTCAGGACCCAGGGTGCACTATCTAGGAAGCAACTCCAACTGGGTTCAAAAATGGGTTTTCTCTCCCCACGGCGTGTAGTAATTGTCAATTACTTACTCCAGTGATTGAATTTTCTGAGCTTTAAACTTCACACAAAGCTCTGAACATAATTATTACTTGAACGCATTCCTAAATTGTTTACAATATGAAAAATAACACAAAGTAGTCACACACCTTACATTTGGCTCTATTTTACGTGCAGAGACTTATACAGTCCTCCAAAAGGAATGTGATGATCCAAATTAACATTGGAAATGAGTTAGTGAAACCACTACTTATGTTATTAAAGCTATGGTGGTCATACAGATTTCAGCTGAGACCAACCTTAGTAAAGATAGGTGTCGACTGTGGAAAGTTTTGTCAGAAAGTGAATACACTCATTAATTAGATCTGCTCCTAAACTGCTTTAAAAACTATGGCGAGCACAGATCCAGTGGCATTAACTGGCCATCGACATCAACAGTTTGAAGATGGTCCTGGAGAAAAAGAAAAATGCATGACCCGGGGTGCTACAAAAGTTATATATGTTCAGTTTATCATCTCATACTTTTTATTCTCACTGTATTCCTGTAGCAATGTTAATACAAAAACACACATAAAGTATATGTGTCTGTGTGTACATGCATACAGTTTTCCCTGATGGGAGCATATAAAGGAAATGCTGCCACTCAGCAAGAGAGAGAAAAATCTCTCAGGCAGAGCCCAGTTAGATTTCTAGGGCTCTTCTGTCTAAATAAGTTTAGACTGGTCACTAGCCCAATCCATCCTTCCTGTTTTACAGAGCAGGAAGCTGACACCCAGAGGTCAAGTGACTTGTTCAAGTTCACACAGCACAGTGAACACTGGGTCTCAAAACTGTGTTTCTTCCACCAAAGCACATTATCTGACCCATTGTCTTTGTTTCAGACGTTAAAGGACACTGAGGAACATGTGAGCCAAGCAGAATTGAAAAGAGGGAAGCCCCAGTTCTCAGGCCTGATACTCCATGTCTTTGTTGGCCTCTGGAAGAGTTGAAGAGAAATCTGGGAGCCTGGCTGGGTGGGTCATTCTACTTCCTTTCTCTTTCTGGTAAATAATGACATAAAGCTCTCCATTTATTTTCTCATCTACTGTCCTAACAGTCGCTTGCCTGCCTCCTAAGGATTAACAATGGCCCTTGAGATCATTGCAGGTCCTAGCATAAGACAGGAGTAGGAAGCCAGGTTTGTGTTCATTCATTTATCCATCCTTTCAAAAATTATCTGGGGACCTACTGTGGTCTAAACCTGCATTTCCTATTCTATTTTCTCTAAAGAGACATCACCTTTTTTATTGGCTTATTTCTCAAGGCAGAAACCAAATCCACACTTTTCCAAGGTTGTCTGCTTTCTTCATTGTTCTTTCCAGGCTCATATTTCCTATGGAGATGAAGGAATACATGTCTACAAGGGAATGCCAGTTCCTAGACAGCTGTGCGGGGGTGATATGAGGACAAGGACTTGCTCTAGGTAGAGGCCAGTGTTTATTTTCTATAGAGGGCCGACCCTGACATTAGGAGGAAAGACATGTTCTCCTCACATTTTGATGAGTCTCCATAGAAGGGAAGAACGCCCCAGCATCACAGGATACAATCACGAGGACCTGTTGAGGTGGTAGGGCTTGCTTAAATTGACAGTGACCTGTGTGAACTACCACTTCTAATCCCTGCCTTCAGCTGAGCCTCTCCAACTTCCCACCAGACACCTAGCCTCCAAACATTCTCAGGTGCCTGAGCTAGAAGGGTAGTTTGTACAAAAGCACAAGTCACCTTTAAGGTCTCAGGTCTGGTCTGTTATCTTGAAGAGCTAGGGTGTGAGGGAATTTTTTTTCTGGCAACAAAGAAACCTCTTAAATTTGGAATGAAGAGGGGGAAAAACCTGCCTTCTGAAAGAGAAAATACTTCTAATTAGATTGAGATACAAAGGTTAAATTTTTGTTCTGGGAAAAAAGATTGTTTATAATCCTATGTCATTAGAAGGACATTTTCCAGAAACCACTATGCCAGAAATAGACCCTCTGAGGGGTCACTAGAAGGAAGGAGTTGTAGAATTCTAGAGTACAGAGGACTTGGGTTCAGTGGTTTCCCTTTTCTTAAGGCCTACGAGCCCCTCATCAAGCACTGGTGTAGAAATGGTGCCAGTTCATTCTGGGCACTGTGTCCTCCCAAGAATGATAAGGAAGAAAACTTTGAACTGAGGCCCAGGCTCAAAGTTCAACTTTTACTAACTGCCAGTTGGATAGCCTTGGGGAAGTTAGTTCCAAGCCTCAGTTTCCCTCTCTGTAAGACTGAAAAATAAAGGCCTCTCATGTGGGATGGCTGTAATATGAAGAGAGCTCTCTTAAATAAAGGACTTGCTCCAGCGCCTGGCCCATGGAATGCTCACCAAGACCATCAGCGCTGTCCTCGGCTCTACCATCACTTACTAGCGCCATCATCTTTATCTTCACCACACTTGTCACTGCAGCTGCCACTGCTTTCCTAGTTGTTGTTCTCATTGTCACTGCTATTATCATTGCAGCGGCCATCGTGTCGGTTGTCACCTTGTCATGGCATCATTGTCTTTCTTCCTCATTGGACCCACTGTGTACATTTCCCCCAAGCATCTCGAGTAGCATCATCAAAGGTTCACTGGCATCTGAACAGGTCTGCCCATTTGTAACCCCGTTTCGTCAAAGATCCACTTGAAAATCAGCTGCTAGAAACTGGGAAGGTCCTAAATGAGCATGGTACCAGACAGTGAAGTTTTCAGGCAAATCCCCTAGCTCACTCAACTCCAATTGTACTAGAATGTCAGACATTCCCAGTGGAAAGAGACAACAATGCTATCACAGTATCAGAAGTCCAAGGTGGTAGGAAAAGATGTAAGAAATATAAAAAAATGGCAGGAAGACTAGAGGAGAAAGAACAAGAGCAAAACTTTATATATCTTGGATTCATGAGCACTTTCAAGGATTCTGAAGTTCTTGCCATTTAGCTATGCATAGTTTCACATAGAATCCTTCAGTTTTCCTTCTTTGCACAAGGGCTTAAGTAGCTTTCTCTCCCCACTTACCAATGGTAATAGGGTCATCTTCTCACTCACAAGAACAAAGGGTTCCTGGAGAGCAGGAAGATAAAGGAAGGGATAAGAGGGAAACAGGAAGCAAAGAGGGACTCTGTGATAACTAGGCCAGAGTAAAATATGTATGCCTAAGCAAGAAAGAGCTTGCTCAGCCTAAGTGTTAGAACATCTCTAGGGGAGTTGTGAGGGAAACGAAACACAGAGTGAACGTTCTTCAGTGGGCCACAAGGGGGCAGTGTTAAGGTGCAAAGGCTGCAGCAGCTTAGCTGTTTCCTGGTGTGCTGAGAGGAGACATAAAGGAGACTGGAGTTTGGGGGTACACTTCACAAGAACAAGTACCACAAGAGCATAAGGAAGATGGTCCTCATTTTGGCAAGACTTCTCTCTGCTTTTAAAATGACCAAGCACACTCATTCTAGAGTTTCTGTACTCCCAGTCCTAGGAAAATCTACACATGTGCCTTCTTACTGTTTCTCGTCTTTACTTGCACTTATCCTTACATCTGGCACTTCCTGCTTCACCTTGGGCATTCAGAATTGAGTCCCCCCCCCAATCAAAATTTGATTTTCTAGAAAGAAGCTGATAAACTAATTTTCAGTGCTGTGTTTGACTGTCTTGATTATGTATATGACTGATAAAGCTCAAGCATTATGTTTCCCTGACAGATATAATAAATGTAAGCCGGGAATGATAAAGCCATGGAAAAAGAAATGGGATTCTAATTGAGAAACTTCGAGACACTAATCAGGAAGAACCTTCCGGTCTATCTTGATATCTTTCCATAGAGACTAGACCTTACAAGAAATAATCAAGTTAGCTGGCAGTGTTAAAACGGTACCCGAGTGTAGCATGCCCTCCACCTTTAGGCACTCAAAATTAAGGAAGGATATGAACGTGAGATAGTTAGTCATATCTTTAGAGACTCAATAAGCAAACATTTATTTCTCATCCAAAAGGAAATTGGTCATTTTGTGCTTTCCAGTATGGAGATTTGGGCAATGTCCAGACTGTCTTTTCTTCATGGGACCGGGTTACTGGACTGATTGCCTCCCACTATTCTGGTTCCTGCCTTACCATGAAAGAAGTACAGGGCTGTGTCTCTTATGTAACATATAAGGCTACTGCCACAATGGAAACTCAATGGTCATTGCCCCTGGTGATGAGCATGGTGAGGAAGATTGCAGGGAGAGTTGCTGGTTTTGAGTGAGCCCAGCTGGCAAGTTATTTTGGGTTTCCCACCTAGAAAGACCTTAAGACAAAGAATTGTTGGAAAATAGTGTATTTGGGGGAGGGTCAGAAAAGACCAGAGAAGAAATGAAGCAGAGAGCCTGGAAAGGAAAAAAAACAAAATTATTAAGCAACTTACAGACTTAAACAACTGGAGGTCAGTTCCACTAAGGAATGGCAAGAAATAGTGAAGAGCATGTTCTCCAGAGCTATGGCAATGGAGAGGCTAGGATTCCAGCCATCACTGGTCAAGGGCTAGTGGAAGACACTTCGAACTAACCAGCATGCAGGCCAGGCCTAGCGCACTCCAGAGACCAAACCTAAAAAAATAAACTTTTAGGGAGAGTCACAGGTGTTTGAAGTAAGCAGCCTCTAGTAAGAGGTAAATGTGAGGGACATGGCAGGATACCAACATTATCTTCTATGCCAACCATACCCTCAAAATGTCAGTGATCATAACATCACTAATTTAGGCCACTATGCAGGGTCATGTATTTCCCCAATAGGTGGACCCTTTTCTGCCGCATGTGAAGAAGACATCATGCTTTAATAACAATGCCCAGGCCTCAAATGAATCAGCTCATGAGAAATGTGACTCAAGATTTTGTAAAAAGCAAGGCTCCCAAGGAGATCAGAGAGGACTAGCTATCAAAAGCAAATTTTTGAAGAGATGGTCAGTTTAGTTGATATGTTCCTTTAGTGAAATGCATCTGGAGCCCTCCAGAAAGTCCTTTTAATATTATTTGCAAGATGTCCCTGGGATAAATAACAGAGGAAGTCTCTCCTCTAGTAATCCTGTGTTCCAACTCAGGGACCAAAATTAAATAAACACCACTTCACCTCCTAGTGCGCACCGCCTGATGCTAATAACGGTGATAATGATGGCAACCTTGCTCTGAAAAGTATGCAGACAATGTGTGGATAGGGTGCGGAGGGCTTACTTATCTTTTAAACAGTGTGATTTCTTTCCTGAATTCTGTTTTCTCAGAAGCATCCCTCTGCCTGGGGGCAACTCTCTTAAGAACAATACACTTGGCAGGATCTTATGGATACTGAGTTGTTTCAAGTCACTAAATAGTCATTGTATTTATCTTAAAGCAAGTATCAGGGTTTAAGCTAACATGGCATAAACAACACAGAGGTTGGGTGCGGAAGGTAAAAGATCAGCTCTAGAACATCTAGCTAGCTGGCAATGGAGAATATAGGCATTAGTTCCTACTTAGGCAAAGAGTTCCTTCTGAATGCATGTGATTACTTACACACACACACACACACACACACACATGCGCACACACACACTGTGTTTGATCAAATAGGAATGAAACAAGGGTGATGCTCAAATCAAGAACTATGTCCACTCCTCTTTCTCATCTGTTCCATTCACAGTGTTTTCCCATCATTGTAACCTTCATGGCACAGGGAATATGCACTGGATCTTGCCACTTGGTCAGCATTTCAGCAGAAGAAATAGGAGAGCGGAGGAGGGTTTTCTACAACAAGTATAAGACTGGAGGAAAGGCATAAGAGGACAGGTGTCTCCAGCACGGTCCAGCTAGCTGGGCAGCTGGAACCCAGGACTAGTAATTGCCTGGAAAAGAGACAAAGATGCTTGGAACATTAGACAGATGTCCAGCTCTTCCAGGGATTTTTAGAGTCACCCTAAGCAATGAACCTCGTGCCCTAAAGGATCACCAAGTCAACCAGGACAATTTTCAATGAATACAAGGCCTCAGTTCAATAATGAGACATTTAGGTGGGAAGGACAAGAGAAAGCAATTTAGTTCCCAGGACTTTGCTAGCTCTTCAATACCTGATTCTTTACAGCCTCTTGTTCACACATCCATGGGAAGATAATGCTAAACTGTTTACTGAGCTCTGACTTAGCATGTGCCAGGCACCCTACAAGGTACTCTGCATTCATTTTCTCATCGGTTTCTCAGCAACCCTGGCAGATTGGTACCACCTTGGTGGGATTTGATTTGTTGAATTACTGTTTCCTACCTCCTTCCAGCCCTGTGAATCCCCAGGAAATGGTTGTTTTGATGGGAGAGAGGAACAAAGCTTTCCAGAACATGAACAACACTCACTGCAGGGAAGGAAGGTGGGAGGGAAGTGGAGCAGAGATTCTTGGGAGCCTGCATGGGGGTAGGGAGAGTAGATAATGGCTCCTGCTTTAGAACTCATAATTGCTTGGCCTAATTCTGAACCTTGGACAGGCCTAGCTTTCGTTTCCTGGCCAACCTCTGCCTTAGTTCCCTTCTCTCCCATCACTGTCACTAGTGTTTACTGGACCCCAAAGGATACAGCCGGAATCAGCTGTCCCTTACCTTTTTAGAGCTCAGTTCTTGTTTCCTATGTAACATAGTTTGGATGCATGTACCTCAGAGGTCCAAGTGTTAAAAGCTTAATCTTTGACCCAGGGAAAACTTTAAGAGGTGAGAATTTATAGAAGCTCTTTAGACAATTGGAAATGTGTTCCTGAAGTGAATAATGGAATGTCTGCACCTCTTCCTCCTCTCTTCTTCACTGACTGACTTTGAGATGGATGCATTTTGCCTCTCTGTGCACTCCATACCCCAATGTGCTATTTTGCCATAGGCAATAAAGTAACAGGAACAATCAACCATGTTGTTGCTTGAAGCTTCCAAAGTTGATGGCCAAAATAAACCATCTTTTTAATAAGATGATTGTCTCAGATATATGTGACAGTAATGGAAGGCTGACTATGCCTCAGAACTAGCCTGCTTCCCAAGCAGAAGCACAACACCAGCCCGTCCAAGAACATTTCATCTAGGGTTGATCCCATTTATCTCCCCTTATTCCCGGACTGCAGTTTCCAGTCTACCTTGCACTTAGTGGTGATCATGTCTGAATGCTAGCCAATCAACGGGGAATAAAAATAGTGGGACCCACTTCAATACCTGGCTCATAGAAACCTTCCTTTCAAATGTGATGCTCCAATCCTTTTCATAAGGGCCTGTGGGAAGCCACCTAATGAAGACAGTTGAACACAAGATGTGATGGCCTATATACTGCTCTCTAGTCTTAGAGGTAGGGTATCCATCAGAAACATCCACTGGGGACTTTGTGTGACTGAGAAACCAATGTTCATTATGTTTAAGCTTTAGTATATTTTCAATTTGTTGCTACAACTCAATGTAACAGTTGCCAGTTCTATACAGTACTTCCGGGGACCAACTCTCAAGTGTTCACAAAACTAAGTAGGGGGTAAACAGGCTGTCTTCACCATCTGGAAAAATCTACTGAGCTGCTTCCTCTATGTTCAGAGTCTCCCAAACATACTGGCTAAAAGACAGAGCTACAAAAGTAGCCCAAATGCCTCAAGCCAGACGCCAGACTTCGTCATACTAACTTCCTTGCTGTTGCAGTACCAAGCACCTTTGGCTGCTCCTTCCTGATTGGAGCTGATGTATTAGCATGAGTTCTTTACTATTCTTTGAGTGGTTACCGCATAAATGAGCCACCGAACATGTGTTTCATCAGCACTGACCATGTGTTTCATCAGCCTTTACAGAGACAAAGGGGGTTGCCTCCAATGAGCAGGGAGAGGCAGAGAGAGGCAGGAAGAGGCAGACAGAGAGGCAGAGAGAGGCAGAGAGAAGCAGAGAGAGGCAGAGAGAGGCAGAGAGAGGCAGAGAGAGGCAGAGAGAGGCAGAGAGAGAGGCAGAGGGAGGCAGAGAGGAGAGGCAGAGAGAGGCAGAGAGAGGCAGGACAGTCAGCAGTTTTGTTTCCTGAGCCATGAAGCTTCTCAGGTGGCTAGGTTTATGCCAGTCAGTGGAGGGCGGCAGAAGACAAAACAGGGGGACCCTATTATAACACAGGCAAACAGACATACTTGGAGAGCCAGATCACCTGACTTCTTATCAGAGGAAACTACAAGGACAGCACTTCCTCTGCTCCTTGGACCTTTCATTGGTTTGCTGATGTGTAGCACAGGAAACTTGGATCTGCTGCCTTTATCTCCACCTGAGACCATTTACAGTAAGATCTTGGAGGTTCTACTTTGAGTGAGCTGTAGCTCCGTGCTCTAAGAGCCCTTTCGCCTTGTTGTCCAACATATTGATTTTTCTAGGCAATGATTGCCATTCAAGAGTCTTTCCCCAACCATTGCCCAGGGGAGTGTCATCAATAGCAAACTTTCACCTAGTTTTTAACATTATTGCATTCCTTTTGGGTTTCTTTCCAAAAATACTGGTTCATCTAAGGAAATAAGAAGTTCTTGCCACATTGGAATGACCAAACTGATGAGAACATTTGCTACACAAGTCAGGCTTACATGGCAAAGGGTATATCCAAATAGCTTCTGCAGCTTTAAATATCATTTTAAGAAGTATGCAGGGGCCATTCCTACTTTATTGATGGGATCCTTGACTCATTCTTCCCCTTCTGATCCCCAGACCAGAGTGGGTAAATTTCTCAGTAGCTATAAGCTCCCTGAATCTCTAGGTACTTGACATAGAAGCTGAGAAGTCTGTCTTTTCAGAAGGACATGTCCTGTCTTTGACTCAGTGAAGTCCTTATCCTTGTCAGCCACAGCTCTCATGTTGGAGACACAGTAGCTGCCATCGAAAGGCTGCCATTTGGTGTAGGAGATCCTTCTGTATATGTGTTGCATTTATTGATTAATGAATAAAGAAGCTGCTTTGGCCTGTCTAGGGCAGAATATAGCTAGGCGGGGAAGACTGAACTGAATGCTGGGAGGAAGAAACCAGAGTCAGGGAGAAGCCATGTATTCCTCTCTGATGCCAGAAAGAACTTTACCCAGTAAGCCACAGCCATTTGGTGATACACGGATTAATGGAGATGGGTTAGTTTAGGATATAAGAGCTAGCTAAAAATATGCTTAAGATTTTGGTCAAACAGTATTACAAATAATATAGCTTCTGTGTGATTATTTTGAGTTATGGCAGTCAAAAAATGAACTAGCAGTCTCCGACTATTGCCTTTGAAATTCCAATCATCCCTTTTTAAAAATTTATTTATTTATTAAAATTTTCACCTCCTCACCTTCTCCCATTTCCCTCCCACTCTCACTCTTCCCCTCCCCCTCCCTTTCCAGTCCTAAGAGAAGTCAGAGTGCCCTGCCCTGTGGGAAGTCCAAGGCCTTCCCCCCTCCATCCAAGTCTAGGAAGGTGAGCATTCAAACAGACTAGGCTCCCAAAAGCCAGTACATGTAGTAGAATCAAAACCCAGTGCCATTCTCATTGTCAGCCATGTTCAGAGTCTGGTCTGATCACATGCTCGTTCAGTCCCAGTCCAGTTGGCCTTGGTGAGCTCCCATTAGATCAGTCCCACCGTCTCCGTGAGTGGATGCACCCCTTGCGGTCCTGACTTCCTTTCTCATGTTCTCCTTCCTTCTGCTCTTCATCTGGGCCTTGGGAGCTCAGTCCAGTGCCCCATTGTGGTTCTCTGTCTCTATCTCCATCCATCGCCGGATGAAGGTTCTATGGTGATATATAAGATATTCATCAGTGTGGCTATGGGATAAGGCCAGTTCAGGCACCCTCTCCTCTGCTTCCCAAGGACCTAGCTGGGGACATCTCCTTGGACACCTGGGAACATCTCTAGAGTCAAGTCTCTTGTTCCAATCATCTCTTTATCCACATGAATATTTGAGATTTATGCGGTTCACTTGGTAGAGTGTTTGCTTTCTATGCACAAAGCCCTGAGTTCAGTCCCAAGCACTGCAGAAACAGGGCGTGGTGATGGATATCTTAATCCCAGCAAAGGAAGATTAGGATTTCAAGGTCACTAGCTCCACGGCAAGCACAAGGTCAGCCTGTACTACCTGAGACCTTATCTCAAAATAATAATAATAGTTAATAATAATTATTATAAATAATTACAAATACTAGTAATAGTAATGACTAATGATAATAATAGAAAATGACATCCTGATGGTTCTCCCTGAATGGCTCTATGAACTTGCTGTGCCTGCTAGCTACTTATGTGTCAAATTCTTAGTGTGTGTGTGTATGTTACCATTTTCCCTTGAGACTTGTACTGTGGCTACTGTGGTGTGCCTCTGTGCTTCCTGCGCATGCCTTCTCGGTCCTGACTTTTCTCTGCCTCCTTCCTCTTCCCTATCTTGCCACCCCCCCAACACACTTTGGTCTTCAGCTGGCCCTGCAGCAGCCCCAAGATACCTCTTAGCGCTGAAAGACTACTTTAGGGATAGAGATCATGAACAAAAATTCATGTCTATAAAAACTTAACACCCCATTTCCCTCCCACAGGACCTTCAGTGTCTGAGCAGGCAGCAATAGACATTTTTGAAAATTCTTAAAACAAACAAACAAACAACAACAACAAAACACCAAGGGCCCTGGGAAGTAGGTTAATGAGTAACAGTGTTGCCGCACACGCTTGAGGGCTTGAGTGTGGATTTCCAAAACCAGTGTAAAAGCCAGACACAGTAACACAGTAACCCTAGCAGGCCCTTATGGTGAGAGGGGAGACAGAGATACAAGCATCTCCAGAAGTTCATAGGCCAGCTAACCTGGCTAGTGTAAAGAGGCCATGTCTTGCCAGGCAGTGGTGGCGCACGCCTTTAATCCCAGCACTCGGGAGGCAGAGGCAGGCGGATCTCTGGGAGTTCGAGGCCAGCCTGGTCTACGAGAGCTAGTTCCCATTTGCGGTGGGTGTGCATCTGCACCCGTACACATGAATAAGTACACACACTTACCCCTCTCTTTCCTCCTCCCTTCCCTTCCCTTCCCTTCCCTCCCTCCCTCCCTCCCTCCCTCCCTCCCTCCCTCCCTCCCTCCCTCCCTCCTCTCTCTCTCTCTCTCTCTCTCTCTCTCTCTCTCTCTCTCTCACACACACACACACACACACCACACACACCTGAGTGATCTTATCACTGAAAATACGAAGACCTGATGCAGGCCTGGCAGCTTCCAATGAAGTTCAATGCTAGCCTCCTCTATCCTGGTGATTCTGCTCTTGTGTGTCCTTTTCCTGCAAATCCGAATACACAGTCACACAACTACTTATAACAGACGTTGATAGCAATTCTGCTCTCAGGTTCCTCACACTGGGAACAGCCTGCATGTTTGTCAACAGATGAATGGATAATTAGGCTATGCTAAGCTTGTACAATGGAGTACTGCTCGCCAATTTAGAGCAATGAACTGCCGCTACCTGAAGTGATACAGCTGCAGCTCAAAAGGCGGTGTTGAGCAAAAGCCACATACAAAAGCACGCATATTGCAGGGCTTCACTGATACAAATGAGAAAAACAATTCAAAAAATACTGTGGCTTTAGAAATCAGAAAGTGATTGTTACAGGAAAGAAAGAGGAGGGGGAATGGATTGGAAATGAGCCTAATGTGCTTTCCTATGGGGGTGGGCATGCTTTTTTATTGTCTCTCTGATGCTTTCAATTGGCACAGGTGCTTGTAAATTGTCAGCACAGACCATCTGACCACTTATGAATCGTTGTATTTCATGCTGTGTATCACCCGTTTTAAGGAGAAAGACAGTTCAGATATTACAGAAGTATTCCAGAAAGAAAGAAGTCCCTGTGGTTCTCTGTACAAACATTGTGGGATTTGCTCACCACTGACCCAATACAGAGCAGAGGTTTCTAGTGGCGAGGGGGAAAGGGCACCTCCCATGACACCTGCCAGGGACCTTTTACCATAGGACAAAAGAAGCAGCAACAGCAGGCCCCAAATAGAAGCATTCTATGAAGTAAACTAATAGAGGCCACAAGCAAAGCTGGCCTCAGATTGTGGGCTAGATAGCAGGTTCTGAGCCAAAACTGCTTTCCAGGAAATGCCAATATTGAATCTGGACGGGGTGGGTGGAAGGGGGAGGGAGGGAGAGAGGAGGTCACCAGCAAGTCAGCTAGGGACAAAATACATTGTCAGTTTGACAATGGATGCTGTTTCACCTAAAGGTCCTGTGTTAGGGACATCAAAGCAATGGCACTGATTCTCCTGCATGGTTCTCAAGATAAGCAGAAAGACAGACAGTCAGAGGTTCCTTAAAGCAAAGTCTTCCCTTTGAATTTACATGATGGAGAAGAATAGTCAATATCCCTAGTAAAAGGCTAGGTACAGCGACTTGCATCCACCATGTTTAACCCTCAAATAGCAAACATAAAAGAAGCTTTGTGATCTATTAGCACAGATGTGAGCTTGTAAATTGAACCTGCACATAAACCTTGGTTCTACCTAGGGAAAACTGTGTGGCTTTAGGAAAATGACTTAGCTCTTCTGGACTACAGTTTCCCTTGCCTGCAGAATGGGGGAAAATGATACCTACTAGTGAAGTAGGAATTTCCTAATTCCTATCAAATGTTCAACTTCGAATCATGTCTGGGTTCTAAGGAACTTTCTAGTTGTCATTAGCAGCATCATTCATCCAGATTAAGATTCATTTTCAATTTGGGGGCCTCATGTACACAATTATAATATAAGTTTCATGGCATTGTTCCATTTTTGTTGTTTTATAATCGATCGGCAAAAACCTCTATGAACAAAGACCTAAAAGGAAAAGAGGCTCCATGGCATGATATCATTTCCAACTCAAAGAAGTTAAGGAGAGGGATATACAAGGTCATGAGTATGAATATGCATACATGAATATGTTTGTGTGTTGTGTGTGTATGCACACGCATGCACACATGTGTGTTGTGTGTGAAAGAAAGAAACCAGCAATTTACATAGTAGGAAAGAAAGGGAGAGGTTGTCACGTACAGTCTTCTGATTTCCATTTTACAAAAAATAGAACAATACATTTCACAGACAAGGAAACAGAAGGTCCAGGGGAGGCGGCTTGTCTCGAGCCATGTTAGCAACAAAGTTCTGCATATCTTCTGAGACTTCATACAGCCCCTTTGTGCTCTCAAATGATTTGAATTCCACAAAATGCCTCCAAGCAGCCTTCAGGTAATGAGGTGACAAACAGCATATTGAAATGGTGTTCTTCCAAGCAGAAGTGTTTTACCACGGAAAAGATTATTTGAAGGCTAATTAGAATTCAGACATTCTTTAATGACTAACTCCTTAGGGCTATGTCAAAATCCATGTGAATATTTCCAGCTTCTTTTCTTATCATAGGTAATATTTATTCTCAGGAGAAAAAAAACGAAAGTATGTTAGTGACAGTTTTTGGAATTTGAGTTGAGCACTATGATCACAAAGACAGAAGTACAAATCCATCTTAATAAGCTGAAAATAGTTGAGCAATATACAAGTAGAATGATGATTTTGCATATATTTTAATAACACACCTTCAGCTTAGAAACTGAAAAGAATTCTTATTTCTACTGATGTGAATGGAACTATTAAGGGCACGGGTATAAAAGTTCACCTTTGCCCTCTCTTTTGAAACTCTGAGCTGGGTGTGAGATAAAAACAGGGGAGAGAACCGTGACTAAAGACATTTAGGTAAATCTGACCTGCATTCCCCCATTGAACCTTGAGGCAAAATGCATTTCTCAAATCTATTTTCTTCTCAGGGTGGCTAATTCTTTCCTTCTAAGAGGCAGATTCAGGCTTTCCCCTCGCTGATTTGTCTATGGCAGCAGATGCACGTGCTGGGTCCATCTTGCTTTCCCATACTGGGCTCTGACTCAGCTGAAGAAATTGTGACTCAAGATCACAATTACTGACTTCCGAGAGTCGCTGATTTCTCCCAGGAGAAGTAGCAGATGAGAAGCCCTTCGCATTTTCAAAGACAGACAAATCCAAGCTGTTTCTGAATCATGCCCAGGCTTTCCTTTGCCTCTCTTTTTTTTTCCCTGAGACTATTCTAAAAGTATGCAGGTATGACACTGTGAATGACAGAAGAGCCCGGCATCCCTTGGTAGGTAATAACCATCTGGTTTTACTTAGGTAAGCTGTTTCTCCACAAGACTGAGACACCCCAGTTCAGTAGGTGCAACATAAGAGACACAAAACTGATTGTCTTCTAAGCAGCACAATGATTTTCTTCCCAAACTCTGTCTTGAGCATGTCATGGTGTTAGCTGAGTGGGGGGGGGCACCCTCACAGCTCCCAGGTGCATACTCACTCATTCCCTGTAGTTCCAATTAAAGAAGGAAACCCAATGTAAAGACGTCACGCGGCACAGAGAAATCCTTCTGGCTTGTATAACAGAGACTGTATGTCATTAAAAGAGACAGAGGTACCCAGGCTGGCTATGTGAGTATGAGCAAGTCTTATAACCTCTGTATATCTCAGTTTCCTCACAGGTACAAGGACTGATAGTTCTATGTGAATGCCCCAGGCTTGTTAATGGGAATGAAGCAACAGATTCAACCACTTACTATTATTAGTTCCTGGCACATGGTAACCACACAATAGGGTTGGCTATTATTATAATAAAAGATAGGATGTCAAAGGATCTTTTTTTGTGGAAGGCTAAATAAAATGAGACATATTTGAAACTATAAATAAACAATAAATATGATGACAAGGGAGTGATTTTTTTTGTTCAACAACAGTTTTCCATAACAATGGTTATTTATTCAAACATAAACCTGGCATAGGCTGGTTTCTTATGCTCCATCATAAGCAAGATGCATATGAGGAAACAATTAACATCAAACCAAATCTAAAATGACAGGTCAAGAAACAAGATAGTAGGTGGAGGGCCAGTGGAGAGTGTTCAGTAAGCCAGAGTCCCTAGGAAGGGAGTCTGGAGAGAGTAATGGTAATCACACAAGAGACTGGATAAGGGAGCTTTGAAGGATCAGGATGTCCAAGTCACAGCCCAGATCAGTGAAATCTGAATCTTCCACAATGGAACCAAGAAATCAGGTTATAGAAAGGTCCACATGTGACCCCCAGAAGCAGACAGGGCTGAGGACTCTTTCTCTATGGTCTGCCCACGCCACAATCCCCACCTCTTAAGTGGAGAGCTTATCCTGGCTGGCCAGTCTCTGAGCAACCCATACCCAGTTCCAAGAGCTCTTAAGAGAGACCAAAAGAAAACTCAAGGCCAGGCTAGGTAGGAAGTGATTAGTGCATTTGGTGCTGGGTAGCCATTGCCTGGTATACAGTCTGGGTGCTGAATCAATAGGTGAATGAATTGATAAATGAGTAAACGATGAAGAACACAGTGTAACATATGCATGTTGATAAGGAAGTAAGGAGGTTAAGAACTTTCTGGAGGGCAATTTGAATGCATTCATATCTATTGACCCAGAAAATCTGCTTGTTGGAATCATCCCAAGAAAATGCAGTCCATCGATGGCTCTCCTATTGAGTACCTGATGTTCTGGTTAAAGAGAGATCCACTGGCTCTAGGGGTGGCACTTCAGGCTGACCATGGTCTTACAATCTCACTTCCATCAGCAGACAAGAGAAGGGCACTTGAGGCAAAGTCCACAGTTGCTTTGCTCCCTTTAAGGCGTTACGGTTTGGGATTTGCAGGCTTTCAGCTAAGAACTCGGTGTAATGAAAATAGGAGAGAACTTATAGAGAAGAAGAGATCTGGAGAGATTAGGAGAGGAATCCAAGAGGGTAATGCAATGGTCTGGTTAGAATGCATGATATATTTGTATGAAATGTCAAAGACAAAATAAAAGTATTTTTTATTTTTATATATTTATTTTTTAATTTCATTTTACATTCTAACCCCAGTTCTTCCTCTCATCTGTCCTCCTACCACTCCCCTCATGCCTCCTCCCTACCCCACTCCCCACTCCTCCCAAAGGGTAAGGTCTCCCATGGAGAGTCAACAAAGCCTGGCCCATTAAGTTGAGGCAGGACCAGACCCCTCCCCTCTGCCTTAAGGCTGAGCATGGCCTCCCACCATAGGGAATGGGCTCTAACAAGCTAACTATGCACCAGGGATAGATCCCGGTCCTACCAGGGGCCTCTCAGCTACACACTGTTCCCATAAGCAGAGTTCCTAGTTAGACACCATGGAGTCTCCATAGCTGTCAGTCTAGAGTTGCTCTTCACAGACCTTGAAAGATCAACACTCAACTTCATATGGAAAAACAAAAAAACCCAGAATAGCTAAGACACTCCTGTACAATAAAGGAACTTTTGGAGGCATCACTATTTCTGAGTTCAAACTCTACTATAGAACTATAGTAATAAAAACAGCTTAGTATTGGTGTAAAAACAGACACATGGACCAATGGGATCAGTTCGAAGACTCTGACATTAATCCACACACTAGTGAACACCTGATCTTTGACAAAGAAGCCAAAATTGTACGAAGAAAAAAAAATCCTCTTCAACAAATGGTGCTGGTATAAATGGATGTTAGCATGTAGAAGAATGCAAACAGATCCATACCTATCCCCATGCACAAAGTCTGAGTGGATTAAAGACCTCAACATAAATGCAGTTACATTGAACCTGATAGAAGAGGGAGTGCAAAGTAGTAGCCTTGAACATACTGGCACAGGAGATCACCTCCTGAATATAACACCAGTAGCACAGACACTGAGAACAATAATTAATAAATGGGACCTCCTGAAACTGAGAAGCTTCTGTAAGGCAAAAGATACTGTAGATAAGACAAAATGGCAGAATGGGAAAAGATCTTCACCAACCCCACATCAGACAGGGGACTGATCTCCAAAATATGTAAAGAACTCAAAAAACTAGACATCAAAACACCAAATAATCCAACTAAAAAATGGGGAACAGATCTAAACAGAGAACTCTCAACAGAAGGATCTCAAATGGCCAAAAGATATTTAAGGACTTGCTCTACATCCTTAGTTATCAGGTAAATGCAAATCAAAATAATTCTGAGATACCATCTCACACCTGTCAGAAAGGCTAAGATCAAAAACACGGAGGACAGCTTGTGTGGGAGAAGATGTGGAGTAAGGGGAACACACTTCCACTGCTGGTGAGAATACAAACTTGTACAGCCACTTTGGAAACCAGTATGGTGGTTTCTCAACAAACTGGGAATCAACCTATCTCAAGACCCAGTGATACCAGTCTTGGGCATATACTCAGAGGACACACAAAGATATTTGCTTGACAATGTTCATAGTAGCATTGTTTGTCATAGCCAGAACCTAAAATAAAAAAAAAAAAACCTATAGCATAGACCTAGAGTTCAATGGCCCAAGACAAAAGATACAAGAAAGCTTATAAGAAGGCCCTGCCAGTTAAGCACTTAGACATCACAACAGGCCAGGGAAGGAGGACTTCATGCCTGATTTTCCTCAAGACAGCTATCCATTTCCCAGGGTGTGTTAACTGCAGAAAGAAGGTGCCTGTGGATGGTCAATAGGACTCAGTTTTGCCAGTTGGGAGGGAGGAAAGTGGTGACCTTTTGAGGATTTAGTCAGCATGATGAAGATGGGTATTTAATGTGGAGGGATTGACAAGCTTTGCGTGCACCTTGAAGGCACAATGCATTAGTGTGAAACTCTCAGGCCCAGACCTCTATCCAGTATGCAGGTTCATGGAGGCGCCTCTTCACGGTATTTGTAGCAGCACAAAATTGAAGGGACTTTGACTTAGGAGGTATAATAAAGAAGAAAATTTGAAGTCATGCCTTTAAAAGAGCTAGCTAGCTCAACAGAACCTGTTAGATGTTTGTGCATGGACTTCTCAATGCTTATAAGAAAATAGAATCATCTTTAAATTTTAAAACATCCCCTGGGTAAGACTACTTACAAGAAGTTTAATCCAGAAAAATATTATTCTTGTGTTATGAAATCAAAGCAGTGGAAGGAAAAAAAATCAAAGGGAATGATCAGTCAGGAAAAATGTCTGGGTTCCAAAATGCTGCGGAAGACCGCATAAAAAGCATGGCTAATATTTAAGCTTGTGCTAAACATGTTTTTCCTCTACAGTCACTTTCCACCAAAAAATGAGTTTCTATATGCCTTCAAATGCCCCTTCAAGGATTTACGCTGAGGGATTTCCTACCATTCTTGGACTTAAAAGTTCACACAAGGTTATGAGGCTGGGTGGACATTGGAAATAAAAGGCCACACAGAGGATAACCATCAGACCACATCTCCGAGGAGACTGAGGTAACCCTTCTGTATTTTGCATAGCCCATTTATAAGGGGCATGATAGTTACCCTACGTCAAAGCAGATTTTAGCACTGGGCAGCCATTCTGTAATGAACATAGGCCATGGCTGGTATGGAGGACTAGTGTGTATGTGGGGTGTGCATGTGGAGGGGGGATGTGTGTGCGTGTGTTTGTGAGTGTGTGTGTAGATGTGACTGACACACTGACAAGCTACCAAACGGCAAATAGTCACATCATCTTTGATACCAAAGACGGCATCCCCACTATCATTGTGACTGTTATAATGTCTGTTTCCTGGGGTGGGCGAAAAAAAGAAAAGAAATTCATTCCTTAAAAGCTGACTAAATTAGTATTAAATAGTATTGACTTATCAACCTTATTAAATGCAAATGCCTGGTGCTTGATAGCGCTACTGTGTTCTGAAACCAAAAGGCAAAGCGAGGAGCTGCTCTCCACTTCTACTTTGCAATTGTTCTTGCTAAGGTCAAGTTGATCTCCATGTAGTCAGATATACTGAGACAATCTCTTGTCCCTTATCTTAGCTGAGCAGTGTTCCACATACTTACTCACTCCTATCTTCTAAAACATAAATCAAGGGCTTGAAGAGATGGCTCAGCACTCAAGAGCCCTTGCTGCAAGCTTGCCAAAGACCCGAGTGTGGTTCCCAGCACTCCATGTCAGGTGGTTCACAACTGCCTGTAACTCTAACTGTGGCAGATCTGATGCTTCCTGTCCTCTTTGGACACACACACACATACATACATACACACACACATCATAAATTTACACACACATACATACAAATAAAAAATAAATCTTTAAAAATGTTAACAAAAAACATAAATCAGATTGTATCTTCATCTGCATAAAGCTCTTGGATGGTATTTCCTCATAGTTAGTTAGGAATGTGCAGCCCTACAGAGCTTTTCCCAATCGAACCCACTTGAACTCTTGACTTTTGTCCTTGCTCAGAATACATCTTTCCTTCAAAGACACAGGCTGTTTCCTGCATTGGGGCTCGTCCACAGATTGTATATTCAGCTTGCAAAGCCCTCACCATAGCTGCTGCATCTTCCTCAGGACTTTTCATAGGAAGTCAAAACAGCTCCCTGCCTTGGGAAGGTTCTTTAACTATTTCCATCCCAGTCACTCTGTCTCACATCAGTCTCTGCATGGCTTTTCTCCGGGGCCTATCCCATTGGTACACTATTCTCTTTCCTTTGACTTTTGTTTATAGTCTGTCTTTACTATTTTATCTGGAATGAAAGCCCCATTACCATGTTCATTACTGTGTACCCAACATCCAGAATAGCAGCTGGTGCATAGATGGTATTCAGTGGATATGTGTTTGGTGGAAGGAGGGATGTAGGAAGTGAGAGACAATAATATTTCTGAAGAGTGTACTTAAAATATGTCTCAAATTCGCTTCTCGGCCTTTTGGCTAAGATCAAGTGTAAAATATGTCTCAAAGTTCTCACACAAGTGGCATGAAATAGTGACTAATGTGTTCAATATATATTATATATAACTGAAGAGCAACGGAGTTGAATCATTGTCGTGTGGGATGTTGAAGCCATGCAGAGTAAATTAGCACTCGCCTTTTGATGAGTAAGAAGCTCTGCATGTGGCCCTACACCCATGTGACATGTCCACTGGGATGTGGAGCATTTGATGTTGACACTGTATGGGAGAGCACAGCCCCTCCATGGGCATTGCTCCCAGAGCAGCTCCTCGCCCAAAGAGGAAGAGAGTAAACTCTGTAATCCCCTTCAGGATACAAAACAATGGCTCAGAGCCTTATTTAAGTTACTGTAGGATCGTGACCCAATTCAGAGTAACTACAAGGTAAGGGTGGAGCCTTGTTCAACACCCAATAAACAATTATTGAATGACTGTGTTTATCAAATCTTTTCTGTCCAGAATCTTTATGCTTTATTTGTAAAAACACGTAAACTAAATGCTTATTATGTACCAAGAATGCTACTAAATGCCTATAAATAATCAAACCGCACAAACAACAACCCTACAAAGAGAATACCATTGTTGCCACAACGTTACAGGTGAAAGCACCGAGTCATGGAAATAAGAAACTTGCACTCTAATGGCAGAATTGGAACCTAAACCTACTGCAGCCTTAGCTCCAAAGTCTGTTATCATAACCACTGGCCTAGTGTTTAGAGCCACAAAACTGTGTACCAAGGATTGGTAAGAAAAAAAAAAAAGACAGCATGGAAAAATATAAATGGAGAAACTGGGTAGTAAAGTTCCATAAACTTTTACATGCTTCTTTCTGGTGGCATCTCTGCTGGTTAAGTGAAGAAAAGGAGCTGAGAGCTTTGGGGTCCTGCCAGCATTCCCAACCTAGTGTCCTTGCAACCGCAGCACATCTCTTCCTCCCTTCCTATACCTACTATAATTCTAAGTCAGTGGTACTAGGCCCTATACAACAGCAGCTGATGCAACACCAAGGTGATATTTTTCAGTAACATAGCTGGGGGAAGAGGAGTTCTACTGACAACCGTGGGTAGGGGAGACCAAAGAAGTTCTTATGGGTGGATTTCCTAACCCTACCCTGCCTACAGCAAAGATTTGCCCAGTTTCAACTGTTAATAGTGCAAACTGGAGTCATCCTGGCCTTGATGCAGAGACCACCTTTCAGAAAAGGAATGAAAAGGGTGGTAAAGTCACCCATGAGCCTCTGCGAAGCTCCAACCTGGAACTTGTTGCTCCTCTTGTAGTTTCTTCTAACTCCTGAAGCTACAGCTATTCACTCCCGCCCAGAGGGCGAGAGCAACACTGGCCCCAAATCGCACATAGCAGAAGCTGCCAATATCCATGCCCTTTGGCAGCTTCTTAATGCTGTCAGATTGGAACCTGGGATTCCTAAAGCTCCTTTGCTTAATTCCACTCAATAAATAAAGGGAACTTACATATAATTCTGAAACAAATGGTCCCACCTTTGTTGTATCTAAAGCATGCCAAAGCCGAGAAGAACTGTACATACAGTGCTTACCAAGGTCTTTTTTTATTTTTCTATTCAAAAATTTACACTTCCTCCCCTCCTTCCATTTCCCTCCCGCCCCCCTCCCTTCTCCCTCCCCTTTCCTCCTTAAGAGAGGGCAGGGTACCCTGCCCTGTGGGAAGTCCAAGGTCTTTGAAGAGAAGAGTGAGCCTGGATGAGGCAAGCAAGAGCCAAAGCAGATCTCTAAGCTGGACCCCACAGCAAGACTCATGATTTAGAATACTTTTTATGAGGTAAAAGGGAAGGGATGAAGGAGGGGAGAGGAAGAAGAAAAAAAAACAGATTGTGACTCCTCAGGGTCAGACCTAGGGTGGAGGGAATTATGTGCTATGATGAACCCTAAAGGCCTAGACCTGACTGCTGGCTCCATTTCTGATCTGTGACTGTGATCATCATTCTAATTCCTTCTATTTGAAATGGGGTTCCAGATGCCTAAATAAAGATGCTGGGTCAGACAGAGGTCTGATCTCCAAAATATACAAAGAACTCAAGAAATTGGTTATCAAAAGAACAAATAATCCAATGAAAAAAATGGTGTACAGACGTAAACAGAGACTCTCAACAGAGGAATCTAAAATGGCTGAAAGACACTTAAGGAAATGTTCAACATCCTTAGCCAGCAGAGAAATGCAAATTAACACAATTCTGAGATTCCATCTTACACCTGTAAGAATGGCCAAAGACAAAAACAGTGATGTCAACCTATACTGGAGAGGCTGTGGGGTAAAGGAAACACTTCTGCATTGCTGGTGGAAATGAAAGCTGGTACAGCCCCTTTGGATATAAGTGTGGCGATTTCTCAGAAAATTAGGAAACAACCTTCCTCAAGACCCAGTAATACCACTTTTGGGCATATATACAAAGGATGTTCAATCGTGACACAAGGACATGTGTTCAACTATGTTCATAGCAGCTTTGTTTGTCATAGCCAGAACGTGGAAGCAACCTAAATGCCCCTAGACAGAATAATGGATAAGAAAACTATGGTACATTTACACAATGGAGTACTACACCAGAGAAAAATAATGGCATCTTGAAATTTGAAGGCAAATGGATGGATCTAGAAAACATCATATTGAATGAGGTAACCCAGATCCAGAAAGACAATTATCATATGTGATCACTCATAAGTGGTTTTTTAAACATAAAACAAAGAAATCCAGCCTATAAATCACAATCCCAGAGAACCTAGACAACAATGAGACATACATGGATCTAATCCACATGGGAAGTGAAAAAGACAAGATCTCCTGAGTAAATTGGGAGCATGGGGATCATGGGAAAGGGTTGAAGGGGAGGGGAGAGATAGGGAGGGGAGCAGAGAAAAATGTATAGCTCAATGAAATCAATAAAAAGAAGGAAAGAAATTGGGAAAAAACACAAAAAAACCCCAAAAATAACATAAGAAAATATTGTACTATTTATCATTTGGGTCATATGTAAAATGGGCATTATAAAAATAAAATAAAGTTTATAATGGGTAAAAAGATGCTGGGAAGGTCAATGGGAGACTGCAAAATATCCTCACAATGTATATGGATTACAGTGGAGTGTTATTGAATTTTTGTTTGCCCACTAAGGTTCCACTTTTTATTCACTTATCACAATTCACCTTTCCAACCATCTTGAAAATTAAGGGATCCAAAAACTTATTTATGCCTCTGGCTCCCCAACCCAGGAGGAGATGCATGTCTTAAGAACTCAGTACAATAATAATGAGCACAGATAATTGCGAGAATCATTGTGTGTGACTGTATTTGCAGCCTTTTGAAGGAATTATAAGGTTGATTGGGATTTATCATTGGTCTTGAGCTAATGAACACGTGGACAATCTAGTCAATGTCATATCCTAAGATTTGTTATTTATTTCTCTTCTTGTCTTGCAGACAAAACTGCCTAGGTTGATACAGATAGGATCTTCCACAGATAAATGGACCAGGGCAGCACTTCTCTAACCTAAAGTACCCTGGAGTGCTCTTTGGACACACAGATTCTCCATCTGACACTCAAAAGTCTGACCCAATCAGTCTAATGGTGCTAATAATTTGACTCTGAAATGTATTCCATGGCATTGTGTTTTGAATGTTTGTTCACCAGCTGATGACACTATGTCAGGAAACTGTGGCTCCTTTCAGTGGTGGGAAGAACCCTTAGCTAGCAGGATACTAGCAGAGCCTTGTTTCTTGTTCCAATGACAGCTATGCTTTGTGCTCTACAGTGGCCACAAATTCCACCATGTCTTCTTTTCCATGAAGGGCTGAAACCATGAACTCAAACAACTCTTTGCTCCTTTAAGTTATATCTGTCAGGCACTGTCAGAGTTAGGGTTCTATTGTTATAACGACAGTTTTATTCTGCCACACTGCTTACAGTCCATCATGAATAGAAGCCAGGGCAGGAACTCAAGGTAGGAGTTTGGAGGCAGGAACCAAAGCAGAGGCTACTGGAGAGTGCTGCTTACTGTCCTGCTCTCCATGACTTGCTCAGTCTGCTTTCTTCTATTACCAGGACCAGCTGCCCAGGAGTGGTTCTGTCTACGGTGGGCTGGACCCTTCCACATCAATCACTAATCAAGAAAATACCTTACAGTCTTGCCTATAGACCAATCTTCATTTTCTCTCTTCCAAGATGAGTCTACCTTGTGTCAAGTTGATAAAACAAGCAAAAACCTAGACAGGACAGGCATTGTCATCACAGCAGTGCAAAAGTAGACATAGCCCATACAGGCTGGGTTCAGGGATATGCAGGTCCAAAACTCTCTAAAGGTGATTCTTAGGTTAGATGAATTTAGGAATCTCTTGACAAGGTTTTCAAATTGTGGGGAGCATCAAAGTACTAGCTACTAACCTACGGTCCATAACTCCCTTGCAATGCCTTTAGCCGAGATGTTTTGTAAGCATTGTTTGACGCTCCATTTGCTGTTACATCCAGGAGAAATATTTTTAGATATGAGATTTGTTTGCCTTCCAGCAAGATGCTCTACATCACTACTACCAATTAGGCAAGTTCATTTTTAGAGCTTTGAATCCATCCTTGTAAAATTCCCTTCTGCACATCCAGCCTTGTATCTAACCAGTGCAACTGATGGCTGTACAGTTCTATTTATGAATTCCACTCTTGTAAATGTATTTCCAAAACTGTTTCAGAATTTCTTTGTCTGGTAAAGCCAGGCCTGCTGGTTTTAATAAGAATATGGTTTAAACATAGTTATCCAGATCACTGATATTTCATGACTTCCCAGAACACAGACAACACCCAGTACCCAAGGAGTCCCTTCTCCTTCAAATGATTCTACTCTTTCTTCCTCTAGAAGGAAGGACGACTGTCCCACTTCATTCTTGCCTCATTTTGCTGTTAGATACAGTGACATGGGCTAAAAACTGAACCCAGACCAAGTGAAAACAACATCTTGGCCTGGCTAAAACACACCAGCATCACAAAGTAGCTAGCAGCATTCCTTGCACCCAGTGGGTGCTCAATCATTAGCTGAGGGAACTCAGTGATTCGCAGAACTACTAGAACTCCCTTGAAGAAAGCCCAGGCAGGAAATCTCCCAACAACTGCTACATTCCACCGGCATTCGCCTGTGAAACTGTGCTCTATTGCGTAATCAGCGAAGTCAAAGGAGCGTTATTTTTAGCTACTGGACTTCACAGGGACGATCAGAGTCCTATTTAAACTTCTCTTTCATCCCTAACCTTCAGATGACACTCTCAGAATTTGCTTTTGTAATTTGTATTAAAAAAAAAAAAAGACTCTGTCAAAGATGGCCCCGAGCAGATTTAAAACAATACAAAACAACAAGAGAAATAAACCAGATGGCAAAAAAAAAAAAAAATCATAAATCAGGCCAAGCCGTGCTGAACACGCTACAAAGAAAAGCATCATGAAACTGTAAAGGGAAGAAGCACTTCGTTCCTCATGGATAAGCCTCCATTATTGCTTCTCTGCAGAGGAAAGCTGGGAGGTCATCGAGGGGAGGCTGGTGAGCTTCCTCCTCCACCTGGCACAGATAGGCTGGGAGGAATTGCATGAGAGCTGGAAACTGGGAAAGGTCAGCATTCAGAGAAGGCGACTGGGACACTGCTTTCCCAGACAACACCCAGCCAAAGGGAAAACGGGGTTTGGTAGGATCTCTCTTGTTTTCCTTGCATGGTGGTCATGGTAGAGAAAGAAGAAATTGGCTCAATATATCTGCACCATTTCTAATACTTAAGCAAAACAACAGAAACTCCCTAGTCGGGAAAAAAAAAACCAAAATAACAAAAACCAAAACTACCCATCCCTATCCTTATGTTTTCAACAGACCTCAATAGAAGGACACACGTCAGGGAAACATCATTAGTAGTCCCTCTGGGCTGAAGAGGACTAGAAAGAGATCAGGACTTGTCCTGCTTGGCTGTGTCTCTGGTGCTGTACTAAAGATCTGGCTCTTCCCATCCAGGCAAGTGGTTTATCTTTTTGTTGCATAGTTACTGAATGAAAAGTAAACTATTCATAAAGTTATTCTATGTCTCTGATCTATCTGTCTGTGTCTGTCGGTCTAATTCTTCCTGTCTCCTTCCTTCTCCCTCTCTTCTATCTTCCTATCTTTTTCCCTCTCCTCCTCCCTCTCCCATCCCTCTCCCCCTCTCCCTCTGTGTGTGTATGTGTGTATGTGTGTATGTGTGTGTGTGTCTGCTAGCTTGTATTAGCTTGGCTTTGTAGCCTTTATAACAGCTGCCATATTTTTCAAGTGCATTAAAATGTTTCTTTCTAACCAACAATAACTGTGCCTCTTAAGCAATAGCACATCTCCATTAGTTTAAGATATCTAGAAGTACATGTTGTTCTGTTGTAACACAACGTAGAAAATCTGGCACTAGCTTTTCAACCCTGGAGCCCTGTTTACAAACATACTGAATTATTATCTCCAGTATATCATCCTTGCCCCTATCCACTTTATCTCTATAACCCGAAAAGATGGGGAAGGTTTGCCAGGGCATGCTTGTCAGTCTGAATTTACGGTCATGGACAATGCCAAAGACTCCTGTTCACTACACACTCACTGTTTTGCACCACCCAACTGGGACTCTCAAAGCAGGAAAAGAAACACTGCTGCCTGCTTGGAACCTAAGCAGCACAAAGGGCTTATAGCCACAGGCCTACGTCTGTGCACTTCCTTCTCTTCACACCCTCTTTCTCCACAGTCACTATGAGAACACCTGCATTTACTGTGAGTTGCTTTGCTCTCAGCTCTAGAATTCTGTGGCTATGCTTAGGAGACAAAGAACGAGTTGTTGATTACTATGTCCACAGCCCCTGTTTTTTTTTAAAAGAAAAAAATTTCAATTAAAGCCTTCCTTGTCTTATTATCCCTATTTAGGAAAGTATTATGATATATTACAACTACTTCTTTGGTCCCACCCTTTTCTCTCCAGAGAAAATATTCTAGAAGGGAGACAGGAATCATTGTGCCCTTGCCAGGTACCACTCTAGCCTCCAAAACCTGCAAACGGCATGGCCTGTAATAGAAGCACAGTAGAATCTGTCCTCTTCCTAAGGTGATCAGCCATCTTGCTTTGCCTTAAAATGAGGGGCTTCCCATGGAAGGCTCTGGGACTGGTCAGTATTTGACCAGGTGAAAGGGCACAGTTAAACAGTACACCTACTTACAGTATCATAACACCAGATCCAACTTTCATACCTTGCCTCCCCCGCCCCCCCCCCGCCCCGGGAGCTCATAGAGCTGACATATTGTGTGTGCTTTCAGCTCCTGTCCTCATCTGATAGTTAGAAGAAAGCAGCACCCCTTTGTGTCCACTTCTGCCAAATGCCCACTGCCTACCCTAGCTCTACCACGTGGACAGTTTGTCTTCTTATGAAAATGTAAGAAGAGTTTATTTCCAGGATTCAGAAAATGGGAAGTGTCAGAATGGTCAGTAAAGATAACCAAAACCAAGCTGTGTCCTTGGGTCTGCTCAAAGGCAGACACAGTGCCAGATACCTGAGCATTCCAGATGAGAAACTGCTCCTCTTCCTTCCTTTCTAGATGCCTGAAGACCCTCTCTAGGTCTCAACTGCCATCTGTTCCTTAAACTCACTGATCTTTCCCCACGTCAGGCTCAAAGGAAATGACACACTGAAGTGTGTGGCGCCCCAGCACTTCTGCTAGATATGTGACAACATATCCTGGCGCTGAACTGGAATCCTAGGAAAAAGAAACCCAAAGAGTTCCACCATTGCAGGCCTAGAGCACGCTTTGATGCGTGGTGAGTGGAGTTTCCCGCTAGCATGGAGTAAGTTGATTCACAGTCCTATTGTGCTTGCTCATTTCTAAGTGTCTGTCTTTAGACTGTCTAAAAAATGTAAAGCGGATGGAAAAGGGTGGAGGGAACCCTATGACCAGAATGTATTGTATACATGTATGAACTTGTCAAAGAACAAATTGATACAAAAGAACGAAACATGGAGGCAAGAGCCAACCACAGCCAGAAACAATCAAGTTCCCCACTGGTAAGTACCATGCCATATAACAGGAGGCAATGACTGAGAATGAATTCATGATATACTCAGTGCTGTGGATAAGTCTGCAATACATTATCCTGAGTGAAATAAACCGAAGAAGAAAATATTCTTTGCAGTTTACATGAAATTCAAGCCCAGAAAAAATTGATCTTTTCTATTAGAAGTCAATCTGGTGGCTACCTTGAAGATGGGCAAGTGGAGCTGTATTGATAGGAAGTGAACTTTTGCATTTTGGCAGACAGGAATGTTGTATATTTTGATTTGGAGGACACATTACAAATATATATATATATATATATGCAAAAATTTATTAACCTGTGTGCTTGACTAGTGTATTTTACTGACTTTATACTTCAACTAATAAAATGAAACAAATACAGAAGCAACAACTCTGATCTAGGAAGTTATGTCACTCGACCCCAAGAAAAGCATTCTTACCTCCTCTGGAACTATATTACTCCATATACCTGCTTTTCTGTCAAATTGAATTAGATTAAACTGAGTAGGATAGTTGTTTAATCTCATTTATTAAATGCATGCTTAATGAAGACAATGTTGTCAATCCCACTGAAATTAGAGTTTGTCAAATAAAGGAAACAGTATGTGTGTGTGTGTGTATTTATAAAAGTAGGATTTTAAATATCTTTCTAGTCACTCTATTTCTCAGCCTATTAGTAAAGGGCAGGCACTCATCCAGCTACTTGCTGGATTCGACTTCCCTGTGCATGTTCATTTCAAAGGTCACGTGTATGTTAATTTACTACCTGGTTGCTATTTAAGAAGATTTTATTACATCATTTATGTTGATTTATTCTATTTTCTTCTTCTAGGATCCTAGGACACCCAAAGGTAGGGTAACTCTGAGTGAATCGGAGACTTTGTAGGAATCGCTGTAGGCAGGTTTCAAATGAAACATGAACGCGCATAAGCAATAGGCTTGGCTCAGATGTGATTATGATCACCATTTTGTGAAGCTAAAAGAAAGAAGTGTTTTAAGCAAAACTGCACTTTTACAAAAAGAGGAGACAGCCAGTAAGAGAGCTACTCACAGCTCTATATAAATAATTACTGGCAAGAACAATGCCCATACGGCAAACTTGACAGTGTCTAGGTCTTTATCATTTGACTCCATTTCCTTTTTGTCCTGGGGGAAACCTAAAGATTCATTTATTTCCTTATAAACCGGTGTGCTTGCACTTCTTATGCAGTGTGTGAAGACAATAGCTTTCTATAATAATATAGCGTAATAATATAGGATAGTAAGGGAAGAGAATAAGCTATAAGGAAGAGCAAGGGAGAGGTTCCCGAGAAGATCAAGCAAGAGATGCACTACACAGTGCAACATGGGAATAGCAAACTCTACATGGTGGCCTGGAGCATTGGACAGCAGGCCTGGGGAAAAAGTTGCTGTGGCGGAAGCTTAGGGAAGAGAGTGGCGATAAGAAAAGTAAGTGGCAGAATGGTATACTGGCCCAGGAAGAGGAAGCGAGATAAAGCCCAATAAAAGCACTTACTTGCTTGCAGAAGAGCATCTCAGTGCCTCGTTCATTTTCCCCAGCACCTATAATCTGTGAGTCCTCCCTCACACGTGTTAATGTTGGGGAAAAGGATGACTCATGCACAGAATCACCAGTGAGCGATCGCATTGTTCTTCTGCTCAAATGTCACCTTCAGGCACCCCTGCACTGCCATTCAGGAATCCATTAGCAGCATAGCAAAGTCAGGAACTCCTGTGACCCACTTTTACCAGACAGCGGATGCTTCTAATTCTGCAGCCGGTAAAACAGCAAAAACAATTAGAAGTTGTGTGTGGTGTTGTGCTGGATCAGACCAGGCAGGTACAGCGGCTGGGGAAAGGGTAATAGAATATAACTTAAACAGCTTGTGTGCTTCCAAATTTGCCCCAGGTGAAGAGGAACGCCACGCAAATGAGAGCCCTTCAAAAATCACAAGTGCATATTCTTGCTGCCACCCGTGAACATTCTATACAGCCTGAGTTTATCTTTGCCCTCCGATCCATCTGCCATAGCCTTCTTGATCCAGCTGTGCCCCAAGTGTGTATAAAACAAACTCCAAATCTGCAGTTTGACATCTTGCAGTCTCCAGATGTTGTAGGCCTCCCCTGCCCCAGTCCCACACTGAGATAGGTCCGGGTGTTTATCCTTGCAGAGCCATGAACTCGGACTCTAATCACTGAGATGTTGTGTCTGATTATATCCCTTCCTCCTCTGCTCCCTTTCTTAAATTATGTGAAAAGAATCATACTCCAATGAAAGATGTTAAAGAAAGCAGACAAACTGCTTTGTGTAGTATGATCTTTCTCCCCAAAATGTCAGTATCAACATTATAGCTACATTTTGGAAAAAATATTCTAGAGTCTTTTGCCGTTTACCTGGGTATGGTGGTACATGCCTGTAATCCCAAAACTTGGGGAGCAGAGAAAGGAAATATTAGGAACTTGAGGGCAGCCCTGGATCCATAGCACAACGTGAGTTACAAGCCATTCTGGGTTACATTAGAACCCATTTCAAAAAACAAACACGAGGACAGAAGGCAGAGAGGCAGGAAAGAAGAGAGAAGAGAGGAAGGCAAGAAAGAACTGAAAGGAGGGAAGGGATGGGGAGGAACAAAGATTTCTGCCTTCAAATTAGAACTATTTATTTGGTTGTGTTCACTTTCTTTTTCCAAGGAAATACTTGTCATGGCAGAGATATAATTTTTGTCCTTTCCCTTTCAATCTGTAATTTATAAGTCATTTTTGTTAGGCTTTAAACCCTCTCAAGTAGCAATGGCTATGCCCAACCCCCACTCCTCCTAACCCTTTCTAATCCCCATGTCTTAAGTGATTCCATTTCCTTACACTTTTCTGTGGTCATATAACTGCTGTGCACAGTATTGGTAGTGACAGTGACAAGGAGCAACGGGACCAAACTTGTCTGCCTTCATTGCATCTTGAAAATTAAATACTATTTATTATTGGCCTCCCCTGGGCTGGCCACTAATCACAGACTTCTCCACAGCAAAGACATCTGGTGGTGTCTTAACCCCCAGAGCCGGTGATGCAAAGGATACTACAGAATTTTCAAAATTCTCAAACCATATTAATATATGTGTCATACTAGAGAATATTTCTCCTTGAAGATGGTGCATAGTTGTACTTGGGAGGAATTCCCCAAAGTCAATGCTCAATGCTGACACTAAGATCCAAGTGTATGCAGTGCACATAAGACTGTCGAGAAGTACCTATGGAAGAGTGGGGACCCAAGCCAGGAAAAGGAAGGTGGCCTAGTCAGGATGTATCAATGAGTAGCGAACTGCTATAGGCAATGATGCTCTAAGCCACTGGAAATTAATCCGAGTTTTCTCTTCTCCAAGGAGTAGGAAGTCGGGGTTTACGATTCCATTTGCTGGATGAGGGATGCTCCTGGATCATAAGCTACCAGGGATCTTGCTTGTCCTCATCAAACGTTCCTTTGGGCCAGTCCTGAAGTCTTGGAGCAGAGCTGCAAGAGCACCCAGAATCCAATAAGCAAATCTTGACTTCAGCACCCAAATCCCAATTCAATGAATCTGAAGCAAGCAGTGGCTCTTTCAAAGACCCCAATGTACACCAGGGAGTAATTAATCACCGTATGTAGTGGCTCCATTAATACTGAAACCCTTAGATATGATGTCTGTTTTGCAGCAGAGCTCTGTTCCCAAAGAGGCTGTCATCTTTTCCTGTGCAATGTCCTTGTCTCCCAAGGGAGAGAAGCAGTCAGTTTCAAGACAGGCCTCACACAATCAACTGTTTCCTTTTTTAACCCTGCTGGGGTATTCAGGGGTTTTGTTGTTGTTGCTGTTTGAGTTTTGGCAAGGGGTTACTTTTTGCAAGCTCTATCTTTGTCAAATGCTATCACAGGCAACATTAAGACAGCTCTGCATATGGCCACCAAAAGACATGTTTGAGAATATTCATAGCAGTTTTATTTCCAATTGCCCCAAACTGGGAACCACCCAGATGTCCATCAGCAGGAGACTAGATAAACAAACTGTGATACACCCATACAATCAAACACTACGCAGTAATAAAGAGGAAGAAACCATGAGCACTGGCAGCAATACGGATGAATCTCACATGCATTCTCCAAATGGAAACAGCCAGCTACATAAGTACATAAGGTACTTCGTGATTCCATTTATGGGAAAATATAGAAGAGACAAAACTAATTCAGGGAGACAGAAGTCAGAATAATGTTTGATTTCAGAAGATCTTGGCTAGAGTAGGGATCAGGAAAACTTGGGGAAGTCTGGAACTAGACTCTGTTTTGATCTGGAGGTGATTAGATGGGTGAAAACACATGCACTTACAAGTCATCAGTTCTTACCAAGCGATAGAGTATTTGTCTAGAATGTGCAAGGGCCTGGGTTAGATTATCACCAAACTCTACCGTATTGTATTTATACATCTCAATAAGAAAATACAGTGGAATAGTAAGCTAAAAAAATTATCAGGTAAAATCAGGCTATCCTGGAAGATACTCTGACTCCTTCTCTCTGTGACCAATGGAAAATTAAGCCCTTTACTAGATCTTGGCTTTCTGAGGGAGAACCTAGCGTTTTATTTTTGCCACAGGCAATAGTAAAAGCAGAAGAAAAATCTTAAAAATGAACAAGTATTTGGTAGGTACAAAAGGAGTATAGATTTACTCTATTTTCCTTTAAAACCATAATACATTCACACATCACTCCTTCCACATTCTACTCCATGTTCCACACTAGCTGAAATGTCACATACACTCCATCTCCATTCTACCATTGCAGTACACCTCCAATGGGCACATATGGCACTGCATGAACTACATACACACAACATAGAACATTCCTAATACAGCCTTGCACATCACACACACACACACACACACACACACACACACACACACAGCACAGCAGAGGCAATCCATGCTCTTCCCAGGGTCCACTCTGAGCTGTCACAGCACTGTCTGTGTAATCATCTTCTCCTTGCAACCATGACTACTGCCATCACCATTACCATCATTACAGTTCCTGGAATAACTCTCATGGGCAGGGCCATCTCAGAGCACACACAGCTGGGTCCATAAACATCTGCCTGGAGCCACCTGCGAACCATAAAATCTATCCCAACACATGAGGCTTATGTCTTCTGAGGAGTGACTGTCCTGCAACCCTCAGTTTCAGCTTCAACAGGAATTTTGCAGTGACAGCTAGCCTAGGCAGTCTCCTCCTCTCCCTCTCTCTAGCCTACAGGCTATTGCCAGTAGAAGTCTGTAGCTGCAGTACTTAGCTGGCTAAGGCAGAATGAACACTGAGTTCCAGGCTTACCTGGAAAACTTAGTGAGACTCTACTTCAAAAGAATGAAAGACAAGAGCTGGGCATGATATCATACACCTACAATACCATCATTTGGGAGGTGGAGGCAGGAGGATTAGGAATTCAAAGTCAGCCTTGATTATATAGTGAGTTCAAGGACAGCCTGGGCTACATGATACCCCCATGCCAAGGAAGGAAAGAAAGAAAGAAAGGAGGGAGTGATGAAAGAAATGAGGAAGGAAGATGGGCTTCCCCACAGGCTCCCCACTCATTTATAAATGTCTTTGATTACTGGTTCTCCGGGGCAACTTTATTCTGAAGCCAGGCAGAAGATTCAACAGTAGCCACCACTGTTTACTAGCTGTGTGCCACGGGAATGTGACAAACTGCTTTCCTGTCCATTGTTAGAATGTCTCATCAAAGAGCCTCTTCAGCTCCACTTCTTTGTGCCAGTCGTGGTGGGCAATACTCAGGGCTTTCCAACTTGGAGTTGTATCTACAGCTATAAAAAGAAGGAGGGTACCTTTGCAGAAATTGTGAAATGGTTATTACTGCCATAACAATTCTTGATACATGTGTACGTACCATTCCTAATAAAGGCCTTTGTCTTTAAAAACTGACAGCCATTTTAAAACAAAACCCAATAAAGACTTAGTTAAGATAGGGCAAGCCATCTCACAAATGGCTCCCAACTTGTAATGGCTCATTAATGGAAGTTAATTTCACGCTTAGTAATGGTCCAGGGTGGGCCTTGCTCATTAGGCACTTGCATCATGAAATGACAGTCCCTAGGCAGAGAAGGCACTAGCGTCTTTGAAAGTAGCTTCCAAGATGTCCACGGGAATTTTTTCCATCTTTGACATACAGAAGATTAGGAAAGAGCTTGGAAGAAAACCTAGGAAGCATTAACGATTGAACTTAGGTACACATATTATTCTCTTTCCATTTTTTGGTCAGAATTCAGGAACATGCCATACATGCAACTGCATGGGAGGTTGGGAAATGTAGTCTAACTGAGTGTCAGGGGAGATGAACAAAATATGCTTTGACACCTAACTGGCAATCACCGCCAGTGTGAATTAGGCAAGGAAACCTATCTCAGCAACCGTGTCTTTATTTGTGGCCAGTCTCAGAAAATCTGATAATACGAGGAGGCCTTTGCTCTGAGAAGCTCAGTTCTTTCCTTTACTGTTATTTTATGTTTCTTAAATATTATTCTGGAAGAACTCTAAAAAAACATATTTTAAGAACTCTCTTTATTATCAAGGTTGTCCTGCCACTATCTGTGATGAAACTAAAAAATAATGCTAGCCCCCAAATCTGACTTTCACAAGATTTGAGGTGCTGTCAAAAATCAATGCCAACTCATCAGATTTTGTGTGAAAGAGATGCCAGCATGAATATAACTCAAGCTAAAAGTGCAGACAAGAAACTACTACACACGCATTGCCACCTCTTTCTCAAAAGACCATTTTTTATATGCTAGCCAGTGGATCCATGGAGTTAATAATCAAAGCAAAGAGGAATTGTCATTTTGCCCTTAGGCCAGCACTTGGCAGAACCAATAAGTCTGTGTCTGTGTGTCAGAGGCTTGCATTATGGAGTCAAGTGCTCAAGATATAATTCCAAGATTTGGTTGCTTTGTGTTTTCTTTTCATTTTGGAAATCCCATGAAGTCCATATGGGTAGTTGATACCACAGAAACATATGTATAATGTGATATGTTTCATTTACTCACTTATTCATGCATGCATTCATTCATGTACCTATTGAACCAGTATGTATTGAATAAATCTTTAGAAATGGGCACTGTGGGTTCCAGACTGAGGACACCATGGTGGAAAGGTCATTGACTCACTGGTGAGACAACTACCTACAGACCACACAGGTACAATGCAGCTGATACCTTGCTGTGCACCCACAGCAGAAGGCCAAAAAGCATTATTATTAGTAAAGCCCCTGCGTCCTTTGCTATTTCTCTGATTTATTTGATGTAGAGACACAAATTCAGTCACCAGACATCTTCACATGTCTGTCAGATGAAATGAGTGAGCACATAAAGAGAAAGGCAATGCTCCAGGACCTCCGGGGCTCTATTCTGTCATTAGAAAGTAGGCAAAATACTAGTAGCTTCAGATGTTGGATCCCTCCTGTAAACCAGGCTTTTTGCATACTTGTTAGTATGATTCCTGCCAGACAGGCATCACCACTGCCTGTTGTACAGAGGCATCATTGAGGCCCAGAGAAAGACACTTGTTTCCTTAGGTACCAATCTGAAAATCAGATATGTCCAGCTCCAAAGACTGGGCCTTGCCTCCCTCGGCTACTTTCTGACATGGAAATCATGGGAGAGCAGACCCAGTCGGTCAAGGGACAGCTACAGCTCAGTCTGACTACTATGGAGCAGTAGTGAAGGGTGCTAGGAGAGGCCAGCCTCAGGATATAGTGAGAGCATCCTGGGAGTTCTGTGAGGATTAGCTCATTATCCATTCACTAATTCAGCTGTATTTCCTAAGCAAACTGGGAGGTGCCTGGCGCTGTTCTAGGTGCTGAGGGATTTGACAGTCAACAATATTGAGGTGTTGGCAATAGAAGAGGGGGAATACATTTGCTCAATATTTTGGCCACACAGGAAAGGCAATAAGACCAGATTCCGCTTCATTCTTCATACTGATGATTAGGAAAATGTGTGTTAGCTGAGGTTTGAAGTTCATCAATGTAATTACAAGGAGACTTTGCACTGTAGGATATACTTTTCAAACTCTTGGAGAAGGTTTCATTCATATATATATATATATATATATATATATATATATATATATATGAAAAAGTCTCCAAGGACCCAAAGCAAAACTTTGATTGAGACAATATTTGGGTGGCAGAACTATGAATGACATTCTTCTCCTGTCATCTTTCTATATTTAATTTGTAAAATGTATATATTAATTTTATAATCATAAAAGATTACAGAGAGATTAAAGAAAATAGACTTGTAATGAAACAGAAAAGGAGACTTCCTTGTGCTTCGTCCTTTCCTTTCCTGGTATTAAGGCAGCCATTGCCACATGGGGTGATGTGTCGCTTGTATAATCATACTTAATGATATCTTATTTGAACACGCTGCCTGATCATTTCAGAATTCACTCACAAGGGTCACCGCAGGAGGAGATATGAGAAACTGAATCCTGAGCCTGGCTTTTCATTAGGGCATTCTGTCATTTTTCAATTAAGAGAGGGTCACCTCATTTTTTTTTTTGAAGTGCTGATGTGTAAATCCCCATTTTCCTTCCTTAGCCCACCGGCCTGTGCATTTTATTTTACTTTCCTCCCACAGCCTCAGTAGAGTAGCAAAGGAGCAGGCTGAGCTGGTGAGCCGTGTTGCCACGGCGTTCTTGGTGCTGGAATGGAAGCTGTTGGAGGACAATGCTGTGGAAAGACTCGGAACCCAGTCGAACACACTGAGGGGTTGCATGAAAGGGCAGGCATTACTCACAGCGGCATTGACAAAGTGAGAAAGGAGACAGAAAGGCCAGGCAGCCCTTCAGCAATGAACTAGCCTGGATGAATCAGTCAGGTTTAATCTCGACGGCAAGAGAACTGTCTAGTGTCTCCATACACCGCATTCCTTGCATTTGCTTTTTATTAAAATGTTTTCCACACTCTTGAATAAAAGGAGTTTCCCCACCCCAGTTCCTTAAGTATTATACCTAAAATGAAAATATTCTTACTCAGACCAAAAGAGTCTGTGAGTTGCCTAAGTTCTTAACATAAGATTCTGTTTCCTGCTGGAAATATTGTTTCAGAACAAATAGCAGCTATGATAGAAAGAGCACAGGAAACATCTGTGTATACAAACAGGCCAGTTCACTAGGAATAAAAATGCATTGTGCATCACAAAAGTCTAAATATTTTTATTAACAGTGTGTTAACCAAGAACTGAAAAAAATAAGGTTCCCTAATAGCTTGTCCCCTTCTTTTCCATCAAATGCTTGCTTCAATATTTCATTTTACTCTTAGGAGGGAAGTAACTCTGAAATCTTATCTTAGATTTTAGCAATGAGTTTTCTATTAAAAGTTATTTCTTTTCCATCTCAGACTGAGCAAAGCTCTGGGCCAAGGAGGTTAGGGAATTTGTTTCATAAAACTGACAGCTTGGCGAGCATTCAATCACTCAGCACTCCACAGCCCAGGAGAACAAATAAGTCCTTTTCTGATGCTGCTCCAGACACATTACGATGTATGTTCCATTGCTTTATTCCTGCCTCCGTGCTGTTTGCCTCCTGCAGTAAGTAAAAAAAAAAAAAAAAAAAAAAAAAAAAATGGAGCAGAAAGCACATCGAAAAATATGACGAGACCTGTGAGGATGTGAAATTCATCAATCATAATCTCATTTGGAAGTTGCAGAAAAATGTCCACGTCAGATACGCTATTTCAGCGGCTGGACCTGGCCTTGCTTTTGAAAAGGCCAATACATTTGGGCCACCATCGGCCATTTTGTTGTCCTGTGCTCAGTGCTTCCAGCCATGTGGCTTTGAAAGACCTGGCAGCGGCTTTGATAAGGCAGATAAAGCAAGCTTGGTGGCTGCCTTTGATAGAGGTGCTGAGAAGAGCAGGTTGTAACGGATCACAACCTGGCTGTAATCCCAGGCATTAGAGACTAGTCACCCCCAAATTGTATGCCAGCGAGAGCCCAGTTTGGAAACTTCTAGCTTAATAGCTTTAATTCAGAGCAGCCCCAGAAAATAAACCATTGCAAAATGTCTTTCCTCTCCACCACTTTTAAGAAATTATAAGGGCTTTGCTTTCTTTTAGTACTCATGCCCCAAATTACAATTTGAAAAATCTCAACTGGGTCTAGTTGCTCAGGCCTGTAAACCCAGCACCAGATGAAGAGCGGTAAGTCTGGGGCTGGCCTGGGCTACATAGTGAGTTCCAGAAAAGCCAGGACTATGGTATGAGGCACTGCCATAAATACAACACAGCACAACAAAACGATCAAAAAAATTCTTGTGTGCATGTGACATAGCAGGTCCAAGCTGTTAGTCCATAGCTACTGTTGGTAAGGGTGATGAAGAGGGCATGCGGGAATTCTGGAGGCTGGCACGCCCTTGTCTCCACTGGAGTGTGGGTGATATAGGGATGCTGGTTGTAGAACTTCTTCAAGCTGTGCATTGAGTAGTATGTGGGTATTTCTCTGCATGTATCTCTCAGAATTTTGGACCAAAATCTGAAAATAAAAATCCAGGGTGGATCATTTTGAGAGCTTTCCCCATCTATATGACTGAGGTTTTCAAAATGAAACATTTCCCAAATGAGCTGTGTTGCTCCACTACTTAAAACTTTTGACCTCTTTAAATTATATGTGAACTAGAAAACCTTTGTAAAATGCTGATGTTATTATTTAAGCTTTCACTCACTGTTTCCTTTATGCCCAGGGAAGAATATATTGTAGGCAATTTTGCCCTGACTAACGCCTGTCCCACAAAAAGTGATTCAGAAGGAAGGACACAGATAAATGAAAATGCTCATTGCCACCCACAGACTCATTTTAGAACATTGTGGTACCCTAAAGGACTGTGTCTTTCCAAAGACTCAAGTCCCACAGGAGCTCTTGCCACCCCTTTGCTACCAGAGGCATTGTGGGCAGAGGCATTGGCGTCTTCTTTCTCTGCGCCTTTTTTTCTTTTCTCTTTGTTCTTCCTTCTCTGAACTGAACTGCTCCTAACTGACTGCCCCAATTATTCCTACTGTGCAGGCTTCAGGTGCCACCAGAAAAATGAACTGGGATTCCAAGATGAATATGCTGCCCCCCTCTGATGTATTTTCTAATTTTACTTTTTTACTTTTCTTTTTCTGATGATTAACTGATACATCCTCAAAAATTGTACTCATGCACAAAATATCAAGATATTTGCGATACTCCAATACATGAACATATTGTGTAACCTTCAAATTTGGATAGATATAGCTATCTTTTCAAACAATCATTATTTCTTTGTAGTAAATGTTCAAAGTCCTTTTTCCAGTACTTTTTCTGCATTCTGAATGTCGTTGAAGGCTTATACCAAGCTTCAAAGGGAAGAAAAGTCCCTTTCATTAGCTTTTTATTTCAAGTGTTTCCCTTGCCTACCATCTACAACGTGTTTTCTGTTTACTTACATTCTGTCCATTCTGCAAGAGAAATTGCCTCGGTAAGGGTGGGAAAGGGAAACTTTTGAACACTTCAAAACCGTAATTTGCTCAGAAGAGTTGTGAATAGTGGAGAGCTCCAGTCAGCTTAGAAATAAAGGTTTGAATGGTTGAATGCTGGTGACAAGCCAGCTTTTTGGTGTTCTTACAAAAACCAATCTTTTCAAAGGCATAGAAAGATACTATATAAAACAAAACTGATTTTTATATCACCCAGGGCCCAGTTTAAAATATTCCTGTGTCCACTAAAGATCTCCAAGTCCTAGACTCTGACAGAATCCAAAAGATTTGTTCACTCAACCTGACATTCACCTGAAATGTATAAACAAGGCCTCAGAAGGACAGGATAACAAGGACTCTAGTGTCTGGGGCAGTAGAATGGAGTTTTCAGGCTCCTATTCCAGGAGAAGCATTTCATCTGGAAGCAAGAAGATATGTGAAAGGGCTTGGGATACGTTCCTGCCTTTCCTATTCCCAGACTCCCTTTGTGCTTTGTGGTGGCATCCCCATGCCAAATCCCCAGGCTGAACTGTCTCCATTCTTTGGGCCCCACCCAGTTCAGCTGTCCATGTTGCAATGCTTCCCTTGGAAAGGGGTGGGGGATGAGCCACTCGTCCTGGTTTGCTGGGACTGTCTGGATTTTGAAACTGAAAATCTCATATCCTAGGAACCTTTCTCAATCAGGGGAAAAAAAATAGGACAGATGGCCAGTCACGCTAGCGGTAGGCCACCAGCCAACTCCCTCTTACTAGCTGGGCTTGGTCAAAGCCTGAACCAGCAAGATCATTTACATGCCTGAGTTTTTAAAAAGGCTGACCTACTGAAAATAATGTATGTATTTGTAAAGTCCGTTTAAGGCTGCCAGTGAAAGGGATTCTTGGCTATGTCTGTGTCTGTCTAATTTGGTTATGACCGAGAGAGAGTAGTTTCAAAAGACCCTTCTGACCCATTCATTTGTTTTTATCATATTTTAATCAGAATTTGAGGCTCAAAGAGTAACATGGATCACTGCAAGATTTTACGAGCAATAACCTAAGACTAGGCTTCCATTACTCCTGACTACAAAGAAAAAGAGGTGTTACACGGGTACCCAATTTTGCCCTTATGAGATCCTTAGCCCACCAAAAGACCTACCAGATAGAAACCAGAATGTTGTGAGTTTACTCTAGCTCCCAGCCATTCCCAAGTCCCAGAGTTAGCCCTATTAAATTTTGTTTTGGATTTAACCCTCACCCCACCACCCTGGGTCATTATTTTGTTTCCATTAATTCTTGCCTCTCTTCTAGGATCACGGAAATAGGGCCCATTTGTTATACACACACACACACACACACACAAACACACACACACACCTTCCCTAGCTTTCACCCTGGTTCATTCCCCACCACAAGAAAGATCAAAGGCACAAATTACACAGTGACAATAGCCTCCTTAAAACTGCTCAGAATGAAGTTCAAGTATTTGATCAACAGTAACAAGAGCCATTATGATCTGGGCCTGGCCACCTCTTCATGGCTCGGGACTTACCCTTTGGCCACCTTGGTTGTCTTATCTACAAAGGAAAAATATATGTTTCTAACAAGCAACTCTGGTTAGGGGCTTTCAGTCCACCTGGGATTTAGAGGACATGGAGTCCTTCACCTCCAGTTTCTGAAACTGGAAAGGGGTGGATGAGAGGGTAGAGCAGTGAGCATGGTCTTCCATAGAAAGAAAGAGGCACACAGTGTATTAGGAGTCAGCACAGAGACATCTCAGATGGATGGAAGGTGAAGTACTTCACACTCCAAATCCAATGAGAGTTGAAAGCCCACGGAGTTCACTAGAGGAAGGTGGGCTTAGCTTTCGTGAGTGACGGTGACAAAAGTTAGAGGGGCCAGGCTCTGGGATTTATAGGTGTGTTTGCACTGGCTGATCTCATTTCTGAGCAGGTAGCACAGAATTAGATAGTAGGAAGGTGAAAGTCCTCAAAAGCAAGCGAATTTCACATTTTACCATCAATTAATAGGAACAGACACCCCATGACAAGGGAAAGGAGGCCTCAAGAATTTGCTATCTGCATCTAGAGGCTATGGGCACGCTGGCCCATAACCAGGAAAAGCTGGATTGTCAGAGATTATGATTCAAATGGGCTTTAGGAAGTGCTGCCTGACTCAAGAGAATGAATGTTGGTACAAGACCAAGCCACAGGAATGACACATGATTTCTGCTCTCAAAACACAAAAACCAAAATCAAAAAAGAAAGAAGAAAACACAGGGCAAACATAGAGAGGAAAGCAGGCAAGCATAGATTCTCTTGGAAAAAAAATAGAATAGAGTTGCACATACTTAGAAAAAAGAAGCTAATTCCACGTTGCTTCCATATTCCCAAGAAAAGCCCCCTTAGCCCTTCTTCTCTCCACCTGCCATTTTAAACAAGAGAAGCCTCAATATCGTTCAAACCAGTACTGCTCAAAATATTGTTGATCAAGAGTCAACAAGGCCACATCCAGCTTTTTAGCCCCAGCGCTTGGAGCAATCCCCCCCCCCACCCCCGTAATGCACAGACTGCCATTCAGGGAAAGGAGGAAAGAGGAAGGGAGAAAAACCCAGTTTCCTTATCTGTCTTACTGACTTCACTCATCTTCTTTCCTAGCTAAGTATTCTGTCCCCATTTGATCACAGACAGCAGCAGATGGGACAGCAAATGGGTCACTCTGGCAGGGTGTGCCCTGACTCGCCAGGGTGCCCAGGCCATTCCTAGAGAACTTGTCTCTTCCTTTATCCTGTGCCTGCCTTTCCACAACGCTCCCTCCCTGCAAGGTGCCCACAGTAAAGGCAGTACTTTCTAGAACAGTTGTCAAAGGTAGTCACCAAATTCAGCTGCTACCCAAACAAAGGTGGGACTAGGAGAGGGGTCAGCTCCCTATCACAACAGGAAGGAAGCTTCTCTCAGTTGCTCTAAGCCAAGGACTATTGCCATCTATGGCATGGGGTGGGGGGAATGATTCAAATGCACACCAGAGCACACTGGGCTCCCAGGAAATGATGAACTATCCTGGATCAGGATAGAGGAAGACTTAACATAATACATAGAGCAGAGAGGTAGAGTAGGGCCTTGGGATCAGTACCTTCCAGGATTGCTCCATCCAGTACAGTTGCTCCTAGCCCCATGAGTTGAGGAGAATTAACACTTGCGGCCTAGGTCACATTAGCCACCTTCCTAGTGCCCATGGGTAACAGCTACTAGAATGAACAATGCTGCATCTTTCCATCACTGAAGTTCTATTGAGCATATGTCTAAGATGTAAGCTCCAACGTCTATGAGCTGAAAGATCTTGTACTGTAAGAAGCATGCTCTGAAACCCGAGTGCTTCTCTGTGACATGGGGCTTCAAATATCCACCTAATAGAATGGACATGACATTACTTAGTACCAATGTCCAACCTGTAGCAGGGATTTGTTAGATGGCAGGGAATATTGCCGCTCTTATGATCTGATGGGTCGTCTACCCTATTAAGGGTAGAGTCACTACTTCGATCACAGATTTCAGAGCTTATATAAGCAGCTGTCATTGACAGGACGTAGCGATAGTGCCATGCTGAAGCAATATCTACTTCTTGCTAGAAGGCCCAAGAGGTGGCATCCTGACTCAGAGGAATGACAGATTAGCAGTGAGTCATTCTTGAAGCCAGAAAACCTCATTTGGTGAGGGGGTGAGGGGCTTTTCTTCTTCCTTTCTTCACTCATTGTTCCCACCTCTTTCTCTCTCCATTTCCTCCCCCCACATCTTTCTCCCTCTTCTGCTCTCCTCCTCCCCACCACTCTTTGTGTCTGTCAACCTTTCTGTCTCTCTTTGTCACTAAACCCCACAATGCCTGGAACAGCCAACGTAATGACATTAGACTTCAGGGATTTTTCCCACCTAGAACTATGCCCCAGAAATCTTGAGACCTTCTTGTCAATTCTTACCACCCTGACTTGCATATAAGCTAAATATAACCCATCCCAGAACAGCTGTACAAACCCAGAGACAGCCTAACAGGGCACCTGATTGCAGGTTGGTCAGGAAATCTACAAGGAGAAGGCATTAGGAAAATGAAGAGAGAGCTTCAAGAATGAGGTTTTATTTTAACTCACCAGGAACATGTTCTTCAGCTGGAAAGACACTACCTGAGGAGCCCTTTAGCAAAAGGAAGCTGGCATAGGCCCATGGATCAGCAGTTAAGGGAGCAAGCACAAATCAGTCAGAACACAGCAGAGGCTAGGCCGGGCCAGGGGGCATGCTTTTGAAGTTTGTATTCATAGGGTGGTGGGCAGAGCTAAAGGGAAGGTGAAGGATATTTAAGCCCATGGGAACTGGCAGTGATGCTGGCATTTAGAAGCCAAAGATAAGGGTGAATTGTGCCTGCTCAGATGTCAGAGTGTGATGGGCCAATGTTGCCCTCATAGTCATCTGAAGAAATAACTCCATCTTTTACATGGGTTTTAGGAAGAAGCAGCTCTCGAGGGGTCAGAGGACAAGAGAGTTGAGAATTAGACTCGCAGTAGCAGCCCTGGGACCCTTGTTCATGTTTTGTTTTGTTTTTTTTCCTTCCCAGGACAGGAAGCTTAACAAAGTCTACCCTTATTGATATATTATCTCCTGGGGAGAATCCCAGACTTATTAATATTGTAGATAAGAAATATGTTGTTAAAAATAAATAAATAAATAAATAAATAAAAAGAAATATGTTGTTATAAGGAGGATGGGGCTAAAGAGATGGTCCAGGGATTTAAAAGAGTGAACTGCTCTTGCACAGGACCAGAATTTGGTTCCCCGCACCCACAGTGGTCAGGTCACACTGCCTGTAACACCAGATCCAGGGGGATCTGATGCCTCTGGCTTCTATGCGCATATCCACTCATGTGCACACACCCACACGCATACAGAAAAACTAAAAAGAAAATAAATCAATTTTAAAATGCAGTATACAGGCCGAAGAGATAGCTCAGTCTGTAAAGCTCCTGTGCACAAGGACCTCAGGATGAGCCAAAGAAGCCACACACTAAAAAAGCAGAGCATAGTGGAATGCGCTTGTGATCCCAGTGCTGGAGAGGTGAAGAGTGGAGGATTCCTAAGGCTCACTGTCCAGCTCTCCTGCTTGCTTGCTTAGCTCAAGTCAATGAGAGAGTGAGTCTCAAAAGCCAAGGTAGATGGAACCTAAGGAACAACAGTCGAGGTTGTTTTCTGGTCTCCACATACACATGCAAGTATAATAATACACACACGTACACACACACACACACATGTGAGCATGCCTCACACTCACACACACAGGTATACATACACCCCAAAATAGATGACAAAAGAATTAAACAACTTTCAATTTTGTTAAATAAAGATGCTAAAACCCAAATGCCAGTGGCTATCTTGATCCATCATAAAGAGATTTTAACACTAAGAAAAATGGACAGCTCTGCTGACCTCAGGTCCATCTACTTAGCTACTAAGAGCTGGAGGTCCTGGAGTGGGTGTGTCCTATCTCAAAGGGCAGAAAAGAATCCTCTTTCTCTTCTTCAAAAGAAAAAAAAAACAAATTCAAGTTATAAGCCACAAAAGATCTTAAGACAAATGATCTCACACTGATATTTTCACATTCAATAGTTTCATATTCAGTGTGAAAGGTTAGTGGGGTTTGTTTTTCACAAAGAGAAACTGCAGCCAGAGCTAATTGCTCAATCTGAAACGTATCCATGCGCTCCTTAGATGAGATGTTGGGAAGGAAACAGTAATGTTGCTGAGTTTTAGCAAAGAGGAGAGCATTGCATTAGAAAAAAAATAAATGTGAATTCATAGGAAATCGAGCCCTGTATGGTCTTCCAAGCCCTGCTATAAATAGTTAAAAGAGCACCCACTCTTTAAGCTTTCCTTGATGCTTGTCTCATTTATAAAATGCAAAAGGAAATTCATCAGTGAAGGTTCAGTCCATTCCCAGCCATTTTTTGTTAGCCAATCCATGGCTTCTGTGATCTGAAAAAAAAATAATAATAATACAGGTTCCTATGAACTTTCCCAAGTGAGGCAAGTTCAACTAAGCTTAATAAAGAGAAAAACATCAAGGACCATCTGGAAAACACTCTTCCGGAGTCACAAAAGATAGTGGCAGCCTTTGCCCAACCTGCTATAAATGTCTCAGAAAAAGGAAAAAAACACACTATTTTCAAATCTGTTTCTACTTAATACAGCTGCAATAGAGTTTATTTAGCCTTTTCCTATAGCAGGAAGACTGTTTGCATTTTTATGACAAGGGTCTAAATGTTTTTCACAGCCATTTCCATTGCCATTATTTTGAGGATCAACATACCACGCAGACCTGTCTGTTCACACCAGTGGCCCCAGTGGCCTCTGCACCACGCCACTAGCCTCCAAAGCCCAGATTTATGATCTTGTTTCCTCTCCCAGTGCTGCAACCATCACCCAAATCCTGATCTGCAAGTGCTGGCAGCTCAGAACAACCAAGTGTCTCCTGCTGCAAATCAGTTATTTATCTGCCTGGGTCCAGCACATTATGGATCACGGCCAGTTTATTGCTTTTCCCTTTCCAACAATAGGGAGAACTCAGGACACTCTTTTTTTTATTTTTTTCAGGACATTCTTTAATTGAGGCTCGAACTCACCAAGGAAGGTGGACTTCTGCCTTGGCAAGTCAATAGATGTGCACCTTTCCATCCTCCACACCGGCTAAGCCAGCCAGGGAGGCCTTCTCTGTGTGACACTCTGAATACCACAGATACTTTGCGGAAAAGATCAGTCTGACTGGACTGGCTACAAGCTACACCATCCTCCACTGAGTTCCTTTTAGACTGGTATGGCCAGGATGGGCTGGGAACATTTTCCTTGTCTACAGAAGGATCCACATTCTGTCTTTTGCTTTCTACATAATAGGCAGGACGCAAATTCCCCCCATGATACCTTTGTATAGCATGCAGAAATTTCTAGTATTTCAAGAGACCACGAGAAAAAAAAATGTGGCCTGGGGCTTGTCTTGAGGGATAATTTGTCATGTTTTCCTGCTACTCAAAGGACCTCTGCTGGCATCTTTTCCTAGAGGAGTTTGCCAAACAGAGGTGTTCCTGCACAGTAATAAACATGCAAATGTTAGAGGCCCTCTTCAATTTGAAGGTCCAGTAATTGTGGAAAATGCATCAGCTTTCTGACACTGGCTTTTGTTCTCAAGAGTACCAGAAAACACAGATTGTAGTAGTGGGCAAAAGGTATGTCACAGTCTGAAATGTGTCTGGTGGAACCGAGTGCTCCTAAGTCTACCAAGGCTCCGAATTAAGCTGCTACAGGAAAAATAAGAGCAGAGGGAGCGGCAGTTGAAGAAGATGTCTAGTGGCTTTGATGTCACACCTGGAATCGGGAGCGTGTGAAAATAATTAGGAAGCCTGTTCTCTTAGGCAGAAAAGCTCTGAGTTCCCACAATATGTCCTCTAATCACCTACGACTTATTCAATTTCTTGCCTTTAAAAGTTTTTTCTCAAACCTACCTCAGTACTTAGAAATCATATAGATCCATCCACAATTAAATCAGGACCATGACCCACTTCCAACTGCTAATTAATCAGCCCCCGTGAATTGTATATATAAGATTCAAAGGAGGGACATTGTATCTTTGATTATTTCAAATTGAATTTTCTGAAACCCACAAATTACTTATTAAATTTTGCTCTAGACCAGCGGTTCTTAACTGTGGTGATTTTGTCACAAATGGGTCATTTGGCAGGGTTCAGGGTTCAGGGTTCTTAAGTGTGGTGATTTTGTCACCAATGGGTCATCTGGCAAGGTTCAGGACAGAGCAAGGGCTGATGCTGCTGGTCTGTGGTACATCCTGCAGTACACAGAGCAGTTCTCTCACAACAAAGACTGGCCTGCCCCCAAATGTCAGTAGGGCCAATATGGAGAAACCGCTCCAAATAAAGCCAAAGATACTTAGCTTTTAACACACATAATCCTGGCAGTCAACAAAAGGGAAAAAAAATACTGTCTTCAAACATCTAAGGCTAGTTTATATATGCGTTGACTAAGGACATATGGGCATATATACTGTTTTTCTACATGCGTGACAAACATTCTCAGCCAGTATATTGAAACAGTAAAGAAATGCCATGACAATGGAGCATTTAAAGTGCATATTTCAACAGTCTAGATGAATGAAAATTAATATTTCATAAAATAAAATGATTGTTTAGTTATGTTCCATACAAAACCAAAATCAATATATTGTGTCTCACTCAAACTGCAATTAGGTTTGCTTCTTTTAAAACAACTAAAACAAGGAAAAGACGTTCTTTCCTTTTTTGCTAGCTGGGAACACCCTTCTGAGCATGAGGCACCAACACACACACACACACACACACACACAAATAGATAAAACACTTTTTTTTAAAGTCTGTGGGGCCACTGGCAGTGGGACCAGGATTAATCTGTAGTGCTTGAACTGGGTTTTTGGATCCCATTCTTTTTGGAGGGCTAATTTGCTCAGCCTAGATATAGGGGGCAAGGCCTCAGTCCTGCCTCAAAGTGATGTGTCAGACTTTGCTGACTCCCCACGGGAAGCCTTACCCTCTCTGAGGTGGGGGTGGGATGTGGAAGTGGAGGGAGTGGGTGGAGAAGAGGGAATGGGAACTGGGATAGGTATGTAAAATGAGAAAATATTGTTTAAACATAAATAAATATAAATAATTAAAAAGCTACTTTTTCCAAATCATTATACGCTTCTGGAATCATTTCATTTTATGCATATAGATTCAGTCATTCTTTAGGGACCAAAGCAAGCAGCTCATTCTCTTGGTGATGCTTGTCTGGCTGTCCCAGTGTCCTCAAAACTGGGATGATGAATGGCATACTTTGGCCCCGCTGTACCAATTAATAGTAACAACAGAATTCCACAGAATCAAGATAGGAAGTTCTGCCTGGAGTGAGGTGGTGGGAAGCTGGAGGGGACCCCTCAAGCCAGTTTGCTTTCAAAGGATTGTAAGAGCAGGTGCTGGGATTCCCTGAAATTCCTTCAGTTCTCGAACATTCTGTGTGGATCTGCAGTGTCCCCAGCTTGGGGATAGGGGTGGGGGCGGGGGTGGGGAATGATTAGGGGAAAAAAAGCCTATGCTATTCAAGTCAGCTTACATTTGCGGGGTTGGATCGTTGAAGACAGGCGGGCTGAAACATACATCGTTTGGACTGTTCCAGACCTCTCTGCTTCTTTCTCTGAATTATAAGGCAAAAGTGGCCGTCCATACAAAGGCAAAAATAACATCAACAACAAAAACATCCCAACAGAGCCAGTCATGGCTGCCAGCAAGGCTGGCTCTGCTGCTGAAAAAGAACAGTTGCTCTGGTGCAGCTGGGGGAGCTTTTCCAGGGAAATGGTAATACCCTGGCTGTTAATGAATTATTTTTCGCCAGAATGTCGGATTCTTCCTGTGCTCCAGTAAACAGTCTGTTTCTGCCATGGGAAACAAAACCAGCTCCTTCCGAGGAGCCTGAGGAGGTCAGCCAAGGGTTCCCTGTGGGGGCAGCGCCCTTAGGAGCCAGAGCCACAGGCGCCTGACCTATAAATCACCACGGTTCCAAGTTCATTATTCCATCCCTCTCCCATTTATTCATGCCTTGCCTAGCACCCAGGGAAGGGCCCAGGAATGTATGGCTATGGCTGAGGTGATCTCGCGGTGCCAGCTGAAATCTTTCTCCCATCTCTGGGGGTTCCTTTCCTCAGGTAGCCGTATCTGTGGTACTATTGGGGTATGCGATATTGGATTTCTTTGAAACAATCCGGTGTTTCTTAGAGAAACTGTGTGTCTTTGTTGTTGCTTGCATAAAGCTGTCAAAAGATGACTGAGTGTGGATCTTCCTTTCTTCTTTAAGAAGGGCCACAGCTCCCGACTAACCCATTTTCAGCATGAGGGTATCCACTGGGCACATTATTCTCCAAGCACAAATCCCTGAGAAGGACAGTACTTTCCGTTGTTACTAGGCAGGTGTGAGAAAATCAGTAGTATAGGCAGGAGATAACTCCTTCAAAGGGATAAGAGCATAGCCTGGGCGTTGGGAAGAAGTGAGGCCAAAAGAAAGGGAAGAGGCCATCTTGTTCAAGTTAGCCTAACCTTTAGTCCCCAACTCTGCCTTGATTTCTGCTTTAGGCTCCTGCAGCCCACACTTCTCAGAGCAGGATCACAGGCATGCCTGGTGGGGAACTCCCCCAATGGCACCTTAGTTACTGAAAAGCATGCTCGTCTAATGTCGGCCGCTGTGCCTACTGAGTCAGCACAAGGCCTCCCATCTGTCATGGAGACAGAGGGATTTAGTGCCCCACCCCAGCACATCTGCAGGTGCTATGACATTACAGAATCAGTGGGTACTGTTTCCGGGAAGCCTGTGTCTGATGGAAATAGAATAGCAATCTACAATACACTAGTAGTCACATTAAAAAAACGAAAATAAGCAAATAATATTAATTCTAATTTTATATAATTTAACCAATGGATCCAAAATATCACAATATAATTTCAAATGATGAATGAGCTATTTTGCTTTCTTTTTTGTGCCTTTAGAATTCCAATACATATATTACATTTCCAACACACCTTATTTTGGACAAGCTGCCTTTCAAGCACTCCATAGCCATGTGTGCCGATGGCTTTTGTATTTTATAGTACTTATATAGAATGTTCTCATGACCATGAAGAATTCCTATTAGTGCTGAGCTGCAAGCTAAAAGGCCATGGAAAGGGGAGTGACAGACATAAAAAGGGTGTGCTCCAAAATTCTCATAAATATGGAATTGACAAAGCTGATGATAACAATGGAAATTGAAACTATGAAGACTAGGGTGTTCTGGGAGCCCAGGAATATTAAAATAGGCATTTAAGAAATGCACAGAAAAGATGTATGTTCTGAAGGTTTGTGTGTGTTCCTCCATTAGAAATTCGTATGTTAAAATCTTAATCCCCAAGGTGATGGGATTAAGGAGTGGGGGCCTCCAAGAAATGATCAGATCATGAGAGCAGAACCCCCATCAAAGGAATTATTGCCTTTATAAAAGAGAGCCCAGAGGGCAAGAGAGGGAAATCTGTGGTAGAACACCTTCCTAAGATGCACAAGGCCCTGACTTAAGTCCCTAGTACCAGGGAGGAGAGGAAGGCAGATGGAGACAGAAAGAGAGAGAAACATTCAGAGAATTCACTTGTGCCTTCTGTCATGGGAGAGCACAATGAGAAGTCACTTCTATGAATTTAAAAGGCCCTCACCAGACAGTGAGTGTGATAGCAAATTGATTCTGGATTTCCCAGTCTCTGGAACTGATAAATTTACATTGCTCAGAGGCAAGTTGGGTTCCAGGAGCCCAAACTGAGTAAACCAGACCATGCTCACATGCAGAGGCTGCCCCACAGCCGTGAGGAAACCAGTAAGTACCACCACCATTACTCTAGGCAGCTGCTGGTTAAACTACCTTTACCTTAGCTATTCTGGTTTGTTCAGGGCAGGGGCTGTGAAAGAAAACCACCAAAGCCAAGCACATCATCCAATAACAATTGTGGGTTAACAATCTAATTTGGTGAATCAGATACAGGAACATGATCAAATTACATGTGCCTGTGTCTGTGCATTTGTGTGTGTGTGTGTGTGTGTGTGTTTTCTTGGCAAGGAAAAGAAGGGGGGTCATGTGTGAAACCCCAAAGTACTAATGTGGCTGCCAAAATGTCCTTCGCCCAGCTGCCATCAGAGGACAGAGGAGTCACAGACTCAAGAGGCTCATCCAAAATTGTGAGCCACAAAGGAGAGGCCAAGCGTGTAGAGAGAATGAGATGATGGGCACCCAGGCAGATGATCAGGTGGGAGGGAGAAGTGGCAATCAGAGGCATTCTCCAAAGACAAAGAGCTTCCAACTCTACAGCAAGGATGTCATTCTGATCCCCCAAATCAAGCTTAATTCAGAAGCCCACACAGGCTTTTGTGCATGGGGAAAGTGCAATTAGCCATCTTTGCCCTCATAGAAAGCCTCATTCTCTGAGTTTCTCCTCATATTCCCATTAGAGGGGTGACTAGCCCCTTGTTTATGGATTTAAATGGTGGCTCTGGAATTGCTAGGGTCTAAAGGCCCTATGATTGGAAGGAGGTTCAGAGACTTGCATAGGAAATCCCCTCCTCATATTTATTTAGAATTTCAGAGATAGTAATGAATCAAAACTTCCTCACCTACCATTTGGTTCTACCACAGGCCTTGCTCATCTCAGTTCCCTTATCGGTATAATTCAGTGAATAGTTCTAGCCTCGTCCTCACACGGGTGTCCTAAGGATTAAATCTAGGCTCACGAGAATGGGTCTCCAACTGGGGCATGACACTAAAAGCTATGAGTCCGCATCAAACCAACAGACCTCTGCATTTCTCCTGCTCCGTCTCCATTGACAATGATTTATGGCTCCCTCTCTGCCACTGTTCAGTCCATCGACTTCATCATTTGGTCACTCAACTTTCATTTATCTAGTGACAGTAGGTTTGGGGGGTTCTTAAATAAAAGGGCACCATCTGAAAGAGTCAGGAACCAGTTTGGATTTACACGGCACAAATGTGTGCAGCACAGGTCCACTGGTAAGTTATCCCCCACCCCCTCTACACACACACACACACACACACACACACACACTAATTAGGTGCCGTATTTTATGAAGGAGGTATGGGTTGAGGACTCTGGCCTTTGGGAGAAATAAAAGGGCTCTGGGCAGGGGCAGAGAGACATATTGTGTTTTAAATCATAATCACCAAAGTCTGGAATCAGATCAGGACTGACAATTTCTCTGAGAATTATTTGTTAAATAATGCCTCACTGGGGTCACAGGGTCACTGAGAAGGTTTGCCACATATTCGGTCCCTGGCAGACAGGGCAAGAACAAATGTTAGCTTCCTTTCCAATTTATTTCCCACCTCTTCCCTCCTCCCCACTAATCTAAGGATGGGGAGGAGTCAGAGAACAGACACTTGCTATTTTCTTCCTGTGGCTTCAGAGCACGCCATGTGTGTGGCTGTCTGCACATACAGATTCTCCATTCTGGCTCAAGCAGTGCTCTCCCCAGTCCCTGGGCCATTGGAGCTAGAATCCTCTGGCTTCTGGCATTGAAGCTCTCCAGGCCACACCTGCTCACACACTTCCAAACCTATGGACTTTTGTTGGTTGGTTGGTTGGTTGTTTTTTGATTTCTGGGTTTTCCTGCTCTGCTTTGCCTCTGTTTTCTGGATAAAAGATTCTGCAGTTGGCTTTATACTTCCTGCCTAAGTGTCCATCAACCTGCTCTCAAGCAAGTGACTGGCACCACTTGGGAAACAGCATTCTCATTTGTTCCAGGGATGAGCAGCTTTCCTGGCCCAAACCTCCCTGCAGGTGGTCCTGGATTCTTTGAATAATAAAGGAGCCCCCGTGGGTAGGCCTGAGTTGGTAACAAAACAGCCTTGCCTCCCTGCCCCACAAGTTTCAATCTGATGGCTCAAAGTGCCAGGGCCACGTTGGTCATGCACTCAGTGGGCATCTGTCAGGCTTAGAACGGAATAGCCATTGGCAGAAAATAGTGTATCTGTGTGTGTAGGGTGGGGCGGGGCTGTCTGGAATTGGGGAGTAGCTTCCCTAAGCTCCTAAGGGTCAGAGGAACTTTGATGCTACCAGGCTTATGGCTTGTGATTCTGTGCCTTAGGGTCCATCCTTGCTTATGCAAGTGACACAGCTCTCCACGTTGTCTTTCTGGGAGTAAATATGAAGAAAAAGCATAGCACCACCCTGGGGAGGGGCTCCCTGCCTACTAGCCCCTCTGCTGTCCCCTGGCATACTACTGAAACAAAGACTCTGCCACAACGTTTTCAAAGTTAGCTGAAGTCTCTTGGTCTACCAGCACACAATTGCGATGGTTAAAAAGGAGACAAGAAAAGATAGCTAGAAAACGGTGGGAAAGAGACCCTGGGAAAGCGAAGAAAATCTTGCCTGATGCAGAAGAGGATAAGAACTGTTCTCTCCCTGCTGGCCGCTTTTCTCTGTGTTCGAAAGAGAACCTCCCAATATTGGCTAAATAAAGGGATCACACCAGAGGATGCGAGATAATGCTAAACCAACAAAAACAAAGACCAAACGAAACAGAGCGAGCCATGAGAATACGCGGTTATCAAAACTTTGTTTGGCTGTATCTATTTATCATCGCTGCACACCCGGGCTCTGCGGAATATCATTCTGTTGATGTCACTTATCCTCACCAAAATATTTACATATCCTTAAAAACGCCAGATGAGGGAGGCTGGCCCTCTTGCTGCCGCAAGCCGCCTCTCAAGCCCATTGCCAGGACGGGGGCAGCCCAGAAGGTTGAGGGCACAAGGGTGGGTGGTATCAGCGGATACAGGTAAGAGCTACTAATAGTTGTGGGTACGCGGCCCCCAAATGCTGCGCCCTGCCCAGCCCACCCACTTCTCCACTACCTGACTCTGCAAGAAGCAGCCACATCCCTGATATGGTGGCAGCGCTTCTCCTTCCCTTTTTCATTGATTAAGTTCCCAAACCATTGTTAAAGCTGGTTGCCTCCTTTAAAAAAATAAGCTAAATTTATTAGACTTCTCTCTTCCACAAGAGGAATATTCATAAAAGTTTGGCAGTCAGAGGGGAGGCTGACTGAGTGCCACGGGGTGGGTGACAATTCGCTCTTTCCAAAGCCACCGTCTTTCTTCATGCCCTATCTGTCTCTCCACCCGTCCGTGGTGCCCCAAACCTACTTCACGGACTTCGGATAGGGAAACACAAAGCAGCAGCTGTTTGGCAACATTTCGACCCCTCGCCAACAACTGTGGTGGGATGCCGTTTCCCCACCCAGGCGGAGCTTATCCTGAACAATAGTCGGGCTTTAAACAGCAAACAAGCAAACACACAGAGCACAACCCCAGCCCCGGAAAAAAGGAAAAAAAAAAAAAAAGCTAACACGCAGAGAGGCAATAACTCCCTCCGCAGCAAAAGGCGCCACTGAAATGCACGCATTTAAAAAAAAAAAAAGGCAGCGGGGAGGCTGCTTGGTGCCTAACATGGCAGAAAGCCGGAGCTGGTGCGGCCACCCCGGGTCTGGGCATTGGGGGGCACCGGGGTGCCGATGCGCACTCACCCTGCTTCGGCGGGATGCGGGACTCGCTGAGCAGCACAAAGAGGATCCCAACACGATCTGGCAAAACCCAACTTTCCACCCGGCTCGCCAGGGCCGCCAGATACGTCAACAGAATCCATCTTTCGAAGGGCCTGGAAGGCGCCGGGTTTTCCTGGCTAGGGCAGAATGGCAGATACCGAGACAAGCCCGGTGCGGTGCCCGGGCATGGAGTGCGCCGCGCGCAGCCCTCTGTGCCCAGTGCCAGCGCTGGTGGCGGCCCGAAACCGACTTCGGGAGGCCCCCGCCCCACCACCGGCGCCGCCTTCCCGACTGTCCCCGGCCGGGCCGGCCAGTGCGTGGCGCCGGCTAGCGGGAGCCAGGCCTGGGCGCGCCGCACAAGTGGTGGCCTCGGCCGGCGTCCCCGCCCCCGCCCGGCCCTCCCCGCTGGCCCCGGCCTCTGGGCGCCGTCCTGCCCCCGGGAGCAGGCAGGCCCCTCCCCGGGCGCCGGGCCCCGCCAGGCGCGCCCAGCCTGGCGTGCCCCTGCGTCCCGGTGGCAGGTCCGCCTAGGGAAAGCGGGGGTGACCCCGGCCCGCACCGGAACGCAGCGGCTGCTACCTCGCGATCGGGGCCGCCGCCTCCAGGAAGCCACGGGGTGGTCGCCGGTGAGGGAACTCTCTTGGTCTGGCCTCGCCGCCGGTCGCCTGAAGGGGGTGCACAGCGGTGGGAGCCTCCTCCGCTGCTGTCACCAAGCCGCTGTCGCTGCTGCCGCTTCTGACTCTGCCGGTTGTGCGTGTGCGTGTGTGCCTGTGTCCGGGCGAGTGGGTGTCTGCGTGCAGCGCCTGGCCTTTACTATATACACCAAGGGGTGGGAGGAGGCGGGGAAGGGGAGGGCTTGGGGGAGGTGGCGGAGGAAGGGGAGCAGGAGGGGGGGCAAAAGGGTACCGAAGGAGGCGGCGGCAGAGGAGGGACAGGTGATCTCGCCCACGGGGAGGGCGTGGTTGTGGGCGGTGCCGGGTGACAGAAGGCTGGGGACCTGGAAGCGAGATGTGTGTGTGTGTGTGTGTGTGTGTGCGGGGGGGGGGGGCGGGTGTGGGGGAGTGTTGGGAAGGCTCAGAGGAGCGGGGACCCTGCTGCTTCCAGGAGAGCTGGGGACCATTCTAGACCTTAGGATGAAAAGGATAGAAGAGCGGAGCCTAAGAGGGAAAGTGTTTGGGTGATGGAAATGGGCGTGAGGAAGGAGCAACCAGATAGATCTAGGTCTAGGTCAGAGATGGTGTTCTCAAGGCAGGACGTTAGCAAAGACAAAATTAGTCCAGTAACAGAATATCATTTCCAACTAAGATGTGAGTCACATGTTAATCTAACATGGATTCTGGACCTAGTGTTTGCCAGATACTGGGCAATGTAAAAACTGGAGTTACAGGCATGATGAAGACGTGGTTGGCGACCCATAAATAAAAAATATGAATCAATAATATTACTGATCATCAAAATTTATTGAAGTCTAAATCCTTTAAAAATGTTTAAGAAGGCAAAGAGGGCAACTGCATTTGTTTAATGAATCCTCAAAGGCGTAGAGGATTTTTGTCTCTCTATTAATAAAAACAAGATTATGGTGTTTGAAAGAAAGAGCAATGGAGCAGGAATTACTTTAGCCAGATCAGAGAACAGTATGAATCTTACAGCCCTTCAAGTCTCAACACTGTGGGTAGGAATCCTAGCATTTCTCTACTAGAATTTGGGATGACCACAAGGATACAAAATACCTACCTAGAGAGCTTCCACTTTTCCCTCCTACTCATAACTATTATGGGAAGCTGCATTTGTATGCGAAAGCCTTCCTTCTAACAATGATATGATGAGAACACAATATGGTGGCATCCAGGGTCAAATTAGAACCTCTGTGGGCACTTTGTGGACTTTCTTCATAAAAAGATATTTAAAAGTTACACTACAATTGCCTTCATGTAAAGTTGAATAACATGTATTCAGTTTCTGCAAATAAAGAATCATTTTGTACTGACTTTAGACTACTTCTGTATGTACCCCCCAAATGCGGTAGATGTCGCCCTGCTAATACCCATACTTCATCCTATATTGCTCATTTTTGAAAAGAGTTTATTTAATTAGAAGTCAGTTGATACAGGGACTGAAAGATATATAATCAAAAGTTGAGAGTTGATAGTAATGACTGTCATCAGCACATCCATAGCTTTGGTCAGACAGGATTTGGGAGTTGAAGCTAGCCTAGAGAACACAGTACCTGTGGAAATATTTTCCTATGGACATATCTTCAGTCATTTCAGAAAGCTGGCGACTTTCTCTGTTCAGAGCTCTTGGATCAGATACGTGAAGTTTCAGTTGCCAGCACCTGGCTGGAATACAACTAAAGACACAGCTGGGCAATTATAATTGAGAAAGTTCATGGATGAAAGACCCATAAACGTTTTGTGTGTGTGATGTGGGGGAATGTGTATATAAGGTAGAGACTTGATATATATCCTGGAAGGCAATTACTAGCTGTTTCTTTTGTTGGCTTCATCACAATGCCGGGTTAATGTTTGATCTTCGCTGGCAGTTGTGATTCATATAGCAGCCCTTTGAGGTGTATATATACTTTCAAGAATGATTATATTGATTCAGACCAATGTGTAATAAACAGGCATCATGACTCCTATTCCCAAAGAAATGTACAGTGGCATCTTTCTACATTTCCCCTTGAAGAGGAAAAAAAGAAGGGCTGGTCTGCTTTGGAGGTTAGAGGGTGCTTTGGGAAAGAAACGGGGCAATAATATGGAAGGAGAGCTGATAAAGTGGAGGGAAGAAAGGGCATGCAAACCAGTGGGAAACAAGTAGCAATGATCTTCCAGGGTGGGCCAAGGGTGGTTTTTGAGATCTGTAATTTTAATATTTGGTGACTCTAAATAATAAATATAAAATATATAAATATAGTATTAATTTTATAGACATGTATAACTAAAATGTAAATAATGACTATAAATCAATATTTACATACCCATTACCCAGCCACTGAGTTAAAAAATGTCATTTAGGGAGATGGTTAAGAAATGGTTGCTGACCCTTCTTTGCAAACTGATGAGACTGATAGCGGGAGACAAAGTGAGACTGTCTATATTTGCGATACTGAGGGGTCAAGTCAAGGTCGTGTAGGCACCAATGAACGGTAGGAACTGGAGCCAAGTATTTCTCAGGATATAGAAGCAACTAATGGCTGGGGAAGGGGAGAAAGTGGAATGGTTGATTCACGTGTCAGGGTGGGTAGGGTGTACTCAGTAAGATAGAGGTCCCTGGGAAACAGATCTGGGGCTAGAGATGATTAATGAATTGCAATCCTGAGACAAGAATTGGAAGAGTATAATTTCCACCCTGGGAGAGTGGAGCTTAAACCCACGGGCAAACTCTTGGACACTCAATGAAGAGGTGAAGAAGATAGGTGACGGGTTTTCTGTCAGATTGAGAGAGTCCTTGTCAAGTATAGGGAGATACCGGTAGCTGCATGTATGAGAAGCTCATGGAAATAGGAACATCCAGTGCCTTGCTGGAATGCCAACCAGTGTCTGTCTCAGGAAGTTCTGGGTAAGTAGATGCGGATTTACTGGGTAGCCGCATAAGCAGGTCTAGAGTTCAAAATCTAAGCTGGAGACCAAGATTATAAAGTTGTTAGGCCCTGGGTACAGGCTGAGACAGTGACAACTAGTGAATTGATTTGGTAACTGCTCATTACCTATATGAGTTCACATGAGGTTCTTGAGGGGCAAATGAAAGCCCAGTAGTTACAGATGGTAGAGTGGTGGTGGGTAGGAGTACAGTATCTGTACTTTCTCACTGACTGAAGGCAAATGATGTACCCAAGGTTGACATATTTTCAAATGATTTGGGGGTGACTAATGTTTACTGGATGCAGGAGTGTGGTGGGTTTTTACCAGCATAATCATAGCACAAAGTGAAAAATGATGAAAAATGCAAGAGTCAATTGAAACACAAAGGGTTAAAGTCAAATCCAGGCTTAAGGAAAGCAGACAGAAACCATTCGGAGAAACAGTTCAGTGCAAATGACAGTTTTGCACAAGGAATAGACAGAGCCCATGGGCAAAAGGGAAAGGTGTTGACATTTGATAGAATGGCAATGGTGACAGACCGGTGATGCTTAAGGTGGTCTGTATGGGGTAGAGGTGCTTAAGGTGGTCTGTATGGGGTAGAGGTGCTTAAGGTGCTGTATGGGGTAGAGGTGCTTAAGGTGCTGTATGGGGTAGAGGTGCTTAAGGTGGTCTGTATGGGGTAGAGGTGCTTAAGGTGGTCTGTATGGGGTAGAGGTGCTTAAGGTGGTCTGTATGGGGTAGAGGTGCTTAAGGTGCTGTATGGGGTAGAGGTGCTTAAGGTGCTGTATGGGGTAGAGGTGCTTAAGGTGGTCTGTATGGGGTAGAGGTGCTTAAGGTGGTCTGTATGGGGTAGAGGTGCTTAAGGTGGTCTGTATGGGGTAGAGGTGCTTAAGGTGCTGTATGGGGTAGAGGTGCTTAAGGTGGTCTGTATGGGGTAGAGGTGCTTAAGGTGCTGTATGGGGTAGAGGTGCTTAAGGTGATCTGTATGGGGTAGAGGTGCTTAAGGTGGTCTGTATGGGGTAGAGGTACTTAAGGTGCTGTATGGGGTAGAGGTACTTAAGGTGCTGTATGGGGTAGAGGTGCTTAAGGTGGTCTGTATGGGGTAGAGGTGCTTAACGTGGTCTGTATGGGGTAGAGGTGCTTAAGGTGCTGTATGGGGTAGAGGTGCTTAAGGTGCTGTATGGGGGTAGAGGTGCTTAAGGTGGTCTGTATGGGGTAGAGGTGCTTAACGTGGTCTGTATGGGGTAGAGGTGCTTAAGGTGCTGTATGGGGTAGAGGTACTTAAGGTGCTGTATGGGGTAGAGGTGCTTAAGGTGCTGTATGGGGGTAGAGGTGCTTAAGGTGGTCTGTATGGGGTAGAGGTGCTTAACGTGGTCTGTATGGGGTAGAGGTGCTTAAGGTGCTGTATGGGGTAGAGGTGCTTAAGGTGCTGTATGGGGTAGAGGTACTTAAGGTGCTGTATGGGGTAGAGGTGCTTAAGGTGGTCTGTATGGGGTAGAGGTGCTTAAGGTGGTCTGTATGGGGTAGAGGTGAGGGCTTCAGTGTTCATCTATAATTGTGGACTTTGAATAAAATTATCAAAGTCTAGAACAAAGGATTCGTGAGTTTGTCCTTCTGTTAAGTGATTGATAAGAGTATGCTAAACAGCAATGACTTTTTAACACTAGGCTGTATGCTAGAATGCAAAGAAGAATAATGTAACATTCTTGTCCTGTGTTGCAGTATCTTGGGGTCCAAGTGGGCTCTGTATGATCTCACAGTCCTCAGAGTGGTTCCTTCCATTTCACAGAAAATTTTTGAGAAAGTATCATGATTTGGAATCAAGCTCATTGTAGAGAACTTTGCTTATGGAAGTTCCATTCTGTAGTCTCCATTTCTCTTGTCTAGCAGAAAATTAATCGTCAGACACCCACCCCTTTCCTGTAAAACTTAGGCGCTTTAGAATTTGATCCTAGCTTTAGGGTGGATCTGTTTGATCTAAGAAAAACTGCATCCCTCCTGCTCTAAGATGTGTCAAATAGATAAAAGAAAAGATTTGCTGAGGACTCATGGGTAAGTTCTTACTCTCTAGGACATTATCCCTCCTTCTCCCAATAGATGCGACTGTTGCTAGTATAACTCCAGATGCCACTGTCATTAGTATAACTCCATTTGTGATTGACGGTGGAAATGCAATGCAACCAATCATCTGCTTGAACATCTAGGCCATGTCACTACTCACTGGGAAAGGAGCTCCTATTAATAATTATGCCAGGGCCAAACCTGGGTCTTGAGAGGTAGGTCCAGGAGGAGGTGATGCTGAAAGCAACACACACAAGATAGAAAACTGAGGTCCATGGCTGTTACTAAACTGGAACAGTCAACTCTAGAGGTAGAGGCCTGTACATCATGTTATGTAAATGAGTGTATGCCTTTTTCAGTTAACTTTCTTTAGGCCAAATCTCTACTGCTGGCAGACTGAAAGCATCCTAAGAGCTATACACCATACTAGGATTGTCATTGCTTTGATTTAGTACTATCTCAGAAGTAAGGGCTACTCTTTAGATAAATCTAACAAAAGGTGTAGAGAAGTAGATGAATAATGGCAGGCATAATCTGACCTTAAAGACATTAATAAACAGGCACATGGTTATGATCCACGACTGTGCTGAATTTGGCAGGTCATCTGTATGTACGCACAGTGGTTTCCACTCTATCAGAACCTTCAATGCATGTTTTACCTCTGGCAAAGCAGAAACTCCTATGCTCGGGGCTAGGAGAATTTCTTTCTTTCTGCCGCTGTCACTGCTCTGTGTGACCTTGTGTAGCTTCCCTCTTGAGGTCGCTAATTCCTTAGACCCATAATAGCCATCTTTTCCCTCATGTCCTATCTTTCTCACTTAATTTTAAACACCAAGGGAGGATGTTCTGTTTATATTTTCCATCGACTCCACTTTAACTCTCCCATGTGTGAGGCCTTAGGTATGTGACTGTCAAATTTATTATTATCTTCCTTCAAATTTATCTTTGTTTGCTCTCCTATTCCCAGGGAGCTTTGATACCCATTTCCTTCTGCAAGTATTATAACCGAGTGAATATGAGGTGTAAACAGAGAAAGCCAGGTCTTAGAATTATATGGCTATCATCTGAGGCTGTGAGGTTAGCCACATCAGCACAGAACACTGTACAAGTCAAGCGAGAAGGCAGAATGTGGGAGACATAGTAGATTCCATATAAAGTCACCAACAAATGGCCAGAGTCATAGCTGAGATAGAGATTTGGAGTCAGATACATGAGCTAATAAGGCTGTAAATTTTATTTGAGTAGAAAATGAACCCAGATTTGTTTGGAAGAAGTTACTTCCTTTGTTTGATGGAATACCTTTACTAACTATGGCGTGGGTGTGGTACATGAAGGAGCAAAGACAAGAGAGCTCTGAAATGACCCTAGAGAAAGCAAACTCGTGAGGAGGCTCAGAGGAGAACTGCGCATGCACGTGTCACATGCACGTGTGTGTGCGCACGCACACACACGCACACAAACATCCTACATATGAATGTATACATATATAAACATGCACACCTATACAACACACCCTTATAAATATGTTTGTATGTGCCAAATCCTATTCTTTTTCCAGATGTTCAATTTATCTTTCTTAAAAATTCTAGGCCTTCTGAATATGTTACAACTGTGTAGCTTGGTCTTCTTGTGGGACTCGTAACAGTGGGAGAAGGGGCTGTCTTTGACTTTTTGGCCTGCTTTTGGGACCCCTTTTCTCCTACTTACTGGGTTGCCTTGCCCAGTCTTAATACGAGGAGAGGTGCCTAGTCTTACTGCAACTTGATATGTCATGTTTGATACCCATGGGAGGTTTGCCCTTCTTTGGAGAGAAACAGAGGAGAAGTGAGGTGGGGGGGGGGGGGGGCAAAGGGGAGGTGGTAGAGGAACTGTGAAGAGAGGAGGGAGGAAAGCTTTAGTAGAGTTGTAAAGAAAAGGTTTATAATTAAAAATTCATTCACAGGTGAGCCATATTTCTCTCTAAGAAAAGAAAAAATTAGGGAAAGTACCCGTAGTAATTAGTATTAAAATATCCAATAGGAGTATCCCAAACTGATCACTAAACACTACCTACTGAGAGACTTCAATGCAACAGTATTATTGTTAAATGAGGCAACAAACTGTGACCCGCAGATAAGCACAGTCACCCCCAAAGCACAGCCCTCTAGTGCCTAACACTAAAGGTAGGACGAGACTCCACCTACTCCTCAGTCTTTTGAAAGGAGTGCTATTGCATGCTGAGGGCTTTGTCAGCCTTCAGCCTGCTTGGCTGTTGGCAGTGTTTAGTCCACCCCCACATATGGCCTGTCTGATCTTGCTAGCATGTACACCATGAAGAGACTGTGGCAATTGGTTTCCCAGGCGGTCCCTGCTGCAACATACGTATCATCCTATCATCCCCTTAGCTGTGTCCAAGGCCTGTTAGCTTTATCCTACTTCATTCATTAAAAATCTCTTCAATGTACCTAGTGGTGTTTTTGTGACTGTGACTTTAAGAGATAAAAAGAGTTGCAAAGTTGCTCTGCTCAAGGTTGAAAAGTATTTATTTTTATGTTATGTGTATGGGTGTTTTGCCTGTGTGTGTGCAAGTGCACTGTAGCGGCCAGAAGAGGGCGCTAAATCCCATGGACACTGACCATTGCCAGCCCCCTAATAGAGATGTTGGGAACTGAACCTGGGTCTTCTGAAAGAGCAATCTTCCAGCCCTGTCATTCATTTTTAAACAGGAAAACAATGTGTAATACAAAAGAGACTTTAATCATTTTGATTTTTTTCACCCTGTAGAGTTTTTTGAATTATAAAATTGTACATATAAAACCATTTGGAGGGGTGGTGCTGGGGACTAGACTGGGACCCAAGGCATCCCAAGCATGGACTCGACCATTGAGCTGTATCCAGCCCCTATGAACTGAGAAATTTTATCAGAGTAAAGGAGAACAAGTGTGAAACATGTCTTGTCCAGCCTGGTTGGTGTTTTTAATTGCAATTTATCGCATTTATGACAGATTGACATCTAGTTGCTCTCACAAGATTGCTCAACGTGGCCAGTCTCAGGAAAGTCCCTGATACTCTTCCACCTTTAGGTTATCCTGACTTGATTCATGAGCCACACTACCAGAGAACTGGCATCTTTCACACAGGCTACTCATGTTCTTGATGGAAGTACAGTGGGCATTACTCAGAAAAAAAAAAGCCACAGCCTTCGGCCATTCATCACTGCTGTAACCTCTTCCCACATTGAACCAATCCATAGAACTAGACTCCTGGGCTTGATCCATAGCGTGTCCCCGCCTGTATTTGATGTCCCATGCCTGCACACATTGTGTACAGTTGCTTCTCATTCACTGACATCTTTCCCCAAATGCAAGCCTCGAACTTGGTGGCCATGTCGGATAAACTGTGGACTGCCATCATCTGAGTTCATTCTCTCTCTCCCTCTCTGTCTCCCTCCCGCACTCCCCCCCCACCACACACACACATGCGTGTATGCACATGCACCTTCTATTAGACAGATCCTTGTTTTTATGAAGAAATAAAGACGACATTTGGAAAAATACATTACAGCTTTAGAAAAAAGTCACAACTACTGTAACAGTACTGGGGATATGCAAAATGTATTCTTTAAATTGGATTTCTTGTAATGCTTTTGCAGCATCTAATGAGATGATCATGTGTTTTTTTTTCTTTCAGTTTGTTTATATGGCAGATTACACTGACACATTTTTGTACATTGAACTATCCCTGCATCTCCAGGATGAAGCCTACTTGATCATGGTAGATGATTGTTTTTATATGTTCTTGGATTCAGTTTGCCAGTATTTTATTAAGTATTTTTATATCAGTGTTCATGAGGGAGATTGGTCTGTAATTCTCTTTCTTAGTAATGTCTTTGTGTGCTTTGGATATCAGGGTGATTGTAGCTTCATAAAAAAGTTTGGCAATGTTTCTTCTGTTTCTATTGTGTGGAACAATTTGAGGAGTATTGGTATTAGTTCTTTGAAATTCTGGTAGAATTCTGTGCTGAAACCATCTGACCCTGGGATTTTTTTGGTTGGGAGACTTTTAATAACTATTTCTATTTCTTTAGGGGTTATAGGTCTATTTAAGTTGTTTATCTGGTCTTGAATAAATTTTGCTAAGTCGCACCTATTCAGAAAATTATTCATTTCTTTTAGATTTTCCAATTTTATGGAGTACAGGTTTTTGAAGTATGACCTAATAACTCTCTGGAGTTCCTCTGTTTCTGCTGCTATGTCTCCCCTTTCATTTCTGATTTTGTTAATTTGGATGTTCTCTCTCTGCCTTTTGGTTAGTTTGGATGAGGGTTTGTCTATCTTGTTGATTTTCTCAAAGAATCAACTCTTTGTTTTACTGATTGTTTGAATTGTTCTCTTTGTTTCTATTTTATTGATTTCAGCCCTCAATTTGATTATTTCTTGTCGTCTAGTGCTCCTGGGTGAGTCTGCTTCTTTTTGTTCTATTAATTAATTATTATTAAGGCGTGCTATTGATTCACTAGTGTGAGATTTCTCCACTTTCTTCACTTAGGCACTTAGTGCTATGAACTTTCTTCTTAGCACTTCTTTCATAGTTGACCCATTGGTGATTCACTTCAGGATTGTTCAGTTTCCATGAGATTGTAGACTTTCTGTATTTAGTGTTGTTGTTGAATTCTAACTTCAATTTAGAGAATAGTTCCCATGGGGTGCTGAAAAGTAGATGTGTTCTTTTGTGTTTGGGTGAAATGTTCTATATATGTTTGTTAAGTGCATTTGAGCCATAACATCTGTTAGTTTCCTTATTTCTCTGTTAAGTTATTGTCTGGCAGACCTATCTGTTGGTGTGAGTGGGTTGTTGAAGTCTCCCAGTATTAGTGTGTGGGGTTTAATGTGTGCTTTAAAAGCTTTATTAATGTTTCTTTTACAAATGTGGGTGCTCTTGTATTTGAGGCATAAATGTTCAGTCTCAGAATTGAGACTTCATCTTGATAGATTTTTCCCGTGATATGAAATGTTCTTCTCCATATTTTTTGATCAATTTTAGTTTGAAATATTCTTTGTTAAATATTAGAATAGCTATACCAACTTGTTTTTAGGTCCATTTGATTGGAAAATCTTTTCCCAACCCTTTATTCTGAGGTAATATCTGTCTTTGAAGTTAAGGTGTGTTTCTTTATGTGGCAGAAGAATGTGTCCTGTTTTCATATCCATTCTGTTAGCCTGTATCTTTTTATAGACAAGTTGAGTGAGTCCATTGATATTAAAGGATATTAATGACCAGTAATTGTTAATTCCTGTTATCTTCTGGTTTTGTTGTTGATGGTGGTAGTGTGTTTGTGCTTCCCTTCCTTGGAATTTTCTGGTGTGAGATTATCCATTGTCTCTTCATTTTGGGTGCAGCTAACTCCTTTGTTGGAGTTTTTCTTCTAATACTTTCTGTAGGGCTGGATTTGTGGATAGGTATTGTTTAAATCTGGTTTTGTCATGGAATATCTTGTTTTCTCCATCTATGGTGATTGAAAGCTTTGCTGGGTATAGTAGTCTGGGCTGGCATCTGTGATCTCTCAGTGTCTGTAAAACATCTGTCTAGGACCTTCTGATCTTCAGAGTCTCCATTGAGAGGTCAGGTGTAATTCTGATAGGTCTGCTTTCATATGTTACCTGGCCTTTTTCTTTTGCAGCTCTTAACATTCTTTCTTTATTCTGTATGTCTAGTGTTTTGATTATTATGTACAAGGAGACTTTTTTTGATCCAGTCTATTTGGTGTTCTGAAAGTATCTTGTACCTTCATAGGGATAACCTTCTTTAGGTTGGGAAATTTTTCCTCTATGGTTTTGTTGAATATATTTTCTGTGCCTTTGAGTTGGAGTTCTTCTCCTCCTTCTATCCCTATTTTTCTCAGGTTTGGTCTTTTCATGGTGTCCCAGATTTCCTGGTTGTTTTGTGTTAAGAGTTTGCTGGGTTTGACATTTTCTTTGACCGATGAATCTCTTTCCTCTATAGTATCTTCAACACCTGAGATTCTGTCTTCTATCTCTTGTATTCTGTTGGTTATGTTTGCATCTGTAGTTCTTGTTCATTTACCCAGATTTTCCATTTCCAGAATTCCTTTGGTTTGTGTTTTTTTTTTATTTTATTGGCTGCATTTCAATTTTTGAGTCTTGAACTGTTTCCTTCACCTCTTTGATTGTTTTTTTTCTTGGCTTTCTTTAAGGGATTTATTGATTTCTTCTAATGTTTTGCTTGTCTTTCCCTCTATTTCTTTTCTTTTCTTTTTTAAATCTGCTTCAATCACACTGCATTTTAATCTTGCAAAAAGGGAAATCCACATCTTTATTCAACAGAGAGATTACAGATAGATATAATGAAACTTCACTATGTATTCCTTATCCAGTTTATCCCATATGGACAACCTTCATTCCTACAGAGAACCTTCATGAATATAAGACCACAGAAACATTTCAGTGCATTTAGGTTCTGTGACTGGTTGAGAGTACTGGCTTGTCTTCCAGAAGACTCGGGTTTAATTGCTAGCCACCACACTTTGGTTCAGAGCAAACTTTCTAACTCCAGTCGGTCACAGAGCATTTCACAATCTCTTCGATCCTTTACAGGAACTAGGCATGGATATGCTACATGGACATAATACAGGTAAATTATCCATACACAATACAAATATAGGAATTAAAAAGTCCCTTCAAATTCCCTCTATTTCTTTAAGGGAATTTATCATTTCCTCTTTAAGGACCTCTATCATCCTCATAAATTTATTTTATTTTTAAGGTGATTTTCTTGTGTGTCATCTGCATTGGGATGTTCAGGTCTCACTGTTATAGAACCACTAGGTTCTGGTGGTGCCATATTGATATTTATGTTGTTGAATGTATTCTTACACTGCCATTTACCCATCTGGGTTTGGGGTAATCATAGGTACGGTTATTGATTCTTCATCCAATTGCTGCAGGTGTTGGTGCTTCAGGGGGCTGCTTTTCCTTCAATTGTTGTAGTAGGGGCCTGCGCGTCTGGGTGGCATCTGTTGCTGCTGAGGCTGGTGAAGGAGTGGTCTGGCCACAGTAATCTTGCCTGCTGACTGGCTTTTGGGGTTCTTCCTTCAACCGCTGTGGGTGGAGTGGTGCCTCTGGGGTCCTCTTATACCTTCTCTAGCTCCAAAGGTGCAGGTGGGGATGTGCTTCCAGGGGCCTCTGTAGCAGCTGGGGATGGTGATAGAGTGGCCTAGCCACAGGAGACTTGCCTGCTGGCCAGCTGCTGGGGCTGGGATGTGGCGGGGAGGGGTGCAGATGGAGGTTGTGCCTGTGGGGCTCTCCAAGGCATCTCAGTGTGGTGGCAGAGGTGACTGACTGCAGGAGTCTTACCTGCTGACTGGCTGTTGGGGCTGTGATCAGTGGGGGAGGGGCCATATTAAGTGGATTTAATAGCATTACTTATTTTCCCCCTTCTACTGAAAGGAAGTACTTACAAATTCTGCCATTATAAAGAACATTTTTTTTTTTATCTCTGTGTATATAAATGTTGCCCGAAAAAAGGTAATCATCAGAAAAAATACACTGCTGTAATGTTTTGGGGACAGGCTCAGAAACATTTTACATGTCAAGCTGATTTTCAGACGAAGATTCGAAACGTGAGGTCTTGAGAGCACATGTATCATGAGTGCATTAATATATCTTTCTTTGACTACTAAAGAGGCTGGGCTTTTCTTTGTTTGTTTATGAGCTTGCTACTTGTATATTTAATGGAATTGACAGTTTATTTTCCTTGTCTCAGTCTTCAAAAAAAGTCATAGTGTTTGCATCTTATTAGCACGTACATACCCTTTATTTAACACAAGTAAATGTCATGATAGCAATGAATAAACTACCGTTTTCTTTTTTGTCATGTGAGTTTGGGTTGTTATTTTAAGTGGGCAAAAAAATTTTAATTTATTTTTATAAAATTTAGTACACTCGTCATCTGCTTTGTAATAATTCCTTCTGCCATTTGGATAAAACCTAATATATCTTAAATAATTTCATTTCTATTTGTTTGGATATCTCACAAAATGTTCATCATCCCTAGCAATTAGGGAAGTGCAAATCAAAACATCTTCAGGATTTTAATTGTATCATTTTGCACAAGCAGTTGTCCAAATGTCTCTACATTCTTATATGGAATTCTTTCTCAACTAATACTAAGTTGGTATTTAATAGATTCTATTTTGGGGTTGTCAATTATGTTTCATGGCTCTGTTCCTTTTTTTAACAAAATGTTTTATTTTGACATATGTACAGATGCAGCTGTAAGAAACAGCATGGTGAGGTCTCTGTACCTTTTCCCCAGTTTCATTCAATGGTAACATCTTGCAAAATTATAATGTGGTATCACAACCAGAATATTAGCGCTGATACAATTCACCAATCTGACTCAGATTTCTTTGGTTTTTCATCTAAGTGGGTATGTGTGTTGTCATTTTAAAAGGTGTTATATACATGGGATCACACAGTGTGTAACATTGGGAGATTGCTTTTTTTGGCATAATTCACTGGACATTCGTCATGTTGCTGTGTTTATCAATAGTTCCTTTTTTTGCTTGATAGTATTCCAATAATATACACATGCCATAGTTTCTTTCTCTATCATATGTTTGAGTACATCTGGAGTGTGTTTCTCCAGGATAAACTCTGAAAAGTTCAATTGCTGAGTCATAAGGTAATTGGATGCTTGCTGTTTTTATGCATTGCTTTATAGAGTAACGGAGGGTTTTATTATTACTCCTAGAAATGGACGGGGATCCCATTTCTCCTCATACTTGCCGCTGTTGGTATCAGAGATTTTTGTTTGTTTTAATTTTAGGCATTCTAATTGGTGTGTAGTGAAAGTCAGTTGTGTTTTTAATTTTATCTCCCTAGTGGTCAATGATGTGGAACACCTGTTCGCGTGCTTACTTGACTTTGTGTCTTTCTCAGTGAAATATATATTCACGGCTCCCATTTTGTAATTAAATTATTGTTTTTTTTAGTTGCTGAAATTTGAAAATTCCTTATATATACTAGCTTTTAACCCATTAATCCTTTGCTGGTGTATACAAGTGTTTTCTCGGCCTCTTGTCTTTTCACTTTCTTAACGTGATCTTCATGGAGCATAATAAGATTTGACTTAGATTTATTTTAGTTTTAACTGTGGAAGTCCAATTGTTTGAACACTAGTTATTGGAAAGGCTACTCTTCCTCTTTGCAGTTACTCTTGACCGTGTGTGTGTGTGTGTGTGTGTGCGCGCGCATGTGTGTTTCTAGTCCTGAATTCTGCATTGTAGTATTGATCTATGTGCCAATTCGTGTTCCCACAGACAGTCATAGTTACTCTGACTGCACAGCAAATGTTAATACCAGGTAGTAATTGCTTCGACTTCTTCCTTATGCAGACAGTTCTAGCTATTCTAGTCCCTTTCTCCTTCTCTTCCTTCCTTCTCTCCCTCCATCCCTCCCTTTTGTTCTTTCGTTTTTGTGTGACCGAGTTCTGGCTGTTCTGGAAGTTGCTATGTAGAACAGGCTGGCCTCAAACTCATGGAGACCCTCCTGTCTCTGTCTTCTGACTGCTGGTATTAAAAGTTCATACCACCAATGCATCCCTCCTTTGTTTCCTTTATATAAAATTTTAGACTAATGTTTTCTATGTCTGTAGAAAAATGTACAGGAATTTTGGTAAGACATGCTGTAAGTGTTTGGATCAATTTGGGTAAATTTGCTATGCTAAATTATCCAATCCATAATTCTAAATGTATCATCATTTATTAAGTTCTTCCATTTCTTTCATTAGCACATGGAAATTTTCAGTCGTCAGATCCTGATATAACTCACTAAGGTTTTGCCTTTCTCATTTTTTAAAATTAACTGTAAATGGTTTGGCTTTTAAATCTCTAGTTTCATATGTTCATTTTCAGTACATAGAAATAAGGTTGATATTTTATGGTATTATTACTAACTGACCTAGGAGGGCTTTTTAAAAATAGAAATTTCATGAGATTTTCTAGATATAGGTAATGATATCATCAACTATTATAGACAGTTTCATTTCTTTGCAATATGTCTGTCTTTCTTTTCCTTACTTTATTGAAGTGACAACTAAAATTTCTAGTACTATGTTTAGCATGAATGTTGACCATAGGCAACCTTACCTTATTCTTAATCTCAGGTTCAAAGCATTCAGTCTTTAAATCGTAAGCATGATGTTATCTACAAATTAAATGTACATAGTTTTGCAATAGAAGATGATAATTTCTCTATATCTACCTTATGAGAGATTGGCTTTTTTTTATTCTTTCAAAACTGAAAGATATTGAATTTGGTCAAATGGTTTTTCCAAATCAGTTAATATTGTCACCTGTTTATTCTGACTGATATGAAGGATTATAATTAAATGTTGAATTAAAATTCATATCTTAAATTCCACTCAGTCATGATTTTTTTTTTTTAATTTTCGAGACAGGGTTTCTCCGTAGTTTTTGGTTCCTATCCTGGAACTAGCTCTTGTAGACCAGGCTGGCCTCGAACTCACAGAGATCCGCCTGCCTCTGCCTCCCGAGTGCTGGGATTAAAGGCGTGCGCCACCACCGCCCGGCATGATGTATTATTTTTGTATCTTATTAGAGTCCAGTAGATATTATGTTGAAAATATTTGCGTGTAAGTTAATGAACAATATAGATGTTTATCTGTTTTCCTTTTTGTACGAATTCTGATGTCAACATTTGTCTTACATTGTCATTTAGGATATTTTCCTTCACTTTTATTTTCTTGAAAAAGTTATGCACAGTTACTACTAATTTTTCTCTAAATATTTGGTGGTCTTTTCTAATGAAACTGCCTGGGCCTTGATATGCTTTTTAGAAAGTTATTAAGGTATACATTCAATCTTTTTAGCAGTTATAGGACAATTTATGTTACTTGTATTATTTTATTTGAGCTTTGATTATTTGTATTTTTTAAAGAATTCAACCTTTACTTCTAAATTTATATTAATATAAATTCATATAACATAATAGATAAGTAATAGAATTCATATAGCATAATATAGTAAAATTTGTGTTTATATTAATATAAATTATCTATAGTATTCTCTTAATTTCTTTCCAATTTCTATGAGGCCTGTTGTGACATCGTCCCAAACATTTTTGATATTGATGATTTCTTTCTTTTCTGTCTCTCACTAAAGCCTTATCCATTTTTTGATGAGCTATTTTTTATTTCACTAATTTTTACTATTTCTTCTGATTTTCAATTTTATTGATTATTTGACTTTCATTTACTTCTTTCTGCTTGTTTTGGGCTTGTGTTTTACTCTTTCTAGTCTTCAGATTATGATTTAAAACAGTCTCTCTTTTTTCCTGTAATTTCCCTGCCCAGTTGCACCCCACATATTTTATTATTTTGCATTTCCTTTTTATTCATTTCTATATGGGTTTTTTTAAGTTTTTTTTTTTCTGCCAGGCAGTGGTGGCACACGCCTTTAATCCCAGCAGGTGGATCTCTCTGAGTTCGAGGCCAGCCTGGTCTACAAAGCAAGTTCCAGGACAGCCAGGACTGGTACACAGAGAAACCCTGTCTCAAAAAAAAAAAAAAAAAAAGTTTTCCTTTAGGACATTCTCCTAGCCACATAGATTATCTAAAAGTCCTGATTTTTTTTTTGACAATTTTTAAAATTTACTGATGTGTAGTTTCACGCCAATATTAGCAGAGGACATGACCAGTTTAAGCCTTTTGAAATTTATTAAAACTGACTGTATGGTTGAAGATTATCTATTTAAGTAACTATTACATGGAGGATTAAAAATAGGAGTATTTGCTGTTGCTGGATGGCGTGCATAGCTTGTGTTTCACTGGTTGGCTCTGTTTTTCAGCTCTTACATCCTTTCTGGTTTTCTGTTTAGTAACTGTATCCCTTGCTTATGTATTTCTCCTTTCATCTAGCTTAGTTTACGCTTCATTAATTTTGTGGGTCTTTTGTGGATACACACTTATTCTTGGGATATTTGCCATTAGTATTATGCAATTTCATTCTTTGTCTCTAGCAATTTTCCTTCCTTTGAATTCCACTTTAATATTGATATTCCTTCTATCACTTGGTATAGCTAATGTTTGTTTGGCTTCTCTGTTTCCATCTTTTGCTTTCCACTTACGTCACTGGATTTGTGGTGACATTTTTGTGAACAACATGGTTGAGTCTTTTTTTTTTTCGATTCATTGTAGCAATCTCGGTCTTTTTATTGGTGAGTTTCCCCCATTCATACTTAACATAAATTCTGGTATTTGGGAACTAATTCTGCTATTTTATTGTTAATTAGTGTCTTCAAATTCTCAGTCTTCTGTTTCCCTTCACTTGTCTTACATGAGCTACTTGAACTTTTGAATTAATCCAGTTTGAAATGCTTATAGTGTTTCTATGTGTATCTCTTTAGTTTGATTTCTTAATAGCAAATAAATTTTAGCTATTACAACAGAGGTTTATATTGTATTAGAATTTCTTGTCAATAAAATTTTTCCACTTCAAATAAAAAGGAAAATACCTACTTTTATCTTCATCCCTTCAGACTTTAAAATCACATTGACTTTGATAACAGGTGATACCGCAGCTTTTGTTTTAATTATGAAATACAATTTCTAAAATTTAGGAGGCTATTTTATTGCATCAGCCATATTTTTTCCTATTTCAGTTATTTCCGTCTCAATGCCCTAAGATCCCTTTTTTCATTATTTGCTTTCATCTTGAAGAATTTCCCCTTAGTCAGTCTAAAAGGTAGGTCTGAGAACAATAAATTCTCTTTTTCCTTCATATGCAAATATATTGATTTCCATTTAATTCCTGAAGAATCCTCCAGCTTTTAAGAACTGGTTTCGTGTTTTCTGATATGAAGCCCAGTCATTTGAATTGTGGTTCCCTGATAGGTAATGCATCCTTTCTCTGCTGCTTTCAAGAAGCATCTTTCCCTTTTATGTTCAGAGCTTAATTATGATGTATGTTCATTTAGATTCATTTGAATTTATGATGTTTGAGGCTTGCTTTGTTTCTGTTATCTATGTCTTTCTTTGTGATAAATGTGGAGTCCTAATAATTCTTTCAGCTTCTCTGTGCTATTCTTCCGGAACTCTGCTGTTGTGAATAGTAGATCCTTTATTAGTGTGTCACAGGTCACTAAGAATCTGTTCATTGTTTTCTACAATCGATTTCTGCTTTTTTAGACTGACTAATTTTTATTAATTCGTCTTCAAGTTCACTGATTCTACATGCTGACATAGTTACTTTACGCTTAAGTTGAACCAACAAAATTAAAAGTTTGGGTGTTGTATTTTTCAGTTGAAGAATGTCTTTTCATTATTCTTATAAATTGTACCATTTATGAAAATTTTTTTCTACTTTTCATTGATTTCAAAAGAATTCACTTGCTATTTAAAACTTTATTTTAAAACCATGATTGTTTTGTAGTCTCTGTCAGGTAATTTCAATAACTGATTTTCCTTTCCTAGTAATGTAATAATTCTCAGGGTTTTTTGTTTTTTATTTTAAGTCATGATTTCTCTGTATCTTGATGTTATGAAAAAAAAAATCTTCATTTGTTTCTGGACACTTTTGTTTTATGCTAGTAAATAGTGGTCATTGTTTGTTTTATTTTAAGAGGTATTTACCATGTTTAGGTTTGGCATTCAAATCCTGACAGAATTTGGTGAACTGTAACCTCGATAATCATTTAGTACTCAGAGATTTTGCAATGCTTGTTAATGTGGGCCATTTGCTTTGTTATGTCGAGGCACTCAACAGCCCCTGGTGATTCTCTGCCTTGGGGAAAAAAAGGGGGGGGGGTTCCCCAGGCAAGGCCACCAGCTGATTCAAGGTGGAGAAAAGAAGTTTTTGACCCATAGGGCTGAAGAATACTTTAAGGGCTGGACAGCTCTTAATATACAGCTGCCCAGTGTTGGTGATAACCGGCAACCCAGTGTCCCTCGGCAGAAGAAGAATGTCTTGGATTTGCATTAGCTGCTTGTTTATAGGGGCTCCCTGGTCCTTCCTCCCTGCCAGCACTACAGGCTCACTTGACATTACCAGAGGGACAGTTTGATTTGGCAGAGGAATGAGGGTACTTAGGTTTGTTGTGCTGGTTACTTCTGTCATTGCTGTGACCAAATACTTGGCAAAAACAGCTTAAAGGAGGAAGAATTGATTTTGGTGCATGGTTTGAGGGATGCAATTCATCACAGTAGGAAAGTCATCACTATGGGAATCTGCTCCAATCTCTCTCTCTTTTTTTAAAACAAGTATTTTTTTGAGGTTATAATACAATTAAAACATGTCTCCCTTTTCTTTCCTCTCTTTAAACCATTCCATATACTCCTCCCAAATTTTCTTCACCTTCTCATGGGCTCTTTTTTCAGTAAGTGCTATTTCATGCATATATGTATAAATATATATTTTTTAATATAATCTCTTCAGTCCATATAATACTTCTATGTGTGTTTTCAGGGCTAGCTATTTGGCACTGGGCAATCAATTGGTACGTCCTTAATTGTGGGAGAAGTGCATGAATCTTGGCACATCAGAAAGCAGAGAAAGGAAAATGCCAGTGTTCAAGCTGGCTTTTCCTTTTTAATTCAATCCAAGACCCTAGCCCTTGCCATGGTGCTGCCTGGAGTCAGGGCAGCACTTAAATCTTCTCTGGAAACAGCTTCGCAGACACACCGAATGTGGTGCTTTGTTAATGCCCTAGGTGTTTGCTAAGTCAATCAAGATGGCAACCAGAACTAACCAACACAGCTGTCTTGTGCTTCCAGGCTATGGATCTGCAAATACCATGTCCCAGCTGCCTTCTCCGGCTGAGGAGAGCTGAAAGAAGATAATGGCTGCTGTGTCATCCCTATGGTCCTGAGATTCCGAGCCTCACCTTGCTCCCTCTGAAGAGTTCTCCTGTAGTTGCCATTCACATTGTCCAGCGTTTAGAGATACTCTTGAAGGAGCCTAAGTCATCTTCTCCAGACAAAAACTGTACAATTATTACTTACTTATTTTAAAACTATAGAACAATTCAAGATAGTGATAATTATCATATGCTTGGTATTAAAATAGTTTGGGTATAGAACGCAAAAAAAGGAAAATCTCAAGGTGTCAAATATATTAGGTGTCTCACGGAAAGCAAGCAAAACAAAGGCAAGAAACAGCCTTCAGCTAAGGGTAGAATAGTATTAAGAAACTGAGTTGGGTTATTATATTTCTTTTATGGTGGGATTAGGGCCCAGAGGATCTGAAATATTAGGCTGCTTGCCTGCAATTGCTTGGGCTGGCTGGACGATGGTTATAGAATTCAGGATTCTGACATTCCAAGACCGTGGAAACAGCATACTGTTTCCCAGTGCGCCACTTTCAAAACGCCAAGCATATTTTCTAGAAGATATACTATACCCATGAAGTAAACCTTTTGCCTATCTGGCAAATGACCAACAAGTTTCAAGAGAAACAAATGTTTACTAAATCTGACTAGTATTAAATGTCTGTTATTAATTGCCTCTTAGTCATGCTGTTTGGAGAGTACTTAATGAATGTTCAAGGCTTCATCTTGAGATTCTAATTACCAAGTAAAGTGCTTACTCCTAGAGAAAACCTGTTCAGTTATTATTGGAATTTGAGTAAGTCTGTTAGCAATAGCTATATCCCCCTTGAAGGCTCTTACTTGTAGAATTTATTCCTGACAATTTCTTTTTTTATATAGTATACAATATTCTGTCTGTGTGTATGTCTGCAGGCCAGAAGAGGGCGCCAGACCTCATTACAGATGGTTGTGAGCCACCATGTGGTTGCCGGGAATTGAACTCAGGACCTTTGGAAGAGCAGGCAATGCTCTCAACCACTGAGCCATCTCTCCAGCCCCATGACAATTTCTAATAAATTATATTTTTCTAAGTTTTATTTGCCCATTGCCCATGTAAGCTAAACCCTTGTTCCCGACAGTATATACGGGACTTCAAATAAAAGCTGACTACTTTCTGATTAAAAGTGTTTGAGTCTTTCATTATATTTCTAAAATTTGACCCTGGGAAATATATATGGTGGACTTAGATTCCTTTTCAAAGGAGAAATAGTTTTCAAAGAAGCTTGAAATGAGTGAGCCAACGTGCATCTCTCTCACCCATTCCAAAACAAATCCTTCATGGAAATTGACAATTGGCAATTGTTACATTAAAAGACAGGAAAGCATCTTACTGAGACATACAAGGGATCCTCGGGAAAAATCTATGAATACTTCAAAGATGTCAGCCTGCCGTGTCTCCCACGCAAAAATTCCTTGAATATATTAAATACCCACCTAAAACAAATGCAGAGCAATTTGCCAGAAGGGGCTGCTTTTCAGCAGCTCACACATTTGCCTGGGGTTTAGCTCATTTCAGGAGGTCTTAGCTTCTGCTCCAATGTCCCATAGCATTCATAAGGAGAGTTAGGACATCTTGATAAGTTGAGGCCTCCCTTCACAGCTGAGCCAGTCGATCACGACTGGAGAAGGAGATGAGATAGCAAGGATTTGTATGCAGACAATCAGATTTATAGATTACACATTCAAGAAAGTGCTTGTTAGCATAAACTCTGGCTTTGCTTGGAAGAATCTAAAGGTTCTGTTCACAAAATACTCAAGTGATATGCAGATGATTGCCATGCCATAGAATGCACTCCCTGAGACTGCATACTCAACTCATATAATTGTGTTACTCAGGAGAGCAAGACATTTGTCCCCGCAGAGCTGCTGGGGAGGAACACTATGACTGTTAGTTCCCCTCTTCACTTGTAAATCACACTATCAAGTGAAGCTTCCCTGTTGGGAGCAGGCTAGAAAAACCACTGTTCTCACACCTTTGGTGGAGCCAACTTTGTACTGCCAAGTCAAGGTGGAGAAATGACTTGATATAAATGATTATTTGCTTATTTCATAGTAAATAAGCCAAAATTATTCTCACTCAAATGTCTCTTTGAGGATACAAATGAGTTTGAATTAATCTAAACTTCCTGGCTTCATGATACTAATTGCATCCTCAACATTACTGACTTTCAGAAATATCACTCCCCCTTTCCCAAATGAGTGTTTCTCAATGTCCCTGGCAGAATTTCACAGAGGTCTTAGGAAGGAGTATGGCAACTTCAGGCCCTACACATCCACCACGAGCAAGGTTTTCTTCTCCCCGACAATAGCTTCCCTGGTCACTGCCATCTGCTGAGACAAGGAGCAGTAATAGCCTCTGCCTACTGTGACTGCGGCTGGTGGGGAGAATTCCACTCTGTTCCTATGCTCTCTAAATAGTCAATGGTGCAATTCCAGAGAGACTTTCTGCTTTGGGCAGTCAGCCAGAGAATGTCTCTCTTCTCCACTGTGTGATATTTTTTGTCACCTGAGCTCCAAAGCAAAACTACTGGGTGTTAGTCTCACCAGAGTATGTGTGTCATAAAATGGCCCCTTCCATGTAATTTCTCCTTATCGTTCTCTACAAAAGATCAAAATCATGCCATGGAAACAGGAAAGAATATTTCCAGTTCCTCCAGCTTTCTATACCTCTATACTCCATGTACCCAAATACTCTTTTTTCCTTCAGACATCAAACTAATAAACTCAAAAGGTTGTGGATATTAAGCCATGGAACTTCTGCTCAGTCTACTATAACCTCTTCCCAGCCCCCAGGGTAAGTGATACCTTGTAAGCCAGTATTTGTTGCTGTTATTAACCCCAGTCCTTTGGTTGGTTTTGACTCTTTCAATAAGGCCTTGGATTCTGAAGAGCAATGGCCTCCAAAATGCAAAGATGAAACCTCCGAAGTGAATGGAATAGTCATTGCAGTGCAGGGAGCAAATGTTAGGGAAACAGATTCAATTTTACTGCTATTTAATATCTAGGTTGCTATCCGAGTCCTTTCCATGTGTCCTATCTGGCTTTTGAGGTGTCTCAAGGAAGGAAGTGTCACAATAGGAAGACTTGACAATAGAGCCCTTATGTGGCGGCACCTGTCAGTTTATTTCAAAGTCTTACCATTTTGCATTCCAGGTGAAGGGGCATTTCAAATTATGTTACATGGATAAAACTAATAACCCTCTAAAGATAGATATGTAACTTGAAATATTATCCTCATAAGGAAACTATAGATCAAGGTACCGCTGCTTACGTAAGTATATCAAACCAGAAAAAGCATGACATCCCTGGCAATTGCGCCCTAGTAGGAACTCAGCCTCAGCCACGTTACACCAAATAATGACATTCTAACTAGACAGGTAGGGCATAGACGTAACCAGTGATGATTTTTAAAAAGCTATTAACAAGTATCTTACTCTTTCTCAAGCAAACCTCAAAATAAAGATTTGTATGCAAGCATATTCATGAGAGAATTCCAGGAAATGTCCTCTGAGGACAGGAAAGTGACATACAGACCCCCAAAGCCCACAGAGTATGATGACTAGCGGGTTACTCTCTGTTGCAACCAGGGCTCGATTCTTCTGAGAACTCACAGGCAGACTGAATACTGGTTCGTCCCTTTGAGGTTCCAAGGCATTGGGTTATTTCTTTGCTGAATGAGAGTCATTCCTGGGGTGTTTGGTCCCCAGAACTTCAGGTGTCTCTAGTACATATGGTTCACACTTTAATCATTTTACCATGAAGAGAAAGCTTTCCTGGAGAGAAACATGAAAGCCATTTCTCACAGAGGAACCTCTGGCAGATGTTGGGCTTTGATGGTGTCTGCCAGTGCAACGCCCCTTCCTGTGACAACATAGCCTCCCTTGAGCTATCAGAACAGGATAGCAGAGAATGGCGAGGTGATGCATTCTTGCAAATTTACCACTTGGGGGCATTGACAAGACCGTGAGTTCAAGGTCAGCCTGGGTTACATAGCTGTCTGTTAGGAAGGAAGGAAGGGAATGAAGAAAGGAGGGAAGGAGAGAGAAAAAGAGGGATGGGGGAAGGAGAGAATGAGAGTAGAAAGACATAATGATTGGAAAATCCTTTAAAGTATGAATATATCAATATTACTCATTTTATCTACATCTGACCCTTTCAAAATGTATTTTATATAAGCCTCATTATGTACATACTATATGTATAATATATAATATGATGATAGAAAATCAATGTAATGTAAAACCAAGTATATTTGTATTGGTGTTTCATGGTCAAAATCTTTTAAATAGATGCTAGATCAAAAAAAAAAAGCTTTGCTGTTAACTCTTCTCAGAATAGTTTGTGAACAGGAGAACATCTTGTTGAAACATTTCAGGCTAGACTAGAGTCATAGAGTTAAAACATGGAAGCCTTATTTACTCCCAGAGGGGTTATACAAAGAACCTTTTCCCTCTGCTTTCAATAGACGTTAGCTACGTATTGTGTCTTAACTTCTCTCTGGGTACCACGGCACTTATAAATGGAACTTAAAAATGGAAATGTCAAAATTTTGGGTTCATGTCTTAATTCATGGAGGAGAGAAAATACGGTAAAATTATACTTAAGCATTACCATTTCAGGGCTGTGAGAGTGACCCTTGTTTTACCAGTGAGTTCAGAGATAACGTCCTGTCTCTCATGAGACTGGGCTGAATGTTCTTGTGGAAAAAAGGTGACTTCTCAATCCAGTGAGGCAGATGTGAGTGGAAAGCCCCAAGAGGTTACTGGTTAATCAAATTTATCTCTCTCATTCATCATTTAGTGACCCTTTGCCTTATGCTACTTGACTGACAAAGTTGGCTCAGTCAAGATTTTTCTGAGATCCGCCTTAGTTATTGGTAATTAATGAGTTAGTGATATTTAACAATTATTTGCAGTATTTCCAAAAAATTAAATTTTAAGAAGTGCTGCAAGATTTATGACCATAAGCCATCAGCCTGATACTCTGTTTCAGCCCGGGAAACTAAAGGATACATTTTGGAAGGTTGTGTCTTCCTTGCCGATGTAAAAGCTAAGAAGATGCTATCCAAATGTGTGAAGTCTGCTCAGCCACCCAAGTACAGCCAATCAGTAGTTGCTAACTGAGTCTCTGTGGTGGAGTCAGAAAGACAGGGAGGAGAGGGAACAGCAGGGAGACAAAGGAAGTAAAGAAGGCTGCTTCTGATGCTTGCCAAGTGAGAAAGGCAAACACGGAAATCTCCAAAGAACTTAGACAGCAGCTCCGGTGATCCAGAAAGCACCCAGGAGGGGTGCAGTTCCTGATCAGAAGGACTGTCAAAGCTGGAGGGACATTCCATCAGACTGTGGAATCCTTGCACCAGAGGTGCTGAGTCAGCAGGTCTGGGGTGAAGAGCAGGCAGCTGCCTTTCTCACCAGTTCCCAAATCAAGTTCATGCTGCTGGTCTGGAAACCAGGGAAAATCTTCACTGACGACTTTTCCATATGCAGAAGGGAGAGGTCTGTCAAGAGTTGAGATGAGAAATCAAGAGGAATAAGGCAAGAGAAAGAGAAAGACACGTTTACAAAAATTCTAAACTGAAGAGACTGGAGGGTGTTTTTGTTTGGTTAGTTTTTGTTTTTTTTGTCTTTGATCTTTGGGGTGCCTGTCACCCAGCTCCCAAATAAATCACACATGGAGACTTATTCATACTTATGAATGCCTGGCCTTAGCTTGACTTGTTGCTAGCCAGCTTTTCTAAATTATGCCATCCATATATCTTTTACCTTTTTCCCTTCCTCCTTTCTTTCCTTCTTACTCCGTGGCTTGCGGTGTAGCTGGGTGGCTGGTCCCTAGTGTCCTCTCTCCTCCTTTTCTCACTCCTCCATCTTCTCTTTTTCTCCTCCTATTTATTCTCTCTGCCTGGCAGCCATGCCAATTCCTTTCCTGCCTAGCTATTGGCCATTCAGCTCTTTGTTAGACCGTTCAGGTGTTTTAGACAAAGTAACACAGCTTCACAGAGTTAAACAAATGCAACATAAAAGAATGCAACACATCTTTGCATCATTAAATGTTCCACAGCATAAACAAATTTAACACATTTTGAAATAATATTCCACAAGAGACTCCATAAGAGATAATGTAAAGAAGTCTTTTACTGCAAACGTAAGAGTTTATTTCCAGATTCCATTCTATCCCACCATTCTATAACTCCTAATGATACTATTATACTGTGTGACTTATTGTAGCTTTCTAGCAAGATTTCTAACATATTATTTTTATTAATTCTTAGTTTTGTAAATGTATTCTGATCATATTCATGTCACTATTTCCTGCAACTCCTTCCAAGTCCATTTCCCCACCTCCTCTTTCATTTAACAACTCAGAGAATCCAGTTTGTATTACTCATATATTCACGGGGATGGGGCCATTCACTGGACTGTGGTCAACCTAACAGTATCCCAGCCTTTAAAGACAGCTGGCTTCCCCTCCCCCAGAAGTCATTAATTTCCAATCGTGTTTCAATCAGTGGTAGGAGCTCACAAGCCTCTCCCCTTCCATGACAGAATATGGACTGCTTGATCTTCTGCAGAAATGTGACTGAAATCACAGCTGGATGAGTTCCTGAGTGCAGGAGTCCTGTTGTGTCCAGAAGACACTGCTTCACCCTGCTCCTATTTTGAAATTTATCCTATGAGCAAATGGGAGTCATTGAGTGCCTTTGAGTAGTGAGAATACATAATTGAAACTTGATTTTAGGACTATCTGATCTATCAGCAACTATCACCTAACTTTTTCTGGGGAGTCTCTTTCTATACATCTCAGACACAGAGCGCAACGACAGACAAAAGACACGATTCCACCAAGTTTAGCTTGGTGAACCATTGAGTGCAATAGGAGTTACTTAAAAGGTGTGAATGAGGGGTTATTTACTGCACTGGCAGCTTACTGGCAACTACCCTATGAAAGACGTCTCCCTCCACCCCCAGCAATTATTCATTGCTTATATATCCTGGGAGAAGGAAGAGAGGAAGCAAACTCATGTTCCTCGGGAGTCTTCTTTCATGAGGCAATGCTAGCAGGCTGGGCCAGTCTTCTGTGGTTCGCATGCAGGTAATCACAGCTGTTCTGATTTCAAGATAACAATGGTCATGTCGGAGGAGGAGGACGGTACAGTGCTGTACACAGCAATATATACCATAGTATTGTACAAGGGGCAGAGAAGCGATGAGTGCAGAAAGGATGCGAAAGAAATTGCAAATTTACTTAAGTTCCTTAAAATTCTAATTGCAGTATATATATTCTATTCTTTCCAAGTGGAGATGCAGAAAAAAAGTGCCTCTTGAGGGGGTTATATTTTGGTGAGAAACATGGCCAGCTTTCCTCCCAAGAAAAAAGACAGAGTATGCAAATACACGGAGTCTGGGCTTTGAACTGCCATTATTCAACCTTTCCTAAAAGTGACAGCATGGAAATCCTCAAGTCTGCTCGGAGTCTGTGCCAATGTGATGGGAGAATCTGCAGATTTTCAGGCAGTAAGTTGATCCGTGGTGGCCTTCAATGCAGGAGTGAGGAATTTTCTGTTTATAGTTTTGACTCCAAAAGGATCCAAATTTGCTCCACCCTGGAAGTGCATCATTAAGGGGGAATTTTCAGTGTTTAAAAATGGTTTATAATAAGATCACATTGAATTTCTTCTCTTTTGCCCCCTCTGTGCAGATAAATGCAATCAATGTGGCAGGAAATCTACACTAGGCAGAAGAATTCTGCTGTGAACACACACACACACACACATACACGCGTGCACACACTTTCATGCACAGATGATTGAGCATTGTCCAGAGATTCTGCTCCTGAGGGAGCCGCCCAGGTATATTTCTTCACAAAGCAAAATAAATGTGCATAAACACACACATACACAAAACTTACGTTGGGAATCTTTGGGAAAGCAGATGAAGGAGGAAGATGAGTTACAAGAGTGAAGACTTGGGAAATGATCCAAAGAAGCATTCATTTGACCATCTATGAGACACCAAGGTAAACCCATGGGCCATGCTTAAAGGAGTCTTGAGCCAACCAGGAGGTAGATCAGATTCAAAAGGAACCTCTGGCATTTCTAAGTCTCCCTCTGCCTTTGTTCTCTTCATTTCCACCTCACTAGGCAGCCCCTCTTTTCTTCTGTGGTTTCCCCCACTTTCTGCTTTTCTCTGTTAGCCACCACTCAGCAATCTCTGAGTAGAATAGTAATTTACTACATGTCCAGGGTTTTGTTTTTTCCAAAATATTTTGCAATACTATCTTATTGCTTTTGTTCTCTGTGGCTAGAGGGTTGGTGGCTTGCTATGACTGTCCCAATTTTTTAAGGCAGGAAAAATAAGGGTAATGGATCAAGTGAATTGGCAGGGATGAAAGCACTGAGACTAACACCCGTTCCTTTTTACCCTGGCAACTGAAATAATGCAGTAATTATTGGGGAAAGAATTGGAAGGCATCGTGCTTTGTGATTCTCTTGTAATGAATGTGGCAACAGACAAGGTGGCTATTGCCAGCTTTTAATTCAATGGAAATTCTGAACATATTTCTGATTTCTTTGCCACACCCCCAGGTTTATCATGCACAAAACGGAGATAATACAATAATTAGTGTGGACCGTACAGTCACTGTAAGGATGAAATAACTTAAAACTTGTCAAATAGAGTAGCATGTGACTTCTAATAGGAACGCGGTGCATTCACAATTATTATAATCAGAATTCATTTTAAGGTGACAACCTCTGTGTTCAAATATCCCAAAAATATATACTCACAATGCCTTGATGAAAAAAAGAATTATTCTTGCTTTTCTGAAAATTTTATTAGACAAAATAACAGGTGGAGTCAGTAAATGAGTGGGCCAGTGTTCTCCCTAGATAACTTGTAAATTAAATTCTTCTCATTTGAAGTTATTTATATTGGGGTTTGATATGCTTCTGGGGTGAAGGGGCTCAAAAGATGCAGATGCTGCTACCACTGCTATCTCCCATCATAGCAAAAGTCATTTTCTGGTCACTATGGATCTGAGACTATATTGTCATCAGGCCTTTCTATAGCACCCAAAATCATCTATGACCACTAAGGCACTCAATGCTTTGTACCATCTTCCATACATAAGCCCTTATTCATGTATTCCCTTCTGTGTTATAAACTAAAATAATTCTTGGTTCTGATTTTTAACTTTCTTGCTCTTTCTGTCCTGTCAAATCCTTTGCACAGTGTCCATGTGAATTTAACTTTCTTATAGCTCTCTCTCTCTCTCTCTTTTGTGGACTAATCTTTTTTATTGATTTTATTCAACTATACATTTTTCTCTGCTCCCCTCCCTTTCTCTCCCTTCCCCCTTCAACCCTTTCCCATGGTCCCCATGCTCCCAATTTACTCAGGAGATCTTATAGCTCTCTTAAGAACATTGTATTTATCTTATCTACTAGGTTTTGTAGAAATTGTCATCATCATCTACCTGGTCTCCCTCAAATCTTCAGTTTTACACATTTATTTATATTTATATTTACATTATTTATTATCATTGTTGTACCAAGGATTGAGCCTAGGGCCTTGTACATACTAAGCAAACCTTCTACCTTAGTTACAATCTCATTGCTTGTAATTTGGGAACATCAACAAGAACAGACAAAAAAATAATAGTTGAAAAAAACTGTTCTCTGCAACCAAAGTAGTAGGCAGGATGTTGTACTGTTCTGCCTAACAAGATAGAATCTTTCAAAAATAACTACTCTGTTCCAGCTAAACAGCATAGAAAGAAACATGGCCTCCTCAAAAAAAGAAAAAAAAAAACCCAAAAACTAAAATGTCACCAGAAAAGGCTAGGCGAGGAGACTAGACTTACAGTGTGCATAGTCATGAATGAGGTCTCTCAGCTTTCCAGAGTGGTGTCAGAAGAGGTGGAAGAGGAAGTCAAAACATTATCCCTGGATGGCAAAATCTTCCACTATCACCTGGTGGTAATTAAGGCATTTTCTCTATCCATCCGCCTGATGTCACCACCAAATGGTAAGAAGACTTTCCATCCAGGAAAATGGAGTCTCCCTCAGATGTCAGCATAGTTTTAGCAGGAAACCTGAATTCCCATCCTTACCTTGTAGGGACAGTGACCATCCCTCCTACTTCCCTTCCAAAGTAATATCAGAAGAAGCTAGCTGAAACTGAAGTTTTAAATAAAATCAACACTTGAGATGGGAGAGTTGTTAGGATTAAAAACAGCTTTCATAAAAATGCCTCACTGGGCAACGACAAATATAATTGAAGCAAGTTAATAAAGCACAAAGTCTAGGCAAAGAGGAGATGTAAAGAAGAAACAAATGGAAATTATAGATCTAAAAATACAATATCCAAAGAATGCACTTAATAAGGGAGTATAAACACAAACATTGAGAAGAAATAGGATATAGCCAATGTAGTTGAAAAAAGAACAGTAAAATATTAAGCAGTGTGGAAAACAGAAAAAAATAAACTAGAAAAATGGTTTGAATTACATTTAAAAAAAGAGATCCAGCATCTGAGTCATGAAAATCTTGGAAGGAGAGGGAAAAACACTGGAGCTGAAAAGTGCATCAATATCTGAAAGAATGGCTAAAGAAAATGCTTTCTTGTTTGATCATTTTATACATGCATATAATATATTTTTATCAAGCCCACCCTCTATTTTGTCCTCTCCAGTTCCTTCCCTAGTCCTCCAACTGCTCTTTCTTAAACCCACTGAGTCCACTTTGTGCTGCCAATATGTGTATGGCTGCAGAACCACCTCCTCCAGGAGCATGGGTAGCCTTTCAGAGCCCACACCCCTGAAGAAAATACATTCTTTCTCTGACAGCAGCCAGAAATCATCAATAAGTTCTCAGTCAGGGGTGAGCCCCTGCCCCATCCATGCTGGGATTTTGACTGACTCCATCTTGTGCAGGTTTTGTGCATACAATCACAGCCACTGTGAGTCCGTGTGTGTGAGGACTCATTTCCAGCAAACGCTATTTCCTTGTAGATGTCTATGACCTCTGAGTCTTACAATCTTTCCATGCCCTCTTCTACAATGATCCTTAAGCTTTGGTGGCAGGGACTGTGACATAGATGTCCCATTTGGAGATAAGCACTGCACAGTCTCTTATTCTTTGCACAGGACCAGCCTGTGGGTCTTTGTATCAGTCACTATGCACTGCAAAAAGAAGCTTCTCTGATGAGGGTGAAGCAGTGCACTAATCTATATATCAGATAAGAATCTGAGGGTAGTTTAATACTATACCCATTTTGCAGAATTATCATATTAGGATCTCCCCTGTAGCTACAACCTAGCCAGCCATGGGTTTTTGACCCAGTTAATGGAACTTGGCATGTGCTCCCTCTTGTGGAGCAGGCCTTAACTCTAATCGGAAAGTGATTGGTTACTCCCATAACAGTCTGGCCACTTTTATGTCAGACCAGAGCTACTGTAGCTCACAGAGTTCACAACCTGGTAAAGTTATTAAAGCTATTCCATGGGAATGAATCTTTCAGCTTGACTTCTTTATGTTCTATGACTCAAGTGTGTGGTGTCTGTAGCAAAACTGTCTTACCATCAAGTTCTGGAGAGGTTTCAAGAGCAATAGCAACAGTCCATAATGTGTGAAAGTGTCTATCGAACCCCACTGGTCAACAATTCAAAAAAGTTGCAACCGATACCTGACATTTCGTTTTTTATTTGATAGCTTTTGGAGTCTGGGGGAGGCACTGCCCCCCCCCACCCCCTGTCATAGGGTAATTCCATTTTTAGGAAGCATCTATAATAGATTTTGTTACAGCCATTGCAGCAGTCTTTAGTATTAGTTAGCCTTCCCCATCCTTTACCGTGCCTTTCCATCTCTCACCCTAAAGGAAGTTCTTTAAACAGAAAGGAAACAACAAAAGAACAAAAATGACAGAGTAAAGGGCAAGTCAATTCATTTTACTTCTCCTTAGATGTTTGAATTGTTTTTAAACAAAAGATACACTGCCTACTGTGTTTCTAAATGAGTGCTGAGAAAATATTTGATGTAATTATATTTATAAATAGGAAACTAGGAATACATAAAGGGAAATAAAAGTTCTGGGCACAGCTGAACTGATCAAATATACAGTAAGTTGATAAATTATGTATCTATAATGTAATAACTAGAGAAATTATGAAAAAACTATATGAGGATATATTCTCCAAAACACTACAAATAAATTATAATTCATATCTAAAAGTATTCAAATAGCCTACATGAAAGCAGGAGTATTTCAAATAGAGTAGAGACAGAAAAAATTTATCAAATGCTATATTCATTCCTTAACATACCCATAATCACATTTCCTGTCACTAGTGAAGAATACCAATCAACAGGCTGTATTATTGAATTAAAAGCATGACAGTATTATGCAGTATTTACAAGAACCTACCTTCAAATATGATGCTATAAGTAGGCTGTTAGTAACGATATATTGTAAAAACAGAAGCTATTACTAAAATAAAACCAAAGTGGCTAAGTTGATATTACATAAAGTAGAAATCACTTTGAAGAAAATACCAGAGATATTGTTTCGCATAGTGAAGAAGGGCCCATCCACCAAAAAGACAAATGAATCTTAAATGTACATATATCATCTGAGAGAATTGAATAATATGAATCTGAAAGACAAAATGGACAAACCTACAACTATTTGGAAACTACAGTGTTTCTCTCTTAATAATTGATATATCATCTAGACAAAAATAAGTTTATTGAATAAGAATTCAATAAACTCAATACCAACGACAAACAAACAAGACCCAATGGACATTTATAAGCTACACTATTCAACAAGAGAAGAGTATGTGTTCTCTGTATGTGCCATATGCCAAAATAGACAGTATTTTGATCATCAAACAAAGCTCAACTCACTTAAAAGAACTGAAATAATATGCAATATGTTGTATAATACTAATGGATTAAAGCTGGAAACCAATATTTGTAAGATACTGGGGGATTCTTCTCACAGTTGGAAGCTAGACAGCATACTTCTAAGTAAAACATGCCGATGATAATTGAGAAAATATTGAAAACATTGAATTAAATTTAAATGAAAATATATCTCAAAATGTGTGAGATCCAGCTAACACTGCGAGAGAAATTTATCACACTAAACACTTACACTGAAAGAAGAAAACTCTCAATTCAGTTACGTAACTACCTGCTTCAAGAACTTAGATAAAGAAGTGCAAAAGAAATCCACAGTAAGCAAAAGGCAGGAAACAATAGATACAGGCAATAGATGTAATTGACAACTGAAAAACAACAGAGAAATCAACAAAACAAAAAGGTTTTTTTTTACTAAAAAAATCAACAAAATTGACGAACTTCTAGCAAGACTAACAAATATAAAAGAATAAAAACACAAATTGCCAATATTAGACATTACACCCTCAGACATCAAAGGGATAACAAAGCAATACCGTAAAAACTCTCCATGCTTAAATCCAACAACTTAGATGATATGTTCTCAAAAAGTGCAAATTGCAATGACTTTATTCAATAAAAATGGATTACTTAAATAATTCTATAACCACAAAAGTGCATTTATAATTGTATTTTTTTGTTTTTTCATTTATTGTTATAGAATTTCATACCTGGGAGCTGTATTTATACCATTTCCACTCCTCCTTCTCTGCCTCCAACTTCTCCTGTGTCTCTTCCATTCTCTCTCAAATTTACTATCTCCCTTTTGAAATTAATATTGATACATATATACATATGCAAACACACACACACATATATAGTCCTAAAAGTTTTTTCATAGCTAAATCATTTCATTTGTGAATATTTCCAAGTGTTTAGAGAATTAAAATGACTCTAGGGCTACGAGGATGGCTCAGAAGGTAAAGGTACTTGCTGTTGAGCCTGCTAACCTGAGTTTGAGAACAAGGGCCCAAATGGTAAAGGGAGACAACCAACTACTCTGACCTCCTCAAGCTTACTGTACCATGCACTGTCCCTATCAGCAAACTACATAATTATAGATGTGGCTGATCCCCAAAACTTTTCAAAGCACTTTAAGCAAATACATAAATCCAAGAAGGAGGCACTATAAATAAACAAAACTCAATCTACTACTATACACAAAACTCAATTCTACTACTATACACTAGTAATGAAAATAAAAACTTAAAATACAATACCATTGACAGCCACAAATATAGAAGACTAAATGTGTTGAAAAAAATACCAAATAACAATCAAACAAGGAGCAAGATATACATAAATAAAAATGCCATGCCCCTAGATTGAATGACTCAGCGCAGAAAAGGTTATCTGATCTTAACACATGGAAAAGCAGGTCTCTTAATATTCCTATCAAAATCACACCAAGAACATCTTTGGAGATATAGACAAAATTATGCTACCAAGGAACTATGCTTACTAATATACATGGGGAAAGTAGTAAGATATATAAATTACTTTCTTCATTGCCCTGATCAAATACTTGACAAGAAGTAACTTAATGAGGGAAGAATTCTGTTTTAGCTCACAACTCAGGGGAATAAAACCCAATATGGTGGGGAAATACTGGCAACAGGAGTGTAAGTCAGCTGGTCACATTGCTTCCACTTAGGAAATAGAGAATGGTGAACATCGATGCTCAGAGAGTTTTCTCTTTTTCATCCCACCTAGGTCTCCAGCCCATTGAATGGTGTCATGTCCATTTAGAATGAGTCTTCCTATAATCAACTTAGTCTAGAAGCTCCCTCGAGGACATGTTCGGAGATTTGTCTACTAGATGATTCTAGATCCTGTCAAATGGACAATCAAGATTAACTATCACAAAGGAATAACCTTAATGTGAATAGTTGCAGGAATAGGTACGGGTTGTTTTAGCAGTGTGGTTTGTTAGAGAGACAGAAACATAGAACCTGGAAACTCACACTTAAGTGCCCAGCTGGTTCCCAACACATGCCAAAACAATCAGAGAGAGAGTCTTTTTCAACTACTGATACGCATGCAATTTGATATTGATAAGAAACAAAAATTAGAGAACTTTGACTTAAACCTCACTTATTACACATAATTTGACTCGAAATAAGTAACAAAGGTATGCAGAATGTAAAAGTGTAGCTAGCACATTTAAGAAAAAACATAAGCATGGTATAAAGTTTATAGGATCTAGTTAAGTAAGACCTTCTTAGACTTGACACCATAAAAACAAAACTAATGAATTGGGCCTCGTATTAGATAGGGTTCTCTTAGGAACAGAACTTAAAAAAAATTAACTAATATATAATATAGATGGGTGGATAGATAGATAGATAGATAGATAGATAGATAGATACATAGATAGATACATAGATAGATACATAGATAGATACATAGATAGATACATAGATAGATGGATGGATATCAGAGGTTGTGGTCGGAATAGTCCAACAATGGCTGTCTTCTGAAAGAAGACAGTTGCCTGGTCCACAAGACTGGATGTCTCAGCAGTCTCAATTGGTGCTGGAGTCCCACTGAGGCCATAGAGAGCTGCCAGTTTTTATTCGACATTGGAATCCTGAAGAAGTACAGTCTAGCAGCAGTAAAGGAATAACTCAAGATAGATGAACTTGCCCGTGAGAGTGAGAACAAGCAGACAGAAAGCCTGCTCACATCATAAAGACAGAGAAGAAAGAAAACACACACACACATACACACACATGCTCGTACACGTGTTCTTAACAAAATAGGACAGAAACACTCAAGGTTCCTTCATCCATGTTCTTTTATGTGGACTGTCACCCGAAGGAGTGGCTCATATTTAGGATGGATCTTCTGGCCTTAAATGATCTGAATTTAGAGTGAGTCTCCCAGCTCCTCATATTATCCAATAAAGAAAAAGAAAAATCAAGCCGGGCGATGGTGGCGCACGCCTTCAATCCCAGCACTCGGGAGGCAGAGGCAGGCGGATCTCTGTGAGTTCGAGACCAGCCTGGTCTACAAGAGCTAGTTCCAGGACAGGCTCCAAAGCCACAGAGAAACCCTGTCTCGAAAAACCAAAAAAAGAAAGAAAGAAAGAAAGAAAGAAAGAAAGAAAGAAAGAAAGAAAGAAAGAAAGAAAGAAAAATCAAGCATAGGTGCGCCCTGCTGCCTGGGTTTCAGTTACTTCTAAATGTAGTCAAGTTGACAACCAAAACTAGATGACACAAGTTCACCCCTTGTCACCCTGACACACAATTATGCCTTTTTAGATCATGTTTAATTTCCAAATGAAAATAAACAAGTCATATTTACACCTAACATGTATAATCACAGATGCAACTAACCTATGTACAACTACGAATGCATTATATATTTTAGAATAAGTATCAGTGTCCCTTGAGGGACATTTTTTTAGTGTATCCTAACTTATGTATGATAAACACTGATATCTCAATTGACGTTACATCATATCATAAAGACAGAGAGAAAAGAAAGCACACACACACACACACACCCCAAACTTGTTCTTAACAAAATAGGACAGAAATACTCAAGTCAATTGCAATCCTTGTTTCTGCAACTGGTCGCATGACCTCAGGGGGCATTTATAACTGACTTCTTCTACTATCCATTCTGTATTTCCTCTACCCCCACAAGCACCTCAGCAGATATTGGCTCTTTTCCTGAAAGAATGAGCCATTCTTTCATTCCTGAAGGATCTATGCCCTTTGCCATCCTGCCTGGATTAGGCTGTAGTAGTTTCCCATTGATTTTAATCACTGGACATGGTAATGCCCTAAAGCAGTGATTCTCAACCTGTGGGCTGTGATCCTTTGAGAGCCAAAGGATCCTTTCACAGGTGTCACCTAAGACCAAAGGAAAACACAGATATTTACATTATGATTCATAACAGTAGCAGAATTATAGTTATGAAGTAGCAATGAAAATGATTTTATGGTTGGGGGTCACCACAATGTGAGGAACTATATTAAAATGTAGGAAGGTTAAGAACCACTGCAAAGAATTTCTTGTACTCCCAACAATCTTTCTTACCTCCATTATGGAGAAACAACTCAATTTCTCCTTGATAATCTGAATCAATCACTTCTCCTAACTTTGTTACTATTTTCTCAGCCTTAAGGACATTAGAAGCCTAAAGCACCCAGGAAAAAGGGAAAGTCTTAGTTCCCAATTCAATGGAATGTTTGTTGGATGAGTGTTCTCTCATATGGAACAAAAATGTCTAGGCCAACAGAACTTAATGTGTCTGAACAAGAAGCAGAAATTTCTGTAGTGAGTCACTAGGGGTGATCATGAGTGGAACTATTCCCTTTTTCACCCCTTGTCTCCTGGGGCCATGGATTCTGGCTATGGGAGAAACTGAACCATATATTGGACTCTGATTCAAAGCATATACTATCTCTGCAGAAGCTTTCCCTAGCCCTCCAGGCTGCTGCCACCTAATTGTCATTGGTTTTCAACTCTTCAGGAAGTCACTCCATCTTCATCAAGAAACCGGCTGCTTCAGGGAACATGGCAGTAGGCAGGCAGGCATGGCAGTGGAGCAGCAACTAAACACTGCATCTTGACCTGCAAGTTGGAAGGAGAGAGAGAAAGAGAGAGAGAGAGAGAGAAAGCGCCTCACATGGACCTTCAATAAAACCTCAAAGCCCACCTTCTCCAAAAATACCACCCTTGTAATTCTTCCCAAACAGTACACTAACTGGGAATCAAACATTCAAGTATTTGAGGCTAAAAGTTTTGTGAGAACTCCATAAGAGAAACATGAGGCAAGCTGTAGCCCGAGAGAAAACCCTTGCAAATTGCATGTCCAACAAAAGGTTCGAATCTGTTATAAAAAGGACTTGAAAATTCTATACTAATAGGCCAATAAATCCAATTATAAAATGGGTAAACAACATGAACAGATATTATGCCAAAGGCAGTATTCATATAGGAAGTCATCAAGTGCAAGGATGTTCAACACCATGACCCACTCTGAAACTGTAAATTCAAATCACAATGAAATACTACTGTACTTAGAAGAATAACTAAACCAAAGAAAGGGAAAATGGTGATGGAACAAAAAAATAAACTAGTAAATAATTGCGAAGATGCACAGCAACCATACACTACTGATGGGAATAGAAAATAACATAGCTACTATGGAAAATATTTTGACAATTACATTTTAAAATGAAGCATGCAACTATCATACAATTCAGAAACCGTGCCCTGGGAACTCATCCCAGAGAAATGGAAACTTATCCCCCAAGCCCCGCAAAAGTGGGTATGGTGTGTATAGTCACTTTACTCAAAATGTCCTAGAATTGAAACCACCCCATAAGTACAACCCCAGGGGAACACCTATACAGAGTATGCTGGTATGAAGTAATGAAATACTGAGGCATACACAAAAGTTTCAACAAATCTCCATGGAATGATGAGATGAGAGAAAAATAAAGCTAATCCCCAAAGTTTAAATGTTTCATTATCTCATTTACATGACATTTTTGAAACAACAATTTTGCAACTTAGAGAACAGGGTGGGGATGTCAGTGGTTACTGGATTAGGTGAAGGGACATAGGTGTCAATATGAAGAGAAATAGGAAGAATCCTATTGATGGAAATTTCTGTATCATATCCATCTCAATCAGAATATTTTGTGATATTGTACTATAGTTTTACCTATTACTGTCAAGAACAAGCACATCCAAGGCACATAGGGTATCTAAGTATTATTTCTTAACTGCATGTGAATCTACAATGTTACTTAAAAGTTCAATTTAATGAAAAAACAAAAAAAAAAACTTATTTTACTTTAAGAATTGTTATCTTCTATGTGTATCGCTCTGTTTCTACAACACTATTCTCTACAAGATGGGAGCCAGTGGTGGCTTGGAGTACTGAGGAAGTGATGGGAAACGATGATTTGAGTCTGTTTTGAAGGCCAAACCCGAAGAAACTGCTAACAAATCCAACATGTGAAGTAAAATGAGGCATCAGATATGACTCTAAAGTTTATTCCGCTCCATCTTGGTGGTGTACTTTTTTAAAAATCTCCTGAGTTGAAAAAGACTGCAAAAGAAACACGTTCATACCAGCCTGGTCTACAGAGCTAGTTCCAGGACAGGCTTCAAAGCCACAGAGAAACCCTGTCTCGAAAAAAAACTGTGGTGGCGCAAATGAATGTAGACAGATTATATAGATATATACAGCTTTAATAAGGAAATAAACTTACAGGACCACAGGTTCCCGCGGTGTACCGGAAAAGCGGAGCAAAAGAAAAGGGCTGCTGGGCTCACGCCCGGCAGATTTATCCGTAAACATTAGCCCGAGGCGAACACGCCCCCAATGGGTGGGGCTATGTCCCTACATCTCCCCCTTTTGTCTAAATAAGATAGAACCAAACCAAATACAACTATATACAATAATAACAAATAATAAATATAACAAACAATATTGAGGACAAAACTTTTGTTAAATATTTTATCTCAAGGAGTCTAAATAACATAGAGAGTAACTACAATTATATAATCTTTAACTCCGTCAAAGATCTGAGAAGGGAATAAATATTACTTAACAATCGAGAGATATCCAAAATGTGCAACAATTGACAGAGACAACTGACTACCTGGGCAATCACCCAAAGTCTCGTTTGCAATGTTGAGTCAACCAACTTTGGCTAAGGCCTAACATAACTGGCATACCATTATTAAAGGCAAGGAACTTTTTTAGGACTATCCTACCCTGTCTTGGCAAGATAAGCCAATCCTGTTTTATCCACTTAGGGATATTTTGTATCTTTGTCAGAAGTTGAGGTATGGGCTTTTCTTAACCCAAAGGCCAGTTCTGCCAAGAAGACAAGCTCCCAGTGGAGTGTCTTTGGTGCTCAACGTTCTCTCGGGAGTAGAGTGGTGTTGCCAGGAGTAATTGTGTCTCTTTGGCATAGAAATTTTAGGTTAGATTAAAGGCCATTTTCTGTAGCTCTTCGAAGAGGCTGAAGATCATACTATCTATACTAAATATAATCTCTATGTAACTAAAAGACCTGATAAACTTAAAAATAAATATGACAAACATATAATTCTCAATACCTATCTAACTTTGAAGACTAAAAGAATAAACAACTGTGCAATATATGAAGACAATGATCTTCAACTGTAAACAATGTCATAGTATCAGAGGTAGAAATGTACAATGTAATATGGTAGATGTATCAATACAATATGGACAAAGTTATAAGCATACTCATACAAAAATAGAGGTAGGAACACTCATATTCAATATTTAACATATCAATATACAAGAAACAGTACCAGTACAATTTTCTATAGACAGTAATTCACAAATACCAATCATCCCAAAAAACCAGTTACCCCCTTCTTCTTCCTCTTCTTCTTTTTTTTTTTTCCAAAAAAAATATCACCCCATCCCCTCAACCCTAAACCAACCATTAAAAGATGTCCCCAACCCTGAGGGCAAACTCTGTTGGGAGAGGGGATGCTCAGTCGGTAGAGCATGAGACTCTTAATCTCAGGGTCGTGGGTTCGAGCCCCACGTTGGGCGCCAAATGTGGTGGCGCAAATGAATGTAGACAGATTATATAGATATATACAGCTTTAATAAGGAAATAAACTTACAGGACCACAGGTTCCCGCGGTGTACCGGAAAAGCGGAGCAAAAGAAAAGGGCTGCTGGGCTCATGCCCGGCAGATTTATCCGTAAACATTAGCCCGAGGCGAACACGCCCCCAATGGGTGGGGCTATGTCCCTACAAAAAACCAAAAAAAAAAAAAAAAAAAAAAGAAACACATTCATAGAAAGTTGAGAGTTTGCTTTGGGCATACTGAGTCTGAGACTCCCAGTAGTTCTCCAAATGGCAATGTACAGTGGTTTTGAGAAAACAAATTATGTAGTCAATTATTATAGGAGAAAAGTAGCCAAGGTCTAAGCCTCATGACTCAGAAGTTTAGATTCTTAAGAAGTGAGGAGAAAGCAGCAGAGCTACTGAGAAACAGGGGTGAGGGAGGTAAGAACACAGGTACATTAGAGTGTTGGAAACCAAGACATAATTCTCCAATGATACATTCCTCGGCAAACCTTTAAATTAGGCGCGTTGGCCTCTCATTTCATGTTCAGCACTTCCAGCTATCTGCATTTGCAGGTCTTCCTCCAATCTGTTATCTTCAGTATTTATCTTTGCTTTAAACCTCCAGCTGAGAAAAATCTACTGATTGTTGGGCACTGGGTTGAGATTGTACCCGGTACCTGTTTTAGTTATTGAGAAATGCACATAAATTCACCCACAAACTCAGTGACTTTAAACAATAACAACCGTTTGCTGTTTCTCCTAGTTTCATGGGTCAGGAATTCAACTCTGGCTTGGTTAGGCAGGTTTTGGCTGAGGCACTGTCAGATGGCAGAGGTGGCTGAAGTTAAAATCATCTGAAAGTTTGTTCACTTGCATAATCTGTACCTGGGCTGGGAAGACCCAACCTATTGCTCCAGGTACACCCCCATCAATCTTGGATTTTCACAATGCACAATATAAATTGCTGGCTATGGCATTTTCAAGCATAACCAAAGTGGTATCCATCACCCGTTGGCTGGCACAGCCCAAGTACATACCAGACTTCAGTGGTTTGGAACCAGAACCAGATGTTAGTTTTCCAGATAGGAGACAGCATTGTACTAGAAAGGATGATGTTATATTCTCGTGCGATAATCCCAGGCAGTCTGTCCTTCTGGAATTCTATTGCACCACAGCCAAAACAACGTTCTTAAACTTACTGCATTCCTCCATATGACATACACCAAACACAATTTATCATATTGACACTCCCCCTCAAGTTCTCTGTGATCCTTGAAAAACCTTTCTAGCATGAGCATTTTTATGTATCTGTATTATCAGATATCCTAGTTTGCCAATGCAGGCAGCCTGAGTTTTGCACTTGTACCATACTAAGTTTTAATAATGTCCCATTTACTGTCAAAAGTGTCTGGGTTGGATGATAAAATTTAAAATTCCACATAGTTGCTTCTCTCCAAACGTATTTTCTGTTTTCAGTTATATTATTTCAGAAGTTGACTGGAAGTTATAGAGGGGAGTAGACAGATGTATCAGCAAGGATTTATGAGAGAAAAGGCAGGATTTCCCATGAGTGCGCGGTCAGGGAAGACACAAGAGCACGATGTAGCCTTTGTCAAAAGAGAATCACACAGAAAATAATTGTAATAGCAACAGTAAGCAGTAAGAGTAACAAGCAAAACATGAAGATCTTTGCTTTACCTGCATCCACTTACTTGACATGCCTGATTAACCAAAGTTATTTAATCTAAACAACAGAGGTATCCAGAGTCCACAACTGCTAGGAGTAAGCTGCCAGAACAGTCCTGTTACCACAAGTTGAGTTGTATGTCTATAAAAGCTTGCTGAGTTTGTTTCCAAGCCTGTGTATGTTTGTGGTAATTAGAATTCTGTAAGCTCATTGGGTGTGACCTGAATTGATTGTTTAAAAGAACATAAAGAGCCTTGAGTCATTGACAGACTTTATTAAGGTATTTGGGGGTGGGGTAAAAGATAATTTGTTTAGATACAACAGATTTAGCTGCAAAAGTTTAGGTAATGTCTAGCAGAGTCAGAACACCAATTTCCTGACAAATACAAGGAAATTTTAAGATGCACCTATTCAGTAATCTTTACAATTTCTGTCTAGGTAGGAAGAATCACATCCTTAAGGTAAAAGTGAGAATGTAACCTCCAAGAATTCCTTACAGCCTGGGAGAGGGCACATGTACCCCGGTTCTGGTGCCAATCAGAATTTGAGACAGGCATGGTGGTACACACCTACAGTCCTGGTACTCAAAGGGCTGTGGCAGGATGCTCTCCACAATTTTGAGGATAGTCTAGGCTACATTAATGAGTTCTAGGCCAACCTAATATTTATAGTAAGATCCCCTCTCAAAAATTTAAAAGATTTAAGTTACAAACAGATAAGTATTTGTGGATGAATTACTTGGTACCAAGAAATGATCTGCATGCTACAAAGACAAATAAATTTGCATTCTTGTAAGGACAAATAAAAAACAAACAGATAAAATTCTTATATATTAAGTGGTGAGATGAACTATAAGGAAACACCATCAAGATAAAGCCAGAAGACAATAAGAAATTGTCAGTAAAAGCCTCTCTGATTCAGTGATATTTGAGCAGAGAGCCTGAAAGACGAGATGAAGAAAGGCATATTGAATATCTGGGCAGGCATGTTTGAAGCAGAGGGGAAAGACAAAGTAAAACTCTAGGGCAGATATCATTCCTGGAATGTTCAGAGAACCTCAGTGAGAAGAATTGTGTCAAATGGAGCAGGTAATGATAGTAGTGGAGAATGAGTTAAGTGAGAAACAGAGGGATGCATTGTTTCGTCATGAAGGACCTTTTTAGTGCAAACACTGAGTTTTTTAATGTATAGGATGTATAGTATGAAAGAGAGAGCCAATAGTGTCCCTAAGGTTTTTGTTTGTTTGTTTGTTTGAAATATTAGAAGGATGTATTGCCATGGGAAGGTAGAGTGTGAGATACGTATTGAACCACCAAAGGAAGATTTTCCAGTAGGAAGGTGGCACACAAGTGTAGAAGGAAAGGTCTGAACTAGACTCTCTCATTATGGAGGCATCAGTATACAAGGTCAAGGGTTTAAATCACCTAGGTAGTTAGAGAGAAAGATAGATAAGAAAATCAAGTCTGGCGAGATACTAAAACTTTGACACCGGGAAGCTGGAGTTTACCAACAAGGATAATATAGTATTTACTGTGCCCTAGAGGAATATAACTGTTAGAATAAGCACATATTATAAAAGGGGACTTTTTAGGATGGCTTAATACAATAGGAGCTTGATTAGCAACAGCTCTTTGTAGACTAGAGACATCAAGGATACATTCGATGTGGCTGCATGCTTCAGCAGTCCTAATCTGGTACCAAAGACCTAGACTATTCAAGAAGAGGTGGTAGCCTTCAGTCCATGTTGGAAAGCTGAGGAAGCTGGATTCTGATGTCAACTAAATGTTGGGAGCTGTAAATCCCCAGATCCTGAATTTTTTGTAAATAACGGGTTGTGCTTGCAGCTGCTCTGAGCATGAGACCCTCAGGAGTTCCTGATGGCAGGGGAGTGGCTTCTGGTGGGTTTGGCTATCATTTAAGGATCCCTATATAAGCTGCCCCTGGACACAATAAAGGGGGCATTTTTGTTTCAAGGATGACCTGTGTCTCTGTTTGTGTGTCTTTGTGTATTTAAATCTCCAGGCCCTTGCCCAGCTTGCGAATGGTCCTGTAGTGCAGGCGCCGCAATACAGGAGTAGTACAGACACCGCAACACAGGAGTAGTACAGACACCGCAACACAGGAGTAGTACAGACACCGCAATACAGGAGTAGTACAGACACCGCAACACAGGAGTAGTACAGGCACCGCAACACAGGAGTAGTACAGGCACCGCAACACAGGAGTAGTACAGACACCGCAATACAGGAGTAGTACAGACACCGCAACACAGTAGTAGTACAGACACCGCAACACAGGAGTAGTACAGACACCACAACACAGGAGTAGTACAGACACCGCAATACAGGAGTAGTATGTACTGTCATGTAGTACAGGCAACTAAGGATAGCAGCAATAAAGCTAGCAACAAGATGAATGTTTTTATTAGTAAGGAGCAAGGGCAGGCAGGCAAAATTAACCCTGCTTTTCTCTTAGACCTTTTTATATCTGTCATTTCAGCAGGAGGCACTACCAATTCAGTTTTAAAAATCTTCACCATTCAATTAATCATTCCAATAATGCCCTCACAGATTCTCCCAGAGATATACCTCATAGCTGATGCCAGATCCAATAAAATTTGCAACCAAGATTAACCAGTGTGGACAGTAAGAAGTCAGGGGAGGATGGAATCTCATAAATCTCCAGAGAAAGAGAGTGGCCAGTCTGTGTCCCTACTGCTCATGGGTCAAGTAGGCTGAGGACTGACGCCTAATCATAAGCTTTGGCAACTTGGATGCCACTAGCGTCCTCAGTCAGTGCAGTTTCAGTGATTTATTTCTGACTATACTATGTTTACATTAGAGACTATAGCTACAGCGCAATCGGCAAACATACTAGATAGCTGAGTCTACTGACTGCAGCTTCCCCTCAAGCTTGGCAGCTGTTGACTGGGCCAAGCCAAGCGCAAGATCTATGTGACCAAAAGTTCCACATCCATGGAACTGGTCAGTTGAGTAACAAGTTCCTAGTCCTGACTCAACTAAGGATGCTTAGTTCTTAAGCCAGTCTCTCCTGCAGAGAGAATCATGGCCCAGTCCTTCAGGGCTACTGTAGGGCCAACAAATCTCTTTTTAAAGTAGCTGAAGGGTACTTCTCAAGCAGCAGACACTAGAAATCTAAGACCAAATGTTCCTTTCTAACCCCAAGTCCACAGATGACATATAGGCAAGCCACCTTGCCTGTATGAGACTGGACACACTTCCTCAAGCAGCCTTGCCTACAGTGTTGGAAACAGGTAAATATTGATGTTGCTCATCTTCCTGGAGTGCTCATTATGTTCATGCTCAACATAGGCCACGATTTTCCCTACTGGGCAGGGCGGGGCTCCTAGGGATACATTAAAGGCAGTTGATAAAATAGCATATTGCCCTCATCTTGGCTGCCTGTTATTATGGGACGAGCATATGGCTGGAGGCTCCCAAGATGCACTGTATATTAGATTAGTATGACCAGGGTCTCCGGGAATATTGCAGGTGTCAAGGAAGATGATGCATTCCAGGCTCAAGCAAAATGAAGCTTGACCACTTTAAGCCTTTGAGGTGTGGTGGTTTATAGGAGATGCCAACTGCTCCCAGGCTGCTATAGTAGGACAGGAGCCTTCATCCCATACTCTACTCTGAAGAGTGGCTCAAGATACCAGGCAAACTACAGCAATGACAAATAGTTCTATGTTTACCTCTGGTGGTTTGGGCAAAAATGGCTCACATAGACCCATAGGGAGTGGCACTATTAGGAGATGTGGCCTTATTGGAGTAGGTGTGGCATTGTTGGAGGAAGTGTGTTACTGGGGGAGCATGGGCTTTGATGCTTAAGCCAGGCCTAGTATCTCACTCTCTTCCTACTTCCTGAAGATCCAGATGTAGAACTCTCCGCTACCTCTCCAGCGCCATGTCTGCCTGCACACTGCCATGCTTCCTCCCATGAGAATGATAGACTAAACCTCTGAACTATAAGCCAGCCCCAGTGAAATGTTTTCCTTTATAAGAGTTACCATGCTCATGATATCTATTCACATCAATAGAAACCCTAACTAAGACAACACACCTTAGGTACCTTGGACCGTGAATTAGCATTTGCCTCCCAAAGTCTTACAACAAACCACAAGAAAATACCCATATACACATGACAAAAGAAATAAAACTAAAACTTAAGAAGATTAAGTGACATCATACAGCTGCCAAACAGGAGACCCAAGATTCGAACTTTGATGTGTCTGGATGCAGCCTTCAAACTTTAGCGAGTCCAAATGTGAATCCTTGATTCCCACCCATTCTGCAGGCTGTTTAACAGGCTTGTCACTGATGAGTCTCCAACCTCTAGCATGGTGCCTGGCACAGAACAGACTTGCAAAGGTCATATTGCCAACATGAGGAAGACAGATGCAGCTTGCCCAGTGTTTTCCAGGTCCACAGGTATGCAGAGAACTAGGGGCAACCCCTGGGCATTCTCAGAGACTGCATTTTTTTTTTCAAATTAGTCAAACGAGAAGGGAACTAGAAACTTCCTATGGTTCTTTTCACTCTGGGCTTCTAACTTTGCTTTTGGATGTGTTGGTGGTAACTGTCAACTCAACAGAATCTGGAATTGCCTGGGAGCTAGGCATATGGGCACACCTGTGGAGAGAACTGTCTTGATTGTGGTGGTGGAAGTGGGCAGGGCCATTCATCGGGCAGAAGATCCCAGATTATATAAAATGGCAAAGTGAGCTGAGACTTGCTATGCCTTCATCCCTCTCTGCTTCTGGATTATGGATGCAACGTGATTGATCAGCTGCTTCAGTCTCCTGATACAGTAACTGCCCCCCCCCCCCCCCATGATGAACTGTAATTTGAACTGTGAATCAGAATAAAACCATTTCCTCCCTTAGGTAGCTTTTGTCAAAATACTTTATCATAGCAAAAGGAAAAGAAACAAGGGCAGACGTGAACAAGAATGAAAATTAACCACCCCACCACACACACCAAAGCCTTCCTTAGCAACAGAATAAGGCTCCAGTGGCCACATGGAACTGGGGCTTTTGAGGCCCTGAAGGCAGAGTAGAACTTCTTTCTTCTGGATTAGGGGTACGTTGGGCAAAACCTGGAGCAAGGAGCAGGAACAATCTAGACATGCTTTTCAGACTAACTAGAAAGAAAAGAGGATGCAATGGAAATAGAGGGGACGAGGAATGACAAAAGCTGTGAAGCCAGGCTCTCCACATCTTATGTCCTCAGGGTGCCCAGCCCTCAGGAGCACCCGTAAGCATAATTTATCCCTCCCCAGTTTGGCTTCTTAGAGGCTGTACTGTGCTATTTGTTCTTACTGGTTTCTAGCAGCATAAGTAGTGGCCTCACAGAAGCTCACAGCACTTACACCAGCTTGCACGAGTTCACAAGACCAAGTTGTCAAATTTTCAGGAATTGTCCAAACTTGTTATTTAATATAGCCATTTTTTAAAAAGTAAAGCAAAGAAGCACACAATCACATACACTTATAATGAAATTACTAAAGTCCCCAAATCGTCATTAATTAATTAGTTAATTAATTAGTTATACTGTGTCCTATATTATTTATGTTTCTGGCCTTTTTCAGTGTCTCTTTTATTTATTTATTTGTTAAAGATTTCTGCCTCCTCCCTGCCACCGCCTACCATTTCCCTCCCCCTCCCCCAACCAACTCCCCCTCCTTCAGCAGTCCGAAGAGCAGTCAGGGTTCCCTGCCCTGTGGGAAGTCCAAGGACCTCCCACCTCCCTCCAGGTCTAGTAAGGTGAACATCCAAACAGCCTAGGCTCCCACAAAGCCAGTACGTGCAGTAGGATCAAAACCCAGTGCCATTGTTCTTGACTTCTCATCAGCCCTCATTGTCCGCTATGTTCAGCGTCCGGTTTTGTCCCATGCTTTTTCAGACCCAGTCCAGCTGGCCTTGGTGAGTTCCTGAAAGATCATCCCCATTGTCTCAATGTGTGGATGCACGCCTTGCGGTCCTGAGTTCCTTGCTCGTGCTCTCTCTCCTTCTGCTCCTCATTTGGACCTTGGGATTTCAGTGTCTCTTGTAGTGTGTGGTGAAACACTCCATACTACATATGGCTATGTGGCTATGTAGCTCTCTTCCAAATTTCACATCAGGCCGGGCGTTGGTGGCTCACGCCTTTAATCCCAGCACTCGGGAGGCAGAGGCAGAGGCAGGTGGATCTCTGTGAGTTTGAGGCCAGTCTGGTCTACAAAGGGAGTTTCAGGACAGGCTCCAAAGCTACAGAGAAACCCTGCCTCGAAAGAACAAACAACAACAAAAAAAACTAAAAAAACAAACAAACAAAAAAAAAACCAAATTTCTCATCAGGTTGATAGTATGGAATCAATCAGGATGAAAGTAATTAACGTATGGAAATTGGCAAAAGTTATCAACTATACTGTTAAATCATTTCCTTCATTTAAGCAAAAATTTATGTGTATTCCTGTCTGTACACTATATGCATATAATACCCGAAAAGGCCAGAAGAGTTAGAGCCCCTGTAACTGGAGTTACACAGCAGGTAGTGAGCTACCATGTGGGTGCTGGGAATCAAGCCCAGATCCTCTGAAAGAGCAGCCAGTGCTCTTAACCACGGAGCCATCTCTCCAGTTCCCAGACTATTAATTTATTTATCAAGAGAACTGTTTGTTTAACATTTGCCAACTTCTCAACAGGCAGAAGGGGATGTACACCAAGCCCTGTCACCCTTTCTCTCTTCCCACCAAGGGATCCACCTATGGCTCGTTTCCTCAGCTCAAAGCAGAATGTCCATCGTGCAGAATTTCCACAAGAGTCTTGTGAAAAAAGTTGAGCGTACTGCCTTCAACTTTGTATATATTCATTACATTTGGAGTTTTACTGATGCGAGGGTAGCTGCGTAAAATGAAATCCCAAGACTCTTTGTGTAGAAAGCAGGGAGAAAGGTACTAAATTACAAGGCCATATTCCCCCTTTTCTCTGTGTGTCTCCGTCTCTTTCTTCCTCTTGTCATTGTGCTTTGAGTTGCTGTTTAATGTTGTAGGAAAAAAAGAAATATATAAATTATTAGCATAAATTTTACCACAGATACTGGGGCTTAATGGCTGTTGGCCCCTCTAACCAACTACCATATTGCCACTACTATAGCAAGATAGAGGCTGGGAGGGAGGTGTTGCTCTGAGGAAGTATATATGGAGATTCCGGTGGGAAATATATATTGAAATTCTGCTGGGAAATGAGGAAACCTTAGAAATCTTTAAACAGGCATATCAGGTACCTGGATAGGGAGTGGGCATGATTGCTACCACCAAGACGTAGCCTCCATTAAACTATAGCAATGCAAGTTTGAAGCAGGATGCCACCACCACACTATGTGCTGGGATACTCAAAATGTGAGTCTGAACTCAAGTAGTGCGATGCCCAGACACTGCTGGGGATGGAAGGCATTTCCCCACTTTCCCTAACAATTCGTCCTGATCCCCATCTTAGGGATTAGAAGGCCTGAGACCCCAAAGATCTGAGAAATGTGTTGTCAACGGCCAGTTCCAGGGAGGAGGGAAAAGAATCTCTATGATGTCAGCATAAGATTCTGTGTTTCATTGGGCTTCATGGACAAAAGTAAAGTTAGAAGAATTTCAAGATGGTGGCAATAGACCATTAAGTGAAACATAGGAGTCCTTTGGAACACAGGGTACTGAATTTGCACACAAGGCACAGAGCCATCACAGTGGTCTCAGTCAGTTGCTTGTTCAAATTCTTACCTCAGGAATTCTCTTTTGCCACCTGAGCATTAGAATTAAAATGGTGCTCATATCTAGCTCAACTCTTCATGCAACGTCAATCGTTGTCCTAATTTCTAGACTCTTACCCATGAGGTCCTAGAATGAGTGAGTTGACTCTCCTTGCCATTGTCACCTGCGCACTCTTGTCTGAATCCACACCATATTCTGTAGTCCATCATGCCATTAAAACCGCTGCTACCATCCGTGCTGGCTTCTCTTTCTTCCTTTGTACAGGCAGGTTGACTTAAACTGCCTGGTGACTACATCAGCAAGGGCATTCCGTGTGACTGCCCTTGTGTCCACCTCTTTCTGAGGTTGAGGATGCAGCTCGAAACAGTCTCCAAGACCCGTTCCACCCAAGGCCTCTCCTCTCGAAAAACACTTGAGCTTTAACGAAGATTAAAGGGACAAACCAAGCTGTCTTTACTTAGACTGCCTGATTTATTTCTCTGTCATCTTGTAATTCTCATCAAAGAGAATGTAGACTCTGTGCAGACTGCAAAATCACATAACCGAGAATGTCCAGCTCTACAAGGTTCACAACATTCTCAAGTTATCATTGCTACAAGATGTTTATCTAGAGACAATAATCTCAGCTGCACATTTTTCAATCGCTATTGTCTACTTTAAACATGCCCTCAAAATTCAAATTAAGGCCAAGAGCGTGTTACTGTTGGTTATAAAACAGCTGGCTTTGAGGTACTTAAATAGCTATCTTCTAATCATGGCTGCAGATAAGGTATTTTAAGACTAGACACATATTTTATTCTCGAAGAGTTTTCTTTGGGAGATGACATCACCATCTTTCTCCCAGGAAAGGAGATGGGTGGCAAATTTGCCGCAGCTCTGCAACAGGTTTCATTTCCATGAAGCCCAGGGCAAAAGTCCATTGTGTTGAACTTTGTCTGGAGCCTCGGCCATATGCAGTGTGTCACAGTTCCACTCACACCGCATTTCCGTGTGGCAAACAAAAGCAAACCAAATTAAAAGAGAAAAGCCACCCTACTTACTAGTCTGCTTTTGACTTTACAATGATAAAGCCTCTTTTCTTTTGCCTTTATCCTAGGAAACGTTCTGCTTGTTACTTGATCATGTCTCTCTCCGGGTTTTAAAACTTCATTTTTAGTTTTGTTTAAAATGTCTCTTCCCCCTCCCTCTCTTCCGCTACTACCCCACACTTATTTAATAGTAACATTATTCTATGGAAGGGTAAGAAAAGATGTCCTGATAGAACTAACACATCTAGTCCCTCAATAAAATAAAAAATGTAAAAATGCTATTGACAAACTCAGTGAAAGAAGTTACCTCATAACCTCGTGAGAACCCTGCTGGTGGAGGATAGCTGCAGATACTGACTGGTCCACTTCCATGTAGGCTTTCAGAGGGCTTAACGTGCATTTGAACTTCTGAAAAGTACACCAAGAGCAGATGCTGGCACAAAATTAAATCTTTTGGGATCCATGTTTTTGTGGGCCTGCAGCTTACAGAATTTAGTGCGTGTGGAGTAGAGGACCTTGCAAATCCTTCAAGATAGCAAGTGCCAAGCTAGTTATGGAAATGAATATTTATTTAGGGTAAGAATAGCGCTTGCAATAAATGTATCAAAAGTCAATAAAATAACATCATAGCTTATATTCGTTAATTTCCTGAAATATCAAGATATGAACTATTTGAATTGCTAGGTTCTTCATGCAACAATACTTTTACTAGTTTTTCCTAAAAATGAAAGAAATAATTCAGCCTGGTGTCCAACGTAGCCAACTGAAATTTTTTACTGTAACTACAATCTGTATCACTGTGATGTCCACACATGTTTTTAATGCTGATATTATTGCTACCAGCTTATGCCTACAAATATAGTTCAAATTGATCCTTTTTTCTCCTGGTTAATAAAAGAAAAAGACAATTTATACACTTATAATAGTGAAAGCTGGCCTTAAATGTATTAGTCTCCTAGGGAGAGATACATAACAAATAAACTCAAACTAGCTGACTTCAAATAATGAAAAAAAAAATGTATTGCCTAGCAGTGTTGGAGGCCATATCTGAAATTGTGGTACTGGCGGGATCCTATATCCTTTGAAAAGTCTTTGCCTTTTCAAGCTCCTAGTGGTTCCTGGAATCTTGGCTTATGGTAGCATCACTCAAAATGAGATTTAATGAACTCATGGGCAATTTCTCCACCTCTCATTATAACAAACAGAAATAAAAATGCTAAAAACTCAAGTCATCTGGGATTTAAATATACATATGACGTCAAAGAGGAGTAGCTAAGGTTCTGGGTAGACATGCTTTATTGCTGAATATCTGTTATCAATACATTTTTGAATGCTCAGAAGAAATCCCCAATCCCTCTTTGCTTTGATTTACTTCCAAGATTTTTGTGGTAGGGGGTGATTGTTGTGGCTTTCTCAATATAGAAACCCCCCCCCAACAAATCACAGATATACATTATTTATAGAAGATTAATTCCCCCAAAACATATTATACTTTGAAAACTCTTAAGGATATATAGTGAAAGCATTAGACAATAGCTTGAAAATTAGGGCTGGAAAATGATGAGTTTTCTATGTCCTTGGGATAAATTGTATTTTAATGCACTATTATATATTATATCACTGCAATTATAAGAGTTTTGTTGGAAGTGTGAATGTTTTATATCATTTATTTTTTCTTTTATTGAAAATAGGTTTTTTTTTCATACAATATATCCTGATTATGGGTTATCCCTTCCTCTACTCCTCCCAGTTCCTCCCACTGTCTCCTTCCCTCCAGATCTACCCCCATTTCGGTCTCTCATTAGAAAACAAACATCTAAGAGATAATAACAAAATAAAATATAATTAGGTAAAATAAAAACAAACACATTAAAATCAGACAAAACAAACAAACAAACAGGAGGAAAAGAGCCCAAGAAAAGGCACAAGAAACAGATAGAGACACAGAGACTCATTCATTTATACACTAAGGAATCCCATAAAAGCACAAAACCAGAAGCCATAATATATACATAAAAGACTTGTGTTGTAATATGAGTGGCGGGGCTGCGTCCCCGGCACCCGGCCGCCCGCATAGCTTATGCCCCAAAATAATTACACGAAAACTGTATTCTTTTCAACACTGCCTGGCCCATTAGTTCCAGCCTCTTATTGGCTAGCTCTTACATATTGATCTAACCCATTTCTAATATTCTGTGTAGTACCACGTGCTGGCTTACCAGGAAAGATCTTTTTTTTTTATCTTTTTTTCATATATTCTTTTTATTTATTTATTTAATTATTAAAGATTTCTGCCTCTTCCCCGCTACCACCTCCCATTTCCCCTTCCTCCCCCAATCAAGTCTTCCTCCCTCCTAAGCCCAAAGAGCAATCAGGTTTCCCTGCCCTGTGGGAGGTCCAAGGACCACCCACCTCCATCCAGGTCTATTAAGGTGAGCATCCAAACTACCTGGGCTCCCACAAAGCCATTATGTGCAATAGAATCAAAAACCCATTGCCATTGTTCTTCAGTTCTCAGTAGTCCTCATTGTCCGCTATGTTCAGCGAGTCCGGTTTTGTCCCATGCTTTTTCAGACCCCGGCCAGCTGGCCTTGGTGAGTTCCCTACAGAACATCCCCATTGCCTCAGTGTGTGGGTGCACCCCTCGCGGTCCTGAGTTCCTTGCTCGTGCTCTCTCTCCTTCTGCTCCTCCTTTGGATCGTGAGACTTCAGTCTAGTGCTCCAATGTTAGTCTCTGTCTCTGTCTTCTTTCATCGCCTGATGAAGGTTAATATTCAGGAGGATGCTTATAATGTTTTTCTTTGGGTTCACCTTCTTATTTAGCTTCTCTAGGATCACGAATTATAGGCTCAATGTCCTTTATTTATGGCTAGAAACCAAATATGAGTGAGTACATCCCATGTTCCTCTTTTTGGGTCTGGCTTACCTCACTCAGGATAGTGTTTTCAATTTCCGTCCATGTGTATGCAAAATTCAAGAAGTCATTGTTTTTTACTGCTGAGTAGTACTCTAATATGTATATATTCCATACTTTCTTCATCCATTCTTCCATTGAAGGGCATCTAGGTTTTTTCCAGGTTCTGGCTATTACAAACAATGCTGCTATGAACATAGTTGAGCATATACTTTTGTTGTATGTTAGGGCATCTCTTGGGTATATTCCCAATAGTGGTATTGCTGGGTCGAGAGGTAGGTTGAACCCGACTTTCCTGAGAAACTGCCACACTTCTTTCCAAAGTGGTTGCATAAGTTTGCATTCCCACCAGCAATGGATGAGTGTGTTCTTTTCTCCACAACCTCTCCAGCAGAGGCTATCATTGGTGTTTTTGATTTTAGCCATTCTGACAAGTGTAAGATGGTATCTTAATGTTGTCTTGATTTGCATTTCCCTGATTGCTAAGGAAGTTGAGCATGTGTCTTTTGGCCATTTGAACTTCTTCTGTTGAGAATTTTCTGTTCAGCTCAGTGCCCCATTTTATAATTAGATTGATTAACCTTTTACGGTCTAATTTCTTGAGTTCTTTATATATTTTGGAGATCAGACCTTTGTCAGTTGCGGGGTTGGTGAAGATCTTCTCCCAGTCAGTGGGTTGCCTTTCTGTCTTAGTGACAGTGTCCTTTGCTTTACAGAAGCTTCTCAGTCTCAATAGGTCCCATTTATTCAATGATGTCCTTAGTGTTTGTGCTGCTGGGGTTATACGTAGGAAGTGTTCTCCCATGCCCATGTGTTGTAGAGTACTTCCCACTTTCTCTTCTCTCAGGTTCAGTGTGTTTGGACTGATATTGAGGTCTTTAATCCATTTGGACTTGAGTTTTGTGCATGGTGATAGATATGGATCTATTTTCATTCTTCTACAGATTGACATCCAGTTTTGCCAGCACAATTTGTTGAAGATGCTCTCTTTTTTCCATTGTATACTTTTAGCTCCTTTATCGAAAATCAGGTGTTCATAGGTTTGTGGGCTAAAGTCAGGGTCTTCTATTCGATTCCATTGATCGACTTCCCTGTTTTTATGCCAATACCAAGCTGTTTTCAATACTGTAGCTCTGTAATAGAGTTTGAAGTCAGGGATGGTAATGCCTCCAGATGATCCTTTATTGTATAAGATTGTTTTGGCTATCCTGGGTTTTTTGCTTTTCCATATAAAGTTGATTATTGTCTTCTCCAGATCTGTGAAGAATTTTGATGGGATTTTGATGGGGATTGCATTGAATCTATAGATTGCTTTTGGTAGAATTGCCATTTTTACTATGTTGATCCTCTCAATCCAAGAGCAAGGGAGATCCTTCCATTTTCTGGTGTCCTCTTCAATTTCTTTCTTCAAAGACTTAAAGTTCTTGCCAAATAGATCTTACACTTCCTTGGTCAGAGTTACCCCCAGATATTTTATGCTATTTGTGGCTATCGTGAAAGGTGATGCTTTTCTGATTTCCCTCTGTGCTTCCTTATCCTTAGTGTATAGAAAGGCAACTGATTTTTTTGGAGTTGATTTTGTAATCTGCCACATTACCAAAGGTGTTTATCAGCTGTAGGAGTTCTTTGGTAGAGTTTTTGGGATCACTTATGTATACTATCATATCATCTGCAAATAACGAAAGCTTAACTTCTACCAGGAAAGATCTTAACCTGCGTCTGTGTCTGGTGGGAGAATCATAGCCACTCACTGACTCGGCTTCTTTCTCCCAGCATTCTGTTCTGTTTACTCCACCCACCTAAGGGTTGGCCTATCAAATGGGCCTAGGCAGTTTCTTTATTAATTAACCAATGAAAGCAACAGATTAATACAAGACCCACCTCCATCAGACTTGTAGGGTTAAAAAAAAGAAAGAAAATAATGAGTAGGATATAATATTATAAAGAAATAAGGCATGGCACAACATTAACGAGATAAAAAACCTCCAAAGTGCCTTTGAGTTTATTTCTTGCTGGTCATAAACTGCTGCAGCCTATGAATAAGTAAGAGTAGTTTGTCCCCCCAGTGAGACTCTCTTGGAAAAATAAAATCTAAATTTCATTTGCTAGTGCTTACCAATTGGGTTTGGGATGGTGGCATGTGTTCACGTCTCTGTTGAGCTCTAGGACCCTGTCTTCAGTCTGAAGGGCTAGTGCATGCTGCCTCAGTCTCTGTGAACTCATTTGGGAAGCAGTCCTGTTAGGTTTAGAAGGTCTTGTTTCCTTGGTGTCCTCCATCTTCTCTGGCTCTTACACCCTTCCTGCCTTCTCTTCCATAGGGTTCTCTGAGCCCTGACGGAAGGGTTTTGTTGGAGACATCCCATCTGGAGTGAGTGTTCTCTGGGTAATGTGTGGTTGTTGGTCTCTGTATTTGTTTTCATCTGCTGCAGGAAGAAGCACCTCTAATAATTGTTGAACAGGGCACTGGACTTTTGAGTATAGCAGAATGTCATTAAGAGTCATTTTATTGTTATTTTTTAGACCAATAGCATTTGGTTTTACCCTAGGTTTCTGGGCTATCAAGACTCTGGTTCACCCAAGCAGCATTGATTAAGGGTTCCGTCTCATAGTGTGGGCCTCAAATTAGATAAGAGTTGGTTGGTTATTCGGACAAGCTTTGTGTTGCCCACTAATGTATCTTGTAGGCATGTCATCTTTGTAGATTGAATGCTTTGTAGCTGAGTTTGCACTTACATTTCTTCTTTGTTAGTATGCAGAGTACATTTCAGTACCAAGAACACTAGTGAAGGCTCTAGGTAGGCAATGGCTCAACTTCTCCGTATTCAATGAATTGTGTCGGTGTTGTCTTCAGCAATAGGGCCTTGCTGTCACTTTGTGAAGAGCAACCTCTAGTCTTGGCAACAGTCTGTGTAGTTTGGGGTTTCCCAGGGAACCTCCTTGACCAATAGATGCAACCCATTCTTGATACTGGAAACCTCATTTGGTGATGGGAGATGTCCACTTGAGGCTCTCTCTTCTTGTTACTTGGAAATTTCAATTAGATCACCATCAGACTGTATATATATTTAGGAAGCTTCTACTATGTTAAGTTTCCATACTACCCCTCAAATGGCCCTTAATGTCTCTCCCTTTATTTCTTCCCTTATCTCCCCTTTTCTTCACCTTCCCTGCTTGATCCTCCTATTCTAGTCACCCCACCTCATCTATCCATAACCGACTATTCTACTTCCCTTTTTGGGGAGACCTATTTGCCTCCCCCACTTGTTGTAGAATATTATTTTAAGGTGTGTTGCTTTTATATTGAATTTGCTTAACTCTATAAAGCTGTGATTCTTTGCCTGTCTAAAATACCTGATGGTCTAATAAAGAGCTGAACAGCTAATAGCTAGGCAGGAGAAAGGATAGACAGGACTGGCAAGCAGAAAGGATAAATAGAAGGGGAGACCTGAAAGGAGGAGCCGAAGAACAAGGCGAGGAGGACGCTAGGGGCCAGCCACCCAGGTATGTATTCAGCCATGGAGTAAGAGTCAAAGGAAGGCATACAGAACAAAAGGAAAAAAATCCCAGAGGCAAAAGGTAGATGGAATGTATGAGCTAAGGAAACCTGGAAAGAAGCAGGCCAAGCTAAGGTTGGGCATTTATAATTAATAATAAGCATCTATGTGTGATTTATTTCTGAACTAAGTATAAGCCCCCCCCCAAAAAAAAACCAAAAGAGTAAAACAACAATCAACTACACCTCATAGTCCCTTACTCTATACCTAACCTCTGTGATTCTACAGATTGTAGCTTTTCTATCACTGACTTAAGAGCTAATATCCACATATAAGAGAATATATAGCATATTTATTTTTCTGAGTCTCAGTTAGCTCACTCAAGATGAATTTTCTAGTTCTATTCATTTATCTGAAAATTTCATGATTTAATTTTTTAATAGCTGAGTAATATTTCATTCCATAAATGTACCACTTTTTAAAACATCCATTCATTCTGTTGAGGGACATCTAGAATGTTTTCATTATATAGCTTTTATAAATAGGGAGCAATGAACATCATTGAGCATGTGTCCTTGTAGTAGGATAAACCATCCTTTCGCTATATGTCCAAGAGTGTTATAGCTGAATCGTGAAGTAGATCTATTCCCATCTTCCCAAGGAACTGTCACACTGATAATTACCATAGTGACTGGATAAAATTGCAGTCTGATCAGCAATGGAGGAGAGTTCCCTTTTCTCCACATCCTCACCGACATGAGCTGTCACTTGTGTTTTTGTTCTTAGCCATTCTAAGAGGGGTAAGGTGAAATCTCAAAGTAGTTTCAGTTTGAGTTTTTCTGATGGCTAGGGATGTTGAACATTTCTTTAAGTACTCCTTGGCCATTTGAGTTTCTTTTGAGAATTCTAGTTTAGATTTGAACCCCATTTTGAATGGGTTGTTTGTTTCTTGAAATCTAGTTTTTTTGTGATGTGTGTGTGTGTGTGTGTGATATTAAAATTACGTCGGATGTGTAGTTTGTAAATTTTTTCTCATTCTGTAGGCTTCTTCTTTGTCTGAATGATAGTGTCCTTAGTCATACAGAAGCTTTTAAGTTTCATGAGGTCCCATTTATTCATTGTTAATCTTAATTCATATATTGATGATGTTCTGTTCAGAAAGTCTTTTCCTTTGCCAATGGGTTCAAGGCTATTCTGCAATTTCTCTTCTATCAGGTTCAGTGTATCTGCTTTCATGGTGAGGTCTTGATCCATTTGGAGTGAAGTTTTGTGCAGGGTGATAGCTATGGATATATTTGAATTATACTACATGCAGATATAGTTTGACTAGGACCATTTGTTGAAGATGCTGTCTTTTTCCCCACTGTGTATTTCTTGTTTCTTAATCAAAAGTCAGATGACCATAGATGTGTGGATTTATGTCTGGGTCTTCAATTAAATTCCATTGACCAACATGTCTGTTTTTGTGCCAATACCATACTGTTTTTATTACAATAGATCTGTAATAGAGCTTAAAATGAGGGACAGTGATACCTCCAACAGTTCTTTTATTGTTCAGCATTGTATTATCTATCGTGTGTGTGTGTGTGTTTCCATAAAAAGCTGAAACTGTCCTTTAAAGATCTGTGAAAAATTGTCTTGGTGGAATGGACAGTTTTACTATGTTAATTTTACCAGTCCATGAACATGGGAGACCTTTCCATTTTCTGATATCTTCTTCAATTTCTTAGAGATTTTTTAACCATAAAAGTCTTCCACTTGCTTAGTTAGAGTTACCCCAAGATGTTTTATATTCTTGAAATTAGTGTGAAAGATGCTGTATCCTTTTGTTGGTTTCTTTCTCAGTTCATTTGTATATAGGAAGGGTACTAATTTTTATGAGTCAATTTTGTACCCTGATCCTTTTTTGAAAGTGTTTATCAGCAATAGAAGTTTCCTGGTAGAATTTTTGGGGTTATTTATGTATACTATTATATCATCCGTAAATAGTGATACTTTCCACTTTATATCCCCTTGATCTCTTTCAATTATCTTACTACTCTAGCTAAAACTTCAAGTACTATATTGACAAGGTATGGAGAGGATGAACAACCTTGTCTTGTTCTTGATTTTAGTGGAGTTACTTTGAGTTTCTGTCCATTTAAGTTGATGTTGGCTATAGACTTTCTGTAAACTGTCTTTATTATGTTATGTCCCTTGTGTCCCTGATATCTATAGGACTTTTATCATGAAGTGGTTTTGGATTTTGCCTTCACCTCTGTTTCATTTGATACAAGTTCTTTCTCTAGGAAACTGTTTGTGACTTTACCCCTAGAGATACAAAAAAAAGCTTGGATCACTAAACCATCCTCAGAGAAAATTCCATGGGCATCAACAGGTATAAGCGCCCGACACTTATCCCGGGCCTGGAAGTGGCAGCCTCCAGATTTTACATAACCACTACTTCTCACTTTGACCTAGTCAAAGAGATTCTCTTTAATAAGCTAGTATTTGGCAAACATACCAATATGGATCACTGGATCATGTATCATCTATTTTCCTCCCACATCTTATGCTGGTGGCCATGGCTACCACAATGCTGTAGTCCCAGCTACCTGGGAATGAAAGTGCTTAGAGAATACACAATTCTGCTGCATCCTTCTTCTCTTTTTCTACATTTATCAATTACAAACTTCTAGCTTAGCTAACCACACAAATGAAGTTAACACACAAATTCCCATTCCCCCTCTTAGAAATCATAGCCCCTTCCTTTATTTACCTTACCCAGGCTTCGCAGCCCCCTCTGAGACATAAATAAACTAACAGGTGCCCGAGTTAACAGGCACCCACTTTGTCAGCCTTATCTGATTTCTTGGCCCTGCGAATTGCATGCCTGGTATCCCTGTTGTTGCCAAATAATTGTTCATTGTGTGTGTGTGTGTGGTATATAAACTGGAAACCTTGTGGGATCAAGACAACACAGAGAGAGAATATTGAGATAACATGGAGAACATTGAGAGAAGAGCATTAGAGAGAACATTGGAAGAATAAATGGGACATGATAAGAAGACTTATATGAACTTATTCATTCATTACACGCTCAGACCCTGTTAGTCAGTTTTCACTTGCTGTAAGTGTTCCTTCGGGATCTTGAGAGATATAGAGGGCTGAAACCTCAATAAACCTCAATATAATTGCTTATCTGACCTTGAGATAACTTTGGTAGGTTGTATATATTGAGAAAATTGTCTATTATATTATAGTTGTCAATTTGTGGAGTACAAGTTGTTTTTTTTAAGCACAGTTATACAACTCTTGTATTTCCTTGCTGTTTGTTGTTCTGCACCCCTTTTCATTTCTAACTTTGTTAATTTGGATAATTTATTTCTATCTTTTAGTTAATTTTGCTAAGGATTTGTCAATCTTAATCATTTTTCCAAAGATCCAAAGTTTTGTTTTATTGATTCTTTGTAGTGTGTTTTGTTTGTTTCTATTTTATTGATTTCAGCACTGAGTTTGAGTATTTCTTGCCATTTACTCTTTGGATGTGAATTCTCCCTTTTGTTTTAGAGCTTCCTGATGTGCTGGTAGATTACCAGTATGCAATCCCTCCCATTTCTTTTAGTGGGTACTTAGTGTTATGAACTTGCCTTAGAACAGCTCTCACTGTATCCCATCCATTTAGGTATGTTTTCTTTTCATTTTCACTCAATTCTAAAAAGTCTTTTTTTTTTTTAATTTCTATCTTGACCCATTTTTCATTCAGTAGAGAGTTGCTCAGTTTCTATTGTTCTGTTGTTATTGTTGTTGATATCCAGTTTTAATCTGTGGTGGCGAAATAGGATACAGGGTGATATTTTTTCTTGTATCTGTTGATATTTTCTTTGTGTCCAAGTATGTGGTCAATTTTGTAAAAAGTTCCATGAGGTGCTAGGAAAAACGTATTTTCTTTTGTGTTTGGGTGAAATGTTATGTAAATATCTGCTAGCTACATTTGGTTTGTGATGTAAGTTTGCACCAACATTTCTCTATTTAGTTTTTGTCTGTATGACCTGTCTATTGGAAAGAGTGTGGTACTGAAGTCACACACTATCAGTGTGTAAGTGTCGAATATGTGATTTAAACTGTAAAGGTTTTTGGTTTTTTTATGAACTTGGGTGCCCTTGTGTTTGGTGCATAGGTGTTAAGAACTGTAATCTCCTCTTGGTGTTCCTTTAATGAGTATTTCCTTCCCTATCTCTTCTTTTTTTAATAGACTAGTTTTGATTTGAAGTCTGTTTTATCAGCTATTAAAATAGCTGTGCCAGCTTGCTGTTTCAGTCCATTTGCTTGGAATATTTTTTCTACCCTTTTACACTGATGTGATGTCTACCTTTGATGTCAAGGCATGTTTCTTGGATGTAACAGGATGGATCCTATTTTTGTACACAATCTATTAATCTGTGTCTGTTGGGAAATTGAGACCACTGATGTTGAAAGTTATCAATGTTCAGGGTTTGTTGATTTCTATTATTTTGTTGTGGTGGTGTTTTTCTTTTTCTTTTTTTGACTTGCTTGTCTGGGATTATTTATTCCTTGTGTTTCTAGGTTCTGGTTAACCATTTCAGGCTCAAAATTTCCTTGTAGTGACTGCTGTAAAGCTCTATTTGTATATAAATATTGCTTAAATTTTTTTTATCATAAAATGTCTTTATCCTTGTCCATTTACTGTGATTGAATGTTTTGCTGGGTGTAGTAGTCTGGGCTGGAATCTGTGGTCTCTAAGAGTTTGTAGAATATCCCCTTTGAGAAGTCAGGTTTTATTCTAATGGTTCTGCCTTTGTATGTTACTTGGTCTTTTTCACTTTCTACTTTTAATATTCTTTGTTTGTACTTTAGTGTTTTGATTAATAGGTGATAAGGGGAATAACTTTTCTGGGCCTATTTGGTGCTCTTTATGCCTCTTGCACTTTGATAGGCATTGAATAATCTTTTTCTAAGATTTTGTTGAAAATATTTTCTTGGTTGTTTCCAGGTTCTGGCTATTACAAACCTAGATGCCCTTCAATGGAGGAATGGATGAAGAAAGTGTGGAATATATACATATTAGAGTACTACTCAGCGGTAAAAAACAATGACTTCTCGAATTTTGCATGCAAATGGATGGAAATAGAAAATACTATCCTGAGTGAGGTATCCCAGACCCAAAGAGAGGAACTTGGGATGTACTCACTCACAATTGGTTTCTAGCCATAAATAAAGGACATTGAGCATATAATTTGTGATCCTAGAGAAGCTAAATAAGAAAGTGAACCCAAAGAAAATCGTATAGCCATCCGCCTGGAAAGGGGAAAAGGGGAAGTAGACAAGATTGCCGGGCAAAAACTGGGAACTAGCGGGTGAGGTGGCTTGGGGCTAAGGGGAAATGGGATGAGAAACGTGAGAAGGGGAGGATGGGAGGAGCTTGAGGGATTGGGATGGTTAGGATATAGGAAGGATGGATACGGGAGCAGCGAAGTATATATCCTAACTAAGGGAGCCATCTTAGGGTTGGCAAGAGACTTGACTCTAGAGGGGCTTGCAGGTGTCCAGGGAGATGTCCCCAGCTGGTACCTTGGGCAACTGAGGAGAGGGAACCTGAAATGATCCTATCCTATACTGATGAATATCTTACATATCACCTTAGAACCTTCATCTGGCGATGGGTCGAGATAGAGACAGAGACTCAATTTGGAGCAACGGTCTGAGCTCTTAAGGTCCAAATGAGGAGCAGAAGGAGGGAGAACATGAGCAAGGAAGTCAGGACCACGAGGGGTGCACCCAATGTGACATTGAAACTGATTTATTGGGAACCCACCAAGGCCAGCTGGACTGGGACTGAATAAGCATGGATTGAAACTGGACTCTCTGAACATGGCGGACAATGTAGGCTGATGAGAAGCCAAGGACAATGGCACTAGGTTTCGATCCTAATACATGAACTGGCTATGTGGGAGCTTAGCTTGTTTGGAAGATCACCTTCCTGGACGTAGATAGAAGTGGGAGGACCTTGGTCTTCCCGCAGGGCAGGGAATTTGTACTGCTCTTCAGTATCGAGAGGGAGGGGGAATGGAGTGGGGGGAGGAGAAAAGGAGTGGGGATAGGGGGAGGGGAGTGGGGGAGGGGCAATATTTGGGAGGAGGGGGAGGGAAATGGGAAACGGGGACAGGTGGAAATTTTAATTAAAAAAGAATAAAAATAATAATAAAAAAAAGAAAATATTTTCTTGGCCTTTGACCTGAGTTTCTTTTTCTTCCTCTATCCCTATTATTTGTATGTTTGGTCTTTTCATAGTGTCCCAGATTTCCTGTATGTTTTGTGCATGGCTTTTTTTAGATTTAACATTTTCTTCTACCATGTCTTAATTGTCTAAGATTCTGTATTCCATCTCCTATATTTTGTTAATGAGGCTTGCCTCCTAGGTACTCATTCATGTTCCTAAATGTTTCATATCCAGATTTTCTTTCAGTTTGTGTTTTCTTTATTGATTCTACTTCCACTTTCAGGTTTTGAGCTATTTTTATTAATTTCTTTCACTGCTTGTTTGTTTTCATAGATTTCTTTAAGGGGTTTATTCATTTCTTCTTTAAGGACCTCTATCATATTCATAAAGACTTGTGCTTCAGTTACATTGTATTTATCATGGCCTACCACAGTAGTATTCTAGTGGAGACATGCCATCTCAGATGTTATTGTTTTTTTTTTTATGCTGGCATATACACATCTGGGTTTGGGATGATTGCAATTCAAGATGCTGATATCTGGTTTTGTCTTTGTTGATTTTGTCTTGTTCCTTGATTTCTGTTGCCCTTTCTGATTCTTAGAATAGTGTTTGTTTCCTGGTAGGAAATTCTTTTGGGATCCTGACTGTGTATCCTATGGGGCTTCGAGGTCTAATATTTTGGGGGGCATTTGGAGCTGACACTGAGTGGAGATGGGATAGAAGGGAATAATGAGGGAGGTCCATAGGAGGAAAGAAAGCAGGGTGGTCTACCAGAACGTACTTAGTCCCTGGAAATGGGAATGGAGAGTGAGCAGAGGCCATAACAGGTAGTTTGCTACAGAACTAAAGATGAGACTCAAGATTGCATTTGGAGGAGAGAAGGGAGAGTGAAGATCTGAAACTCACAAACCTACTTTGCTGGTCTACTGCTTATCTGGTAGGCTTGACTGGCAGGTTCCCAGGGAATGCTCACTTAGGGGCTGGGACAAAAGGATGAGTGATGTGGAATATCCTTCTGTATATGTGCTGCTTTTATTGGTTGATGACTAAAGCTGTTACAGTCAATGGCTTAGCAGAGTAAAGCCAAGCAGGAAATCTGAACAGAGATATATATAGAGAGAGTAGGCATAGTCAAGCAGTCGCCAGTCAGCCACCAAGGAAATAAACATGTGTAGAATATGAGGCAATGCCATGGCCACGTGGCAATACATAGACTAATAGAATTGGGTTAATTTAATATATAAGAGCTAGCTAGAAATATACCTAAGCCGTTGGCCAAAGAGTGTTGTAATAATATAGTTTCTGTGTGATTATTTGGGTCTGGGCAGCCAGAAAAGGAAAGTGCAGACTCCATTTACAGATGAGAGGGGAGGAGGGTTTGAAGAGAAGATGTGTGTGATCTGATGGAGTTGGTGACAGAAGAGGGAAGTCTTCAGCTGGGGGTGAGACTAGAGTATTCGATTTGGAGGGGAGGAGGAAAGGTGAAGATCCAAAGTTAGCCAACAAATTTCTCTGGACCTCTCTTTGTCATTTAAATATGCATTTATTTATATATGGCAATTTGAATGGTATATAAGCAAAATTAGATAAAAATGAAATTAAAATAGAAAATACGAAAAATAATAGAATTTTAAAACCTATATAGTTTCTGAAAGCAAATAGCCTAAAGCAACTCAGATGATTGTATTGGGTCAAAGAGACATGACCATTTTTATTTAATGTATCGGTATTTCAGTAGCAAACAGAAAAAAAAAAGAAATTCCTTACAAGAAACATGTTTTTTGGTAAATTTAAAATTTCTCCCAAGCAACGTTAATGGTACATAAAAATTATTCCATAAAACTACTTATACACTTTGTGAGCAATAATTAGGATACAATGGAAATCATATTTCCATGCTGAATGGTTCTGAAAAATAACAAAAAGGCGCCTTCTGGCTTTTCTCAGTTTATTCAGAAAAATTCTGGTAAGAAAGAAAGAAGAGGTGGGGAAAAACTAGGATTCTATAATACAAACAAGGCACATAAGCCATTTTCTTAACTTCACACTATTTAGGAGAATGACAAAACACCAATTGCCATAAGATAGTCTGTCTTACAAATACGGAACATTTCCCATTCAAGTAGGTATCACAGACATTTTGGGTAAGTCAGCCAAATCTGGTAGCAATAGCATGTAAATTAAAGTAGCAACCTTCCCCATCCTGAGTATTCATCCGTTGTGCCACTGACACATTGAAAAAAGGATGCCAGACCTTCTCCTGGCATAAATCTCGTGCCTGTAGCCTGCTGTGAGAAAAAAAAAAAAAAACAACAAAAAAAACAGCACCACTTGCAGTATGCAGGGTTCCTTTGTTGGTGGCTTGCACATGAGCGGAAGAAATAACATACCATTTGGTATCCTTCAGGGAGGTCTGTGAGCAGACTTATGCTGTGCTGCTTTTTCAAGCTGCTCAAGATGTGCATGTGCTTTCTGCTGCAACATGCAAGTGGCGCATAAACAAACCTGTTCTGGTTTCCAGGAAAAAGCAATTATCATTTTACGATAATCATCCTATTTGTCTCAACCCAAATGCTTTGGAAAATGAAGACTCGCTGCTTGTTAGGGTGGTTGGTAAGAGAAAATTTTGACCCCTAGAAGTGCTGTCCACATGCTCACAGCCCTAGGCTGTGACGTTCGAAACTAATAATTGTTCTTCTTGTATTCCCACATCCTTGCCACTTCATTGCATTCCGGCTTGGCTTCCACTTGCCGGAACATGCACTTCCTTGCCTTTTCTGGCCTCTGAGGTCTACATTGTTCTCTCATATGATAGGTTGGAAGTGCTAGGAAATGAATGCCAGTTGCCTGCAGTGATAATTGGCTTGATATTGCCCCCAAGTATTGGCTGCCTTTGCTGTCTTGTTTCTCTTTTGTGCTTCTCTATATGGTGTTTCCTCAGAGCAATTCTCAAATCAGCCATGTGCACTTGTGTCTTTGTGTTCAGGTTGGCCTCTGGAGGAGCCCAATTATCTTCTCTGAGAAGCCACGGGAACATGAGATTTTGACAAGGCTCAGGATGACAGTGTTTCAGATACATTAGAATACTGGATGAACAGAGCATACACTTCCAGTTTATTGCATGCCTTATAATTTTTTTTTTTTGCATTCTAAGTTAACCTCTTGGTCTTTAGTGTCTCTTTCATCCATTGCGCATATCGACCACTGTAAAGTTCTCATAGATTTCTATAAGTTCTCTCGTGCCTAAAGATCAATAGTCTGCTCCCAGATGATGGTGAAGCCACTTAGACCCAAGAAACAAAGCAAACATTTGAGGGAAAGCACAGAGAGAGGAAGCTGAACTGTGCCTGGAAGATATGAGTAGCGCTAAGGCTATGATGGACTTAATATTAATCTGTTTAATTAATTTAATTTATATTATGCTTAATTTAATTAATATCTGTTTGGGGATGTACAATGTTACACTCTTTTCTTCTGGCTAAGAGTGATGGAGGGGATACTGTTTGCTTTGAAACCTGTGGGTTTAAGAAGATGTGTAATAGCTGTCCTTTTTGTGCCTGAATTGCCTTTACTAAAACATCATATCATCCATGTTTATCCATATTATCACAAATAATATGATTTTATTATTCTTATAGTGGAGTAGTTAACAATAATGCTTTGTATATTTTCAAATAGAAGGATTTTGAATGCTCTACTGTAAAAAAAATTTAAGTGTAGGAAATGAAATCTATTCTAACCTATCCATTAGATCATGTATCAGAACATCATAATGTACTTCATAAATATGCCCAATTATGAGCCAATCAAAAAGTAAAATAAAACAGTGATGGGGGAATGGTTCTAGGAATAAGAGCACTTATTCTAATTCCAACACTCACATACAAGACAGGCATGGTTGAATGCGACTTTTGGTGGTTTGAATAAAAATAGCACTCATAGATTCATATATTTGATTGCTTAGTCACCATGGAGTGGCACTATCTGAAAAGGTTAGAAGGATTAGCAGTTGTGGCCTTGTTGGAGGAAGTGTGTCACTGGGGGCAGACTTTGCTGTTTCAAAAGCCTATGCCAAGCTCAGAGTCTCTCTCTCTCTCTCTCTCTCTCTCTCTCTCTCTCTCTGTGTGTGTGTGTGTGTGTGTGTATGGATCAGGATGTAGCTCTCAGATACTGCTCCAACATCTGTCTGCATGCCACTCTGCTCCCTGCCATAATGTTAGTGGACTAAACCCCTGAAACTGTAAGCAAGCCAGTCCCCAATTAAATGCTTTCTTTCACAAGAGTTTCCTTGCTCATTGTTTCTCTTCACAGTGTTAGAACAGAGACCAAGAGAGAAGTTGGTACCAGAGGCTGGGATTGTCATGACAGATCTGTTTGTTGGAGAAATATTCCCATATTATTTGGGGACTTTGAACTACACTAATAAGAGCATAGAAGATAGTGCTGAGGGTGATGCATTTTGAAAAGTTCAAGAAGTTTGAGAGGGGAAGATATTAGTAAGTGGACTAGAAACAATTCTTGTGATATTTTGGCAAAGAATGTGGCTGCTTTCTGAGTGTAGTAGAGACAAGCACATCTTGAGAGATTTATGGTCAGACATATTAACTTCTGTTCCAATAAAAGATCCTGTCTCAAGGTAATAAGGCAAAGGTCAATAAAGAAAGACATGACCTCTGCATTTGGGTGCATGAGTGTGTACACATTCATGTGAATGCAAAAATTCCCCCACACAAAATACACACAAATAAATAGATAAATAAAAACCATAAAAATGTGAAAGTAAACACTATCTTTACTACTAACATATCAAATCTTTACTGAGCACTGAGAATTTGGTGAAACTCTTTGCAGTGCTTTGCATGTATTCATTTATTTAATCTCCACTAAATTCTAAGAAGTGGGCTGCTTTTGTACACTGTAAAGATTTATCACTCATATTGGTTTAATAAAATGCTGATTGACCAGTAGCCAGGCAGGAAGTATAGATGGGACAACCAGACTAGGAGACTAGGAGAATTCTGGGAAGAGGAAAGGCAGAGACTCAGTCACCAGCCAGATGCAGTGGAAACAAGATGAGAATGCCTTGCCATATGTGATGTGGGATTCCCCTCTCTATGCTGTGAATACTATTGGCTAATAAAGAAGCTGCTTTCAGTCGATGGATTAACCGAGTAAAACCAGGCTAAGAATCTGAACAGAGATGTAGAGAGAGAGAGAGTAGGCAGTGTCAGGGAGAAGCCATGTAGCCACCAGAGGAGAAAGATGCGGGCCACCAGATGGAACCTTGCCATTAAGCCACAGCCTTGGAGTGCGATACAGATTAATAGAAATGGGTTATTTTAAGATATAAGAGCTAGCTAGCAATATGCTTAAGTGATTGGTCAAGCAGTGATTTAATCAATACAGATTTCTGTGTGATTATTCCAGGAGTCTGGGCATCTGGGAAATAAACAAGCAGTCTCCAACAACACATGTGGCTAAACATAGACAAAAATTATGGGTTAATTTAAGTTGTAAAAACTAGTTAATAATAGGACTGAGCTACTAGGACAAACAGGTTATAAATATAAACCTCTGTGTGTTTATTTGACACTGAAAGGCTGTGGGACTAGATGGGATAGAAACTTCTGTTTAAGTAGGCATCATTCTTAGCCCCAATTTTATGCATTGGTGAGGTCAAAAAACAAATGGGAGGATTCTTGACCTTGTGCTTACACATGAAAGGGAAATAAAGAAATGGAAGTTGGGAGGATTCATGAAAACTTGACTGGAGTATAAGAGCCTCTTTGTTGGGAGCCTGTCATTGCCCACATTTTATGACTCAAATGTCCTCCTGTTTGGGTCATCTATCAACTAACTGCCTCACTTTCTAGTCTGCTGATCCTGTGGGGGCTGCCAACTGAAACTCAGTCATGGTTGTGGCCACTAGCAGTTCCTTCTCAAAGTCTTTACTGCTAGCTTTCTCATGGGCATCTTCTCTTGTTCTTCCACTCCTTTGCTCAACTATCTTGTAATAGTAGATGACTGGGTGGATCCAGTCATTCTCCATCAGTTCCATTCCTGTTCAGTTTTTACCCTAGACTGCTTCTTGGTTTCTTGATACCTATATGTGCTGTCTTTTAAGTAATTTTAACTGCCCGGGCTGTTGCGGCCCACAGATGAGGTCATATGGTAACAGTAGCACAACTTCTTAGAGAAAAAAATTGAGAGTCAGGCATGGTGATGCACACATTTAATCTCAGTGCTGGGGGTGAGTGGGAGCAGAGGTAGGCTGATCTCTGTGAGTTTGAATCTGGCCTGCTGTACATAGTAAGTTCCAAGCCAGCACTACACAGTGAGACCCCATCTCAAAAACAAAAACATAATAAAACAAAAAACACTTGAAATCAGGGGACATTCAGGGGTGCCCTCCAGTTGTGGCTGATGGTAAGAGGTCGAAAACATCCAACATCAAAGAAGATTACTGAAAAATGTCAGTGAATTTAAAGAAGATTGTCTTATTTGGCTTTTTTCTCTTTTTTCAATCAGCTTGTGTATTTGAGAATCAATTGTTCTAGAAAATCTGGAGCAGGTGTAAAGCAAGTAGCTGTCTTTTTCTACTCCAGGTATACAGGATGCAGAGAAAGGCTGTTTTGGGGGTCACTCAACAAAGGATATCTAAATCTTGTACATACCTTGTGACCTAAATTGGATCTTGGAAAATGCCTTAGGCTTTTAAAATGGTTGATAAATTAACTGACTTTTTAAAAATGAAGACTAAAATCCACAACGACAAGTATGTAAGTCATAAGTGTACAGTCCACGGACATTGTACAAAGTAAACAATCTGAGCAACCACCAGCCAAATCAAGATAGACAACAGGAGGCTTTTCTGAAGTCTCTGAAAGTACTCATAACCGATCTATAGTTCATAGGTTATAGGAGCACAAAAGACAGTTTTGAAACAGTTATCCAGCAGCAACAGTTTTGAATAAACTGAGTCCTAGAATGGGCAAGTGTCATGTGTGAGGCAATGCAGCTATGGAGCATCTGGGTTTTTTTTAGGTTGTTTTTTTCTTCCTAAAACATCACGTAGTTATTTCTGTTGCTTAATTAAGTTAATGCTTGTGGCTAAACAATTCTGCTTCCTCACTGCTCTTGTGTATTTGTTTTATGTGCTGTTCTGATTTTTCTTTTCTTATTCTGTGCTCACCTCAAAGTAATAAACCTACAACTAGGATTTTTTACCCTAAGGTCTCTGTGCCTGATAGGAGAGAAGATAAGGCTCTTATCAAGTCAGTAGCTAGGGACAGCCAATGGACATGTGACATGTACAGCAAAAATGTGTAGTATCAGTTTCACATCCTTCCAGAGAGCTTTCCTACACCAGCCACCAGTCTGAGAAACTGGAACTTGCTACATCCCAGATTCTCAAGGCAGAGAAGAGCAGCTGGCCATGAGGACAAGGTTTTGCCTCCATAATGTAGACCTGAGGCTAGAAAGAAGCCACTCATTATGGGAGTGGTCATTTCCCAGACTCCTGATGGTGGCCATTAGAAGATTGCTTGTTACTAATAGAATGTGAGTTAAAATAAATCTTGTACTTCTGAGCTAAGAAGCTTAATTAACAAGCATGCTTTCTGCATGATCTCTTTCTACAACCATTGGCTCCGAGGACCCCCAAGAGCAAGAAGGAAAGAGCTTAAGTCTGAGAGGTGGGTAGTAGGAGACTACCAGATATTGGAGCCCTGGCTCTGGAGATGGTTTTGGTAAGGAAGAATAAATGATAAGTGGGTTAATCCACTGGGATTCTAGTGTTGCTATAACAAACATTGTAATAGGGATGGAAGAGAGGCACATAATATTTTTCAAAGCTCTTTGAGGCCATATCTTTTGAAAGTCATGCCAACCAGAGCACTGCACTTATATAGGAAATACAAGTCCTAGATATTGTAAGGAGACGTTCTTAACCCTTTCACATGTAATAAAGCATTTGCTAGAGTCATGTAGCTTTTTAAAGATAGGGATTCTTGTAGTGATGAGGGAAGGTTGGTACTCAAAAACTTGGAAAGCCCTAATTGCAGCTACTGAACTTGGCTGGGCATCCTTGCATTTCTACATTTTCTAAAATATTAGACCATCACCTGTATCTGTGATACAGGTTTTATTAGCAGAAACACCATTTTTTTTTCTTTTGGAAATATTGTCAATAAAGAAAGTCATCATTATGCATAGTGTTCTTTGACTTATTTAAACAAGACAGATTTTCTATAATGGAAATTTTAAAGAAGCAACATGTAACTATGAATCCTTTAAATGCTTATATTGAGAAAGAATGGTAAGAAAGAGCCATAAGGGTACCACTTTATTAGTTCATGATACACAGTCACCATGTGGGCACCATGAAAATGGCTAGTAGTATTGGACTGCCTGAGTTTCAATCTGGTCTCTACTCCATAGCTGTCAAGTTATCTTGGATAGCCAAATTAATCTACCATCACATACATATCTGTCTATAAGTAGGAGAGCACTGCACATATTTCTCATTTTTTGGAGGATTAAATTATTTAAAATAGGTTAAGCAGTTGGAAGAATGCCTACTAAGTAGAAAACCTTCAACACATATCAATTAGAACTGTAATGTTTTGAGACCCTGAGTTGTCTTGGTATATTCGAATTTATGACAGAATATAAGAGGAAAACCAAGCAGTTGCCTCTCTGGATCAAATCCTGAGTCCTTGTGTTTCCACCCAAAAAACATTAAAAGGCAACCACATGAGCCTAGGACATTAGAGATAACTTATAGGTTTCTCTTTGACATCAAGATATACTTGAATTAATAGTATCCACACTTAAGAAATTGTTAAATATTTTTCAAGAATTCTAAACACCATTTGAGTTAATGGCTCAACTTTTAGGAATTTGAATATATTCTAAAGTGTTTTATTTTATGTAATAAAAATGATATATGGCACAAAGATTCCTTTGAACAACAAACTATAATGTTGGGTTATAATCCAAAGTATAAAATTAATATTCCTGAGTCTATACTGATATAAATGATTGAATAATATATCAATAAGTAAGAAGAAAGAGGTACATTTCCCATGTAGTAGAATTTAAAATATATTATGCAACTATTCTGCCCTCAAAGAAAGTGGAACACAACTCACCACTCTAAAGTGTGGATTGTACAATGGATTCTTTCCATAGAACACAGTAGGGAAAGAGGAGGGATAAAAAGTAACTTTAGAGTGGAGAAACATATCAAACTCTATGCTAACCAAGGGACCAATGCCAATAGCAGCAGTTATAAATCATATTGAGTATATATACTTCTGATATGCTGTGATAAAAATAATACCTTTGTGATTTTCCTCACCCAAACCAGAAGCTCCAATTTAATCATGAGAAGAACATCGGATGAATTGCAATATAAACAAAGCCTTCAATACACTCGACCAGTACTCTTAATAACTACCACGATCACCAAACTAGGAAAGTCTGAGAGACTTCCACAGCCAAGAGGAGCCTAAAGAGATTTGACAACTGAATGTGACATGGTTCTTGGTAACCAGAAAAATGATACTACGCAAAAGCTAAGGAAATCTGAGCAAATTATGATATGATGGCTAATCTTAACTGTTAACTTTATGGAGTTAGAATCACCATGAAGATAATCTCTGGGCATATGTGCAATGTATTGTCTAGATTGAAGTAATTAAGGTGGGAAAACTGAATAAAAAGGAGAAAGTGAGCTGAGCACAAGCAGCCATTGCTCTCTACTTCCTGACTGTGGACACGATGTGATGAGCTGTAGTGATATTTTATTTGTGTTTTAAGAAATAAAGCTTCCCTGAATGAAGATCAGAGTGCAAAGCTAGCCACACTAGTCAACCATACAGGCCAGGCAGTGGTGGCACACAACTTTAATCCCAGCAGTCACACTAGTTTGCCATAGAGCCCAGGCAGTGGTGGTGTACACCTTTAGTCCCACCACTAGAGAGAGGAAAATAAAATGGGAGGAGACAGGAGTTCAGTCTCAGTCCTCAGTAGGAGGTTTTGTGGAGAACATTGCAGTCTGTGGTCACACTGAGGACAGGATCACCCCTTTCTTTGTTTGAGTTCTCGTAGAGGTTAGCACTCTCTAGTGGCTTGGCTCTTTTGCTTTTCTGATCTTCAGCTTGAATCCCAATGTCCGTGTCTGGGTTTTTGTTAGTCGTGCTACGATTAGCCACTTCAAGCTTCTGCTACCATGATTTCTCTGTCATTATAGACTATGTGCCCTCAACAAAACATACCATTGCTTCCTTAAGTGCTTTCGTCAGGGTATTTGATCACAGAAACAAGACAAGTAATTAACACAGATGGACTATTGTTAACAAGGCTGTAACAAATGTACTGTACTAGCTGATGGGTCCCGTAGTAGGAGAAGCTGTGTAGAAGGATGGGAACACTTTGTGCTATCTGTTCACTTTTCTGAAAATCTTAAACTGTCTGAAAACATTAGCGGTATTAGTTATGTGCTATGACATCATCAAGAACACTAGGTTAGTAAATGCTGAATTATCTCCCCTGGCAGGCACCTCTAAAGAAATCTAAGTAAATTATGGCATAATGGTTAATCTTGATTGCAAACCTGGTGGGATCTAGAATCACCATGGAGATGGCTCTGGGCATATTTGTAAGGGATTATCTAGATTAAGTTAATTGAGGGAGGGAGACCTACCCTGAACACGAACAGTACCATTTCATTGGCAGCAGTCCTGGACTGAATGAAAAGGGAAAAGAGTTATTTCCACCAGCAAATACCTTTTAAGGACGTTGTGTGAGTTAAATATAGGCTGCATTTAAGATATATTGTTGTCTCATTAACACTGAACCCATAGCTAACAGTTGTAACTCCTGACTGGTTGAATCTTATCTAACACATCTTTTATCCATAAGACACATTACAGCCTCCTTGTAGCTACTGAAGAACTTGCCTGAGCATTTGCAAAATCTGCGCATCTAAATAGACCACAAGAAGGATCCTTATTTACACCCTGAGATCTAAAACAAGAAAGAACTTTACTGTGTTTGATCTTAGCAAGGAATGTATGCGTCGGGCAGTTTGACTTAAAAACTTATTGGTGTATATTCATTGTATATAGTGACAGATTCTATAAACATTTTTATTCAAGTATATCATGTACTTGGACCACTCTCACATCCGCATACTATCAATATTCCTTCCCCACGCACACTAGCTCCTTCATCCTTTCAAACAGCCAATATTCCTTCCCCACGCACACTAGCTCCTTCATCCTTTCAAACAGCCTTGCTTCTGCTTTCATATCTCATGTGTGTGTGTGTGGGGGGGGTGCATGCGTGCCTGTGTGCTCGTGTATCCTTTTATTTATTTATTTGAAATCTCACATTGACAAAGAAGAGAAAACACGAGGCATTTGTTTTTCTGAGCCTAGATTATTAAGATTGATGTGATGATCTCCAGTTACATTCACTTCCAATTAAATGACATAATTTTATTCTTCTTTACAGTAGACTAACACTTTACTGTGTATGTGTGTATTTACATTTTCTTTATCCATTAATCTGTTAACGTATATCTAGGCTGATTCTATAACTTAGCTATCCATTAAGAAAACAAAGGCTGGTGAGGATGTGGGAATGTAATTTAATCCAGCCCTATGGAAATCGGTATGGGGTTTCCTCAAAAATCTAAAACTAGAACTACTATCTGACCAACTGTTTTAGTTAGGGTGCTTTAGAGGAACATAAGTGATAGAACAAATATGCGACTATATTACAAAATGAAAGTTATTAGATTGGCTCACTTCACAGGGGCTGGGCAATCCAGCACGGGCTGTCTGCATGCTCTAGAGCAGTGGTTCTCAACCTGGAAGTAGAAGGACCATTTCACAGGGGTCCCATACTAGTTATCTTGCATACCAGATATTAACATTATGATTCAGAACAGTAGCAAAATTACAGTTGTGAGGTAGCAATGAAAATAGTTTAAAGGCTGGAGGTGACCACAACATTAGGAAGCATTAGGAAGGTTGAGAAACGCTGCTGTAGCAGTTGAGTACCTGGAAGCTGCTCTGTCTGTAAGGCTTGATGCCTCAGCAGTCCTAAACTGGTTCTGATAGTCTGGAGAATTTGTAGAGAGCAATAGCTAGTCTTCAGCCCATGATGAAAGGCAAAAGAAACTGGGTTCTGATGGTAGTGAAAGACAGCAGCACCGCTGGGTGGCAGTGGTGCACACAAGTCCCAGCACTCAGGAGACAGAGGCAGGTGGATCTCTGTGAGTTCAAGGCCAGCCTGGTCTACAAAAGCTATTTCCAGGACAAGGCACTAAAGCTACAGAGAAATCCTGTCTCAACCCCCTCCCACCCCCCCAAAAAAAACCCAAAACAAAAGACAGCAGCACCAGGAACTGGATAGACATACCCATCAATAAGAAGCAAAGGCAGACAAGCAAATTCCTGCTTTTTTTTTTCTTGGACTGTTTTTTTATACCTGGGCTGCTACCAGAAGGTGCTGCTCATTTTGGGAGAAGGTCTCCTTCAGTTAATCCTTCCTTCCTGGAAATGGACTGATAGACCCACCCAGAGCTCTGTCTCTCTGTTGATTCCAGATCCAGTCAAGTTGAGAACCAAGATTAACCATCACACTCATCATACTTCTCCTGGGCATATACCAGAAGGGCACAATTCAGAATTTGGTTCTTTACAGTTCTGTGTACGTGTATTCTCACAGATGGCCATACTAATTTGGGGGTTACAAATGAATTTTGGTGAGCAGAAAAATTCACAAATGCATATTCCATTAATAATAAGAATCAACTGTATGCTCCTTTTGTAAACAAAAATTTTGATATGTCATTCTTGAATTTATCTTTCTTAATTTTATTTACTCATTTTTTCTGTTTTTTTTTTTAAAATTTGGCTCATTTTTTTTGTGTTGTCCAATATGATAGCCATTGAGCCACTTGTGATTATTTGGTGCTTGAATGTTATTGGTCCAAATTGAGATATGCTGTAAGAATAAACTTTACATTTTGGAGAGTTCACACAAAATAATGTAAATCATCACATTAATGATTTAATATGACTATAACCTTAAATGATACTATTTTAATGTAATTGTTTGAATAAATCACATTATTAAAGTTCCCCTTAGCTGTTTCTTTCAACTTTTCTATGTGGCTACTAAATCCCAGAGTTATACGTGTGACTTGCGTTTTAATTCTTCTGAACACAAGCTACATGATCTCAGGGAAAACCAGCTCCAGGTAAATGTTAGTTGCACAGGAAGAACATAGCACTGGAGAGTCATTATCTTCTGTAGAAGCCGTGGGATGCCCTCCTTCTAGGCAGGTCATGCATGAGCAGTTGAAGGATGCTCAGTCAGCTGGTGCTAGAGCACTGTTTCCCAGTTTACAATGTCCTTCCCTTGCTCTTCGCTCTCACATGCCCTTACCTTTGAGAGGAAAAGCAAGACTGGCTGCTCCTGAATTTTAAAGAAGACATTTCCTGAAGCCTGACTACGTTTCTGTAAGTAGGACTGCCAGTTTTAGCCAAATAACAAACACAAAAATACAAGCTTCCCTGTGAAAATTTACATTCCAGATAAACAATGTATAACATGTAAGTATTTCCCAAATATGTCATGAGATACACTTTCACACACACACACACACACACACACACACACACACACACTGCCTTGTTTATGTGAAAACTAACTGGGCATTCAGTCTTTTAGTATTAAGTCTTTCCCATACCATATTTGGGGACAGACACTGAAAGACATTTGCTGTTAATCTGAAATGCGAACTTAACTGGGACCCTGTATTCAGTATGGCAGTCCTATCATAAACCCTTTCAGGAGTGAACATTTTCACTGATTTCCTCCAGGCACTCATCTTCCATGTTCCAAGGAGGAACCAGAGGAGTGAGTCATTCATGAGCTCTGTAATAAAATCCGGAACCTCCAGCCTTGTCTTCCCATCTGCAGGCTATCTCCGCTGTCACTGCTATCTTTCCAAACAGCTAACTTCCCCGGGAATCAAGCTGCAGATCTCAACTGGCCCTCCCAACCTTTATAATCAATTTGAGTTGGGCAAGATGCCAGCTATAAAAAAATTACACAGAACCAATTCTTGTAACTATGGAGATAAGAGGGAAGGAATAACCCAAGGAAGCCGGCAAGCTTCCCTCTTCGTTACAGAAGCTCTTAAAGGGAACAGGCAGCAATCAGCACAAACATGCCAGCCATTTCCTGAACATGTATGCATAACAAAGAGAACAAGGCAAAAGTAAGGCAAAAGTGAGGCAAATTGTAAACGGCATGCTTCTTTCCTTCATAATTATTATGTTGTTGTCTATGAAGAGGGGAGGTGATGGAAGTGGTCCCGGGTGCAGGCAAAAAAGGGGAGAGAGGCAATAAGGGGTTCATCTCCTTATAGAATTTAAAAACAATAATAAAACTGACTAAAAGTTGCTCTGCTTTTTATTCCCGCAATGTTCTGGCGATTCTAAACAGTGTCATTGATAAAATACTCCTCCCACTGCACACACTCTCCCTCCCCAGCCCAGACTCTTCTTGTTTTAAGCAACGCCATCAACCTTCTTTTTTCTTTTTAAAGAAAACTGCTTTATGGAGCTTCTCCTCTTTTGTTGTTTTTGGAGGACTGTAGGAGACGGAAAGCAAGAGAGAAGCGCTGGATGGAGATCGGATGTTTAAGCAATCAAAACTACAAGAGCTATGAATTTCAATGAGTGGAAATTTCCTTCTGTATCAGATTGTGTCTTGAGGCTTCCAAAGAAAGGAAAGTAGTATTATAGCGAAAGGAGTAGCAGAAGGCCAGTGGCTGGGATTCAAAGTGGGGATTTGTATCTTCATAGGTGTGTAGGTACTGTGAGTAGATGCTCTAGCCACTCTTGTAATTGTTCTCTCTACCTGGTTCTCTCATACAGCTGAATGAGAAACGTCCGAAAGCCTTTGCAAATTAGAAAGTGCCTTACTTTGGCAAATAACAATTCATTTGAACAGAGTCCAAATAACAGCAGCTCACACCAAACAGTCTAGTTTGAAGTAAGTTCATGCTTGCAGGCCATTGATGGAAGAAGATAACCTCTGGGAAGTGATCCAAAAACCCAGGATCTTTCTTTGTTATTGTTCTATTAGCTTATAGGGTGTCTCAAAGATTGAAATTCAACTACTACTTACCATAGCCCCTTCTTACCCACGAGGCAGGAAAAACAAGTAGAGGAGTACTTTGCTTTAAGAGCATGAATCGACCATTATTAACATTACTTCTTCTCTCTTTTTATTGGTTGAAACTTAGCCACAGGTTCTCTCACTTCTACCATGGTGCCTGGGTAATGTAGTCCCTAGCTGGGCAGCCATGTGTACAGCTAGAACCTGAAGACCCTATTGCTGTAAGTTGAGAATGGGTGTAGTGTGATATGGAGATAGTAGACATAAGATTATTTATTTGTTTCTAGGAATGAAACAAGATGAAAAGTTACACATTTCCTACATGACTGATAGGTTTTTGGGAACATGCTAATGTAGAACACCCTCAATTTAAATGGACAAACAGATTCCTACAGCAATAGATTCCTAAACACTTTTATTTGGGGTCTACAGGTGACTATTCCCCATAGATAGACCTTGCTGAATCTGGATACATTTTATAAGTCCAGCCCTGTGCTTTTTTCTGACTAGGCCCAAATCTCAGGAGAAATGTGGAAGTGAGACCACCCTGCCATTGTTCTGACTCTTTCCAGTCACTTGGGGAGCTTATTAGTGAGAGAGTTCATCATCTGGTTAGTGCCTGATCATCCTCCAGGCCCCGTGTCACTGCCTCCATAATTAAACACAGACCATTAGCTCTAACCCACTGCACCCACATCAATTATGCCAGTTTGGATAACAGCCGCAGCAACCCTACTTTTCTGTCTTTCCTCCCTGGCAATGATACAGGCCAAGTTCCAAGGGCATTGTCAGAGTTGCCATGGCTTTTATAAGGTATCAGATCAGCAAGACTGCAACACTATGATGGAACAGAAGCACTTATTCTTTCCCATGCTGATTAAAAGATAATTTAACCTCTTCCAAGGGTGGTCTAGCCAATCCCCAGCAGCTCTGACGTTGTGTTAATGTGAAATTGTTCTCCAGAGTGACAAATTGGCCTTCTGAGATCAGTATGAAAGCCCATCTCTACTGAACGCCTCAAGCTTAAAGAGCAAACTTGGTTTCATCACCCTCTGCATGGAATGATGCACGGCGTCTGAAATCCTGGGACCATGCAGACCAAAAAGCGCACCAGTAGCCTGCTCCGTAGTGTCAAAACCCTGGGACCATGCAGACTGAAAAGCACACCAGTAGTCTGCTCAGTAGTGCCGACTATCCCAGCAGACGCTGCTTTCTCAAGGTCAAGTTCACTGCAGCTTAGCAGCCATGGGGCTGATTAACACCTCATTTCTTAGAGAGAAGAAATGCAATTGACCACAAGAAGGGAGAGAGCAAACCCAAAAGGTCCCAGAAGGTAGGGGGAGCTTTTGTGTTTACTTACTCCAATATTTCCATTTTTTTAAATGGAGAAGCTGATGCCTCTGGGAATGGAATACATTGGCTAGAGATGCAGAAATACGAGGCTGCAGAGATGAACGGGAAGTAGTTTCTGCCACAAGCTCACTGGTTTCGCCTGCCTCTGTTTATCCTGCCAGCTAACTACACACCTGCTGTCACACCAGCCACAGACACTCATTCTACCCACGCTCCTTTCCTTGTGAAGAAAGGACTCATCTGGTTTAAGAATAGGAACCCATCTTCCTGTAGTTATCAGACATAACACACGATCCACAGATTCGTGTGACTAAGAAGCATTGAAATGGCTTCATAAAAAAAAAAAAACTCCCTATCATGTTTCCTCCAAGCTGGCAGGAAATTTCAACCCCAGGCATTATTAGGCCTTTGCCCTTGATCACTAGGGTGTACCTTGGATCTGGATGCCAGGTAGTGCTAAGACATCAGGAGAATCCTGTGGATCTCAGCCAGATAGATCTCAGAGCTGCCAGCACACAGGCTTTCTTTAGCCCTTTAGATGCTTCAGGTTATTGACCACGAAAGGGACAGAGGAAGCCCTGGCTGGCTGCTAGGAGCCTAACTCTTGGCTAGCCTTCAACCCTCATCTCACTGTCTGAAGTTCACCTAGTTTTCCCTGAAACTGTCAGTATGCAGAATATAGATACCTGTGGCTCTCCAGGCTCTTGGACTCATCCCTCCTGTTTCCAGTTAGAATTTGTTTTTTAGAGAAATTCTTGCCTCACAGTCTCTAAGACACTGCTATAATTTTTGAGAGGGTGAGGCTTTTGAAAGCAGAATCCAGGAAGGAAAATATTTTGTAGGTAACTTTTACTCTCTGTCCAACTCCAAACATTTGCCATGGAAAGAAAGCAGAACAGGATAAGAAAAAAGAAAAATGCAGGGAGAGGAACTATAAATCGCTTCCCCCAAGTTTAGGCCAGACATGGCATTGCATGCCTATAATTCCAGAAATTGGGAAGTGGAGGCAGGAGGACCGGGAGTTCAAGGCTTGCCAGATTGGGCTGTATGAGGTGCTGTTTTAAAAGGCTATTTAAAAGGTTATATAGTTGCCCCCTTATCTTCTGTTTTACTTTCCACAATTTCAGTGACCAAGAAAAGAGGGGCATAATGAACTAGCATACCAGTCCATTCCATCCCACCTGGAACATGTGATTCATGTGTCCAGACAACACAAGGAATGACCTGCCTCGCTAACCACTTGGTAGTCACTTCAGTTTAAAGAGCTGCTGCTTTCTTTCACTGGGTGCTCAGATACAAGATTTGCTCCGATTATAGTTTCAAGCACCTACTGGGGCAGTATCTTTGAAACTATCCCAAATATTGCTGCATGTTACTGTAGTATCACATTATATTGATCATGTTTATCATGTTGGCCTTTTCATTTCATAATTTCTTCTACTCAGATCTGTATCTTTACAGAAAAGGAGTTATGTGGGTTTAGAACTTATTTTGTCACTATGCCATGAACATTTCCCTGTACCACTAAATTTTTTCTTACAATGCTCTTAAATTTTAGGCAAGTGTATTAGCTGAGAGTGTTTGTTAAAAATATATTCCCCTCTCCCTCAGCATATTTGTTACCGGTATATAGGAAGAGCTGATAGATGTGAGGGAGTGGTGGTATGGACCATGCTTGAAATGACTTTCGTGAACTCGTGGCAGCTATGACTATCTTCAGAATATTGGGTCTGTCAACAACCTGTTGTAGAGGTGTGAAGAACTCATAAAGCCTCAACAGTCAATATGTATTTGTACACAATTCATGCCTGATTGGAAGGGAGAGAGATTTATTTCAGTGGTGTAGTCACTGATAAAGTGCCCACGATTTTGTAAAAGAACTTAGTGCCCATGATTTTGTAAAAGAACTTCGTCACTCATTCTCCTGAATACAGCCTGAACATAACTCACCAGGTAATTTTTAAAAAGGCATGCAAGCATTGGAAAACAAGTTAGAAAGAGGAATAGGCTGAGCAGGAATGGGAGAGAGGTAAGAGAGGCTAATGGGCAATGAATACTATCAAAATATATTACATGAATGTAGGAAAATGTCATAATTAAATCCATTATGGGTAATTAATTTATATTAACAAAAGGATTTTTCTTACATTTCCCCTTTCTAACCTTCCATTAAGACCACCTTTTCCTGTTTCATGTCTCCCTGACTAGTTTCATGGCTTATATAATCACACACACACACACACACACACACACACAAACACACAAAATGCATGTGACATGAAAGCAGAAGAGGAACCAATGAAGAAAGGAAGAGAACCAGTTGCAGGAGCTGGGAGTTAGAGGAAGGATCAATAAAAACAAACTATGTGTGTGTATTAGTTAAGACTCTATAGTGGAACATACTACTAAAAGAATGTATATTAAAAGAGAAGTTTTTAGCTCAATTTACACAGTACACCTGGAATAGTCAACAATGGCTGTCTCCTACCAGAGAGGGTGAAAACTCAGTAGCTCAGTCCATAAAGCTGGGTACCTCGGAGAATCTGATGCTAAAGGCTTGGGAGAGTCCTAGAGAGCCAGGCATCTTCATTTTGGGGGATTATTTTTATAGGAACCCTGAAGAAGTTGATTCTGATATGAACAAAGCAAGAAGCACTGGCAGCAACAGAGTAGTTGAACTCGAGAGGGAAGGGTAAGCTTTTCCTCTTCCAGGCTCTTTTATCTGGGCTGCTACCGGAAGTGCTGCCCACACTGTGGGTGGGTCTTCCCACGTCAATTAAAGCAATCAAGACAGTCCTTACATACATACCCATAGGCCACCCTGTTAGAGACAATCCTTCCTTCGTGGAGGTTATCTTCCCAGGCGATTCCAATTTTAAACTCAACAAGCATCACAATGTGAAAACTTTATAATGAAACACATTACTTTTTATACTAATTTTAGAAAGAATAATCATTAAAAATAATAAGAAAATATGTATGTGCATATACATGTGTGTGTGTGTTCCTGAGCATGCTAGGTGAGTATACACACAAATGTGAAGGTCAGAGGTCAACATCAGCATCTGCTTCAATCAGTACCCACCTTATTTTTGAAACATTTTTCTCACTAAACCTAAAGCTCATGGATTCTGCCAGGCTGGCTAGTCAATAAGCTCCAAGGACCCATCTGTCTCCACTCCCCATCACAGCTCTGAGGTTTTAGACATCATGCCACTCAAGACTTAAAAACTGAAATGGAGGCAAAGAAGAAAACACAAATAGACATCATGCCACTACATGGACACTGGTAATCTGAACTCTAGTCCTCATGTTTGTACCACAAGCATTTTACTGACTATCTCTCGAGCCCCATGGAAACCTATATTTATTTAACCACCTACCCAGTAAATGCTAATACAGTGATTTTCAGTTACCAGTTTGAGAAACATTGCTAAAACATAACAATATTTAAGGACTGGCTCACTTCCTTGTTGCATATTTTGTAAGTTATATACCAAGCTCCATCAACATGTATTTAGACTGGTTTATGATTACTTAATATTATTACTTCTAAGCTTTCTTTACCAGTCCCTCAATTTACCCACAAATACAATTCTTCAGTGTAAATTTCTAGAAATACAGTTTCTGGTCTATACATTATGTAAAATTATATTATGTGATACATTATACATTGCTATATTGTTTAGTACATAATTATAGGTTAGTTACAGTATATAATATTATATGTTATGGTGTTAATATTAATTTATAGTGATGTGTTAAATATGCAATAATAAAGCTGATATAACGTATTAATTTGCACATGTTTAGATGGTTTTATCTGGCCCCTTGTACATAATTTATATTTATCAATATTAATTTCATCTGGTTACTTTTTACTCATTGCTTCCAGGGTAATGACTGATTTTCATTCAGAGTATTTGCTATTTTTATAATCACCCACATATTTGATATATGGCTTCTATATGTTCATTCAAACCATGTATGAGAAATAGCAAATAAGATAAAAGCAATAAAAACATTACTTCTTCATCTCAGACCTTATTATTTAATATTCTTGATCGTTCTTCAAACATTAATAGCAATTTAGTTCTTAATGAGTTCATGATTTTCCATCTCATCTTTAAGATTGTATTTATATAACATGCCCTATTTGGTAACATTCACATCCATTTCCATCTACTTAGGACTCTTGTTTAACTATCAAAGGACAAACACTGTGTATTGATTTTCTGCATTCATTTTCACATTATTTATTAGATTCAGAATACTGTGAGGCTTATGACACAAAGTGCATGTATCTAGCTCTTTTGTCTAAAGGTGAATTGGGGTATCTGTTAATCTCTGCTGGACTCACTTTGCATCTTTGAGTCAACTAAACTAGGTTGGAGTTGGCTTATAGCTGTGCTTCAGGCTACAGTAACTACAGGTTCTGCTCCCCATTTCTCTTATGTTTTCACTGAGATTAATCAGCCTCAATTACAAGAGTGGCAGAGGCAAAGGAGATCAACGGGAAGTACATAGGCCTCTTAAAGCCTATGCACAGAATACACACATGGGCCCTTCTGCCTACTCTACTCTCAACACACCCAACATGGCCAAATCTAAATCAAGAGTAGAGGAAACTGGTGACTAGGGTGAGAGCTCACTTGGTAAAGTGATTGCCTCTTAAGCATGAGGACCCGGGTTTGTGCTCCAGGTCACATGTAAAAAACCTATTGTGGCAACACACATTTCAAATCCCAATGCTGAGGAAGCAGAGGCAGAAGGATCAGTAGGGCTCTGTAGCCAGCCAGGTTAGCCTAATTGGTGCACTCCAGATCAACAACAAGAGATCCTGTTTCAAAGGTGAATTGCATGTTTTAGGATGACACCAAGGTTGTTCTCTCTCTCTCTCTCTCTCTCTCTCTCTCTCTCTCTCTCTCTCTCACACACACACACACACACACACACCACAGAGAGAGAGACATACACAGGCACATACACACAGACACATCAATACACGCATGCACACACACAGAGGCACATAGGTCACAGATACACATATGAGTAGAGGAAATATTCTCGACTTCTTTAGTCAGAGACAAACATGCCAAAAGGTGAGAATCCATGCAGAGGTGAATAGTATGATTCCCATACAAACTAGCATTTACTTTTCTAGATTTTGTTCATTTTTTTTTTTTGAGCCAGGATCTCACTGTGTAGCTCTAGCTGCCCCCAAAATTGCTATGTAGACCAAACAGGCTTCAAACTCACAGAGATCTGCCTGTTTCTGCCTTCCAAGTGCTGGAATGGATTAAAAGATGTGCCATGCTTGGCCCATACATTTCAAGATTTTAATGAACAATTTTGCCTCAGAATCTATAATGGTTTAATTAATATCTCAGTCTTTAGTTTATTGAATCTGCTTTCATCCTTTAGAAAATCTCTTGGTTCTTAGGATTATGTAATGTTATGTCATATTGTCACCAATGGCTGATTCTTTCATAATTTCACTTAGTTTTTTCAATGCTGTTTCTATACTGATATCTAAAAGAAGTAACTAGTAAAAGGGACTTAATAGGCAAAAATAGTTGCTTCTTATAATATTTTCTGTAGAGATTGCCCAATTGACCTATAACGAACTTGAAGGCATCTCCTGGAGAGAGACATATCCCAAGGAACAGAACTTTAATTATATATATACACATACATATATATGTGTGTGTGTGTGTGATTAACATATGACTAATATAAGTGATTAATGGTACAATGTTTTTAAATACACAACTTGAATTTAAGATAACAACTTCATGTTTGATGGTGATGTATAAAATATATTCTATACTATTGTTATGTGCATATTATTCTATGGTTCAGATTTTTCAAAATAATCTACCATAATCTGTTTGTGGAGGCTGCTTGTTAATTTCAAGGCCACCCAGACCTGAAATAACTACACAGAAACTGTTTTATTGCAACACATTTTATTTGGTCTATTAGCTCTCGCTTCTTATTGGCTAACACTTATATCTTAAATTAACCCATTTCTATTAATCTGTGTATTATCACATGGTTGTGACCTATCGGTAAGGTTCTGTTTGGTGTCTGGCATCTGTCTCCTACAATAGCTACATGGCTTCTCCCTGACTGCCTACTTTCCCCTCCTCTATCTGCTTGGAACTCCCGTGCTGTCCTACTCTGTGCTGCAATAGACCCAAAGCAGTTTTTTTATTAACCAATGGTATTCACAGCATACAGAGGGGAATCCCCACATCAATAATCTTTTTTTGGTTGGCTTTTGTTTGTTTGCTTTTCACTGTTGCTGCTCTATGTAGTTAAGGTTGGCCTGGTACTCTCAATATATCTCAAGCTGGCCTCAAATTCATGTTGATGCTTTTGTGTTAGACTCTCAGGTCATGAGTCAACAATCTGGTTTCTTCCATTTCCTCTTAAAACTAAATCATTTTAGTCATTATTATTGTAGGTGTTGGAACAATTTAAATCTTAAAATTATTATTGTAGGTGTTGGAACAATTTAAATCTTAAAAGCTGTGCATGCTATTCCTAGGTCAGGTAGTCTCAGCTTAATATTGAAAACAAATGGCCTTAATAAACCAAACAAAAATTCTATACACTAGTATTCTTGGAAAAATGCCTACGCCTTTGATTTGTGGGAAGGGCATACTGTTCAGGATTAACATTACCTGGGCAGCTAGTGATTCTGAAATACTTAAGATAGGAAATAAAATCACTAAACTTGTTCCTCCCTGTACTATCAGCAAATCTCCAGAACAGCTTGCCTAGTCTTGGTGTAATTTAGGAAGATACACCTCTTTGGGGGAATCTACTCTACTTGGAGCAAGCACTGGGAATGCAGTCCATCTAGGCTCCTGTATAAACCTGGAAAGAATGGTAAAATTACTACTAATCCCTCTGGTTGGTGGATGATCAAGGATAAAATACAGGAAACAGGGTGCAAAGAGCTTATGGCCAAGGGGAGGGATTGAAAGGGATGTAAGAGAAAGAAGCAAGCCAAGGACTGTAGGTTGCCTATTAGTGACAATTGATAGCAATAATAATAAAATCTAATATCATCTGATCCTTTATTAAATTCCTAGCACTCTATTAAATTCACATGTGGATACTACTATTCTAATAATTCTTCAGTATTAGAACTACTATGCTCCATTTTCAAAACAGAGATTGAAGCACAGAAAGATGAAGCAATGTACTTCAACATCACAAAATTATTAAATGGTTTGATCATGATTTCCAACTTGACTGATTCTAGAATCAATTAAGAGAAAGTCTTGGGAGATATTTTCTTGATTAGGGTAACTGAAATGAGAGGACTCACCTTAAATGTGGGTGGCGCTTTCTGGTAGCTGCCCAAATATAAGGATGTCAAATGAAAATTTTCACCTCCTCTGTATAGCAGTTTTTAAACCATGTTGCTCTTGCTGCCATTATTGCTATATACTGTAGTTGGTTTTTTCTCTTTTGGGGACCCACCACCGAACTCCTAAATAAATACATGGAGATTTATTCTTATTTATGAATGCCTGGCCTTAACTTGGTTTATTTCTAGCCAGCTTTTCTTAACTTAATTGATCCTGTCTACCTTTTGCCTCTGGGCTTTTACTTTTCTCTGTTCTATATACCTTTCCTTTTCCTTCTTAGTCCATGACTGGTTGTGTGGCTGTGTTACTGGACCCTGAGGTCCTCCTCTCCTCTCTTTCTTGCTCCTCCATCTTCTCTCTTCTATTTATTCTCTGCCTGTCAGCCACACCTATTCTTTCTCCTGTCTTGCTATTGGCCGTTCAGTTCTTTATTAGATCATCAGGTGTTTTAGACAGGCAAAGTATCACAGCTTCACAGAGTTAAACAAATACAACATAAAAGAATGCAACACATCTTTGCATCATTAAAACAAATGTTACACAGCATAAACAAATGTAATGGATCTTGAATTAATATGCCACAACAATATTCTTTCATGGATATGAGAACTCAATTCCTTCAGCCCTTCAAGATACACTAAAGACAGGTGGCTCTTCAGGAATCTTCCAGGCCTTTAGTGACAGATTGGGACTGCTGAAGCATCCGGCATCATAGACTTAGCAGCTACCTATGCTCAGCCTTTCCACTGTAAAGACAGCTATTGTTGGAATGCCCAGATTGTATACTAATAAATATCATATATATATATGTGTATATATATATATATATATATATATATATATATATATGATTGTTTGTATTCCACAAAATCCTCAATAATACACATGGCATGTGCTAGTTAGTGTTTTTATTGCTTTGAAGAGACACCATGACAACAGCAACTCTTATAAAGAAAATATTTAATTGGGGTAGCACTCTTACAGTTTCAGAGGTTCCCTCCATTACCATCATGACAGGCAGCATGGTGGCATGTGGGCAAACATGGTGCTGGCTACATCTTGACCAGAAGGTAGCAGAAAGTTCCTTGAGACACTGTGTGGTATCCTGAGCATAAGAAACCTCAAAGCCTGCCCACACAGTGACACACTTTATCCAACAAGGCCACACCCACTTCAACAAATCCATACCTTCCAATAGTGCCACTCCCTTTGGGGGTCATTTTTTTTAAACCACAAGGCATAACTATAATTTTGCCTGGGCTATCTGAAGTTCCCCTAAGCATGTGAAGTGTTTATTACAGTGAATATTATGAGCAACACTGTCACTGTACTCCAGATATGTATATAGCACACAATGCGCACACACACACACACACTCTTGCACACGCGCGCGCGCACACACACACGCAAACACACACGCTATCCAGGCAGCAAATTGCCCCTAGAATTGTCTTTACTATGAGCACAGAAATGAATTGGTCTCAAGATCTTCTCCTTGTGCGTATTTAAGAACAGTATTTCATGAAAAAGACGTCCAAGTAGTTCATGTCTTTGGTTCCTGAGTCATTATGGTCTGCAGGATACTTGACAAGTTTTATAATCAAGAATCTTACATTCAAAATTCAGGATTCTTCTGCTAACTCAAATTAAGATAATTTGTCACACTACCTATCTTAGAATCAAGAACTGCACATTTTACTTAATTTTTTTCATCTGAATACACAAAAGGTTACTGTAATTATTCACTTCCATTCAGTCATGCATGCCTCAAATATTTATTGCATACCTAATCAAAGGTGAGATTGCTGTCTCAAAGTCAAGCACTGAAGATGGGATAGGGTGACAAGAATGGGAAGCCTTGAATGAATGCGTAAAGAATGGATGAAGTCTTAAATGAATATGTATCATTGACACGGGCTCATCCATGACAAGAATACCAATATTTCAGACCCATAACTGTTGTCAAAGCCTTATTCTGCATGAGACTCAGAGGCAATGCCAAACCAAATCCCTTCTCTGCTCCAAGTATGTGTATTTGTGCATAATCAACCAGTGTATGCAAAAACTAGCAACAGCACTTCCTCTTTCTGGAAGATGACAACCTGAGGTTGATCCCCTACCATCTATGAAGACTAGCTAAGCCCTCCTTCTCTTGCTGATCATACTAAACATACTGTGATTTCAGGCTGTTACATACTTGATGCTGCTCCATCAGAGTGGATAGAACCCACCTTATCCCAGCTTTCTGTAACATGTGTCTGTGTGCCTGCCCTTTCTTCTTTCCCTTGTTGTCTCAGTCAGGTTTCCAGGACCAAGATGTACTGGATGTGGAGTACAATAAAAAGAAAAGTGAGAAAGTTAAAAGGAATAATATGTGTATTTAAATGCAGAAACACTATTATAGCATTTACTAAATCTCAAGCTCTACACTGAGGACTTTTACATTTGTTCCTATAAACAAACACTCTGTGAGATATCTACTTATTAGTCTCATCTTCAGTTTTAAAGAAATCAGACAAAAAGAGATCAAGTACTATGCCTGACATTGCACAAACAAATGGTCTGAAACAGGCTTTGAACCATTGCTCTAGAGTCTGCTACTCTGGTTCCTATGAATGCTAGACTCATCAAAGAGCCCAGACTCCATAAAGAACTATTCTTGGTCTCAGGATCTCTGGCCCTGATTAGAGGTTTACCCCTAGCTCAGTGGCTTGGAATATTGATTTGACATTAATAATAATAATAATCCAGTTTTTAAAAAGTAACAATAATTTCCAAGAGCCCTGCTTTCAGAGGAACTTGTATATAACTGGACTGATTTTGCCTGGACATCAAGATGCTTAAGATATACCTTTGAATATCTAATGTATACCTTGGTATGAAAAAAAAGATAGGCTTGATCACCCCCTTTAGCAATCTGGGTACCCAGTGCCCTCTAATCTAATGCTGTCAAATCATAAGGCACAGCTCATGAGCAAAGGACCTGTTTTAAGTGCAGATTCTGATTCAGTGGGTTTGAGAATGGAGTAAATTTGAGATGTCATATTTTTAACAAGTCACCAGAAATGCTGAGGCTTCTGGTCCATGAATGTAACAAGGATTTTAGGCAAAACGATAGCCTTTAGATCAGAAACCTCAACATCTTTAGTTTGTTAGAAATGAAGATTCTATATTCCCGCCCACTTCAGACTCCTGCAAAGTCTGGGCTGCATTTTATTTCACAATCAAGTTCAAGAAGCTGCTTAAAAGCTATTGGCAGTTGATAGCTTCTGGTAGTGAGAGAGCCCCTTTTTCTTCAGCAGTATGCCATTGTATAGGTTGTCCATGCCCCCAGTGAATGGATTTATACCCATGCGCATACAGACAACACTGATTGGACTCATTATTATATAGGAGATCAGACATGATGTTGGGAAAGGGACATGGTGTGGAGGGTAGGTGTGATAAAAACATTTAATACACATGTGGAATTCTCAAGGAATGATTTTTTTTTAAATAGTGTTTTAAAAGAAGTTGCTCAAAGTCTAAGCTTCCCCACATGTACTAGAAATGAATGATAAATGTTTTAGCCATGTCCAATGTGTTGCTGGCAGGCTGTATGCATCCCAGGATAGCTATCAACATAGTATAATATCGTAGATGACATTTGTAGATGGCAATGTCAATTTCAGTGTCAAAATATCAGGCACATCCATGGATATTGCCTCTTCTCAACTCCTAGAAACTCAGATGGTGACTCTCAAGGTCCAGCTATAAGCAGCCCTTGCTGAACTCATGTGCATATAAATTTCATAAATTTCAATGCTGGCCATTATGGAGAAATAATCAAGTGGGGACTGCTGGAATGGAATCTTACTGCTTTATTCCTGTACATGTCCAATAAGTCTTTACTACATTTTCTTCTACCTGCATGGTCTTTGGTTAGGCTCATCTAGATCCTGAAGGCCTAGCTCATAGTGGAATTGTTCCTTCTTGGAAGCATTCCCATGTACACATGGCTATTTGAACTCAGTGGATATTTTTTCACACAGCAAAACACACAAAACGTTAGCATTAAGTCACTTAATTTTAAATGTCATGAAAACTGAGGCACAGAGCCCTCAGTTGCTCAAAGTTGATCCATGGCAGTGTAGAGGTTCAAGCCCAATTAATCTGGCTTTAAAACTGTAACATCCTTCTCATGGTGTGGACTTTGAGAAGAATCTGGAAAAAAAATACATAGTGTGGAAAATGAAAGAAAGAACGGTAGCTTCCTGTGTCTACTCTTACAAAGTACCACAGAGTAGGTGGCCGAAAACAACAGAAATATGAATATTTCACAGTTCTGAAGGCTAAAAATTCAATATCAAGTTTTCAGCAAGTCCATGGTCCCCTTGTAGGCTCTAGGGAGAGCTCCTTCATTACCTCCTCCTTGCTTCTGATGATTACCAACAATCCCCAGAATTCAATGGCTTGAAAATGCATCATACTCTTATCTGTCTCTGTTGCTACATTACCCTCTCAGTGTATCTCTGTCTTCTCTTGTCTTTGAATAGACACTAGTTATTGGAACATGTCTCATGCTAATTCAATATGATGCCATCTTAGCTACTCATATTCATTATTTCCAAATAAAGCCACCTTGAAGGCGCCAGGTAGACATAAATCACTACTGATTTATTATTATTATTGTTGTTGTTGTTGTCATTGGTCGCAGTGGGAGGTCTATTCAACATAACACATAAGAGCATAGATTGTTTCAGGAGGTAAACATGGTTCTTTAAAATGCTTAGCTAGGTACCACTTTGAAATGTCACTAAAGCCTTGGAACTTGTAACTGATACCCTCTAGATTCATTGGAAGAGTGACCTGTGCAACAACTGCAAATTTCAATTAAGCAACTGCAATTTCTTCAGCACCAAAATGATATCATTTTCCAGTTCTACCCAGTGTTCAACATCTTCTAGTGGTTGCAGCTTCTCCCCCACAAAATCAATCCAATTGATTCGATGTGTTCAATGGGTGCTATCAAACCTGCAACCATGGCGAAGATTCTTCAGGAAGTAGGTGCCAAGATGAGCTGTTCCCTGTTGGAATGGGCATACAGTATCTGGGTTAGCTGAGAGTCAGAAGCCGATTTACTCTGCAGTACTCTGGGATCTTTAGGATAAGTACTTGACTGTTGTAGCTTCTCTGATAGCTCAATCCCACTCTCAGATAAGCTAAGGAAGAATCTTGCGATTGCGGAATATTTGTATACTGTGCGAAGATGTATTACTGTGATTCACCAATAAAAATAATAAAAAATAATAATAAAAAGCTGGAAGGCTAGTAGCTAAGCAGAGAGGATAGGTTGGATTTCTGGAGAGAGAAGAGGAAGAGGGGGAGAAATCTAGGTGCATGAATTACATCAACCAGAAGCCAATGAGACATAGAGGGACTCAGACATACAGAAGGAAATGAAGGTAAAAAGCCACAAGGTAAAACATAGATTAATAGAAAAAGGTTAATTTAAATTATAAGATCTAGTGGGACAAGCCTAAGCTAGGGCTGAGTTTTCATAATTAATAATAAGCCTCTGTGTCATTATTTGTGAGCTGGTGGCCCAAAGAAAAATATGCCTACATCTTTTCAAGCCATAACAAGGATATTCCAAACTATGATGAACTGGAGTAACGTGAAGAACATTCCATCTGAAAGAGAAGAACTAAGAAAATGGTGTTCCTGTGCAGAATTTCCCCTAATGAGAAAGCTGGATCATGCAGTGCTACAGACTCAGTGACATGTGGGCTCTGACAGAGGCAGCAGCAGAGCAGTTTGGAGGCGGAAATAACACACTAGAAGCTCCTGAGACTGAGCAAACCAGTGGGAGTGCAAAGAACACAAGTGACAGAAAAAGTGACAAAAGCGAGAGGGGGAGATGACCGTAAGAACTTTCTGTCCTTAAATAATTAAATCAATAGAGAAATTACTCTTAGGATGAATAGGTAGCATTCCACAGACGGGAAATTTAATACCTCAAAGTGTTCCTGTAGTTGGGACCTTGAGGAAAGATGGGATTCAGACTAATCGAAGGTAGCCTGCCTTGTATCTGTTATCACTGCCGTATCAGAAAAGGACCAGATCTCAGTTCTGAAATCCCAGGGATGACCTCCAACCTAAAGGAACAACCAGTTGCCTTTTCAGAACAGAAGCTGGCTGCAGAAACTATGGCTGGCTGGTAAACTGTCTTGAAGCCATGCAGTGTGTGTCACAAGGTCAGCAGACAGGAACCTTAGTCACGAGCTACACTACCCTGCGTCTTGTTTTCACTGCTCTGGGAGAGAAAAGAAGCCTGGACTCTACATCCTCTCTGGAGGGAGACTAGGTTGCTCGTGAAGGTCTGAATGGCACAAATGAGATTCAGAGGCATGGTAAGCAGCGCCAAGTCAGATAAAACCCACAGCGTTGAGCATCTCCATTCAGTATGACCCACTTCATACCTTTAGATATTCTTGCAAACTTCTCTATGTCCAACCTGCCTTTGTTCTGAAGTCTTAAAATTTGAGATCATGTCTTTTAAACTAGACTGTAAGTTTGGAGACTCCATTGCACAAAAAAAGTGTTATGATCACTACATGCTTCCTCCTAAGAGAAGGCCCTGGGAGAGAACAACTGCAAAGACAAACATAAAAATAATTATCAATTTGATAATTAGCCATTCTCTGCTGCATATTATCCCCCATGTTTTTCTTTTCTATTAGAGAAAAGTCTTAAACATAAAAGTTTGCAGTGAGAAAAACACTAAAATTAACAATCACAAAACCATAAATAATCGTTTCACCTCTATAGTCAAGCCACATGGTGGTTCTGAGAAATGGAAAGTAAAAATCTAAAAAATCAAAACCACAAAAAGAAAACAAAATCTATCAAGAGATATCTTGATGCATAATTAGTACAATGATTAGTGAACATTTTTTGTTAAAATATACATAAAATAACTTTTAAACGTATTTTATGCCTATGAGCATTTTACTTACATGTCTATATGTGCACCATATACATGCCTTGTGCATGTAAAATTCAGAATAGGATGTCAGATCCCCTGGAACTGGAAATACTGATAGTTGTGAGGCACTATGGAGGTATTGGGAATCGAGCCTGGGTCCTCCACAAGACCAGTAAGTGTTCTTAACCGCTAAGTAATCTCCCCAACCCCTAAAATCAGTTTTTATAGATGGCCAGAAATATAGCTCAGTGGTAGAATGTCTGGTTAGCATTCACAAGGCCCTAAGTTCAGCTTAGTGTGGTAAAAGAAAAAACTGAAAAACTGTACACTCTTCCATACATTAAAAATTGGGATGTATTGTAGACATATTAATTTGGAAGAGAGAAATCTGACGGGTTCCATCTCTAGAAAAAGAACTACAGGCAACTAACAACTGCAAAAAGGGGTGGGGATTCTTATGTCAGGGACAGATTCTTCAAACTTTCAGACCCTCTGTAG